>NW_026126721.1:1200000-1800000 GCF_943737965.1 Phodopus roborovskii
CAAGATTGCTACTCTAGTTTGTTCTAAGCCCCAGAATATCATGGCGTGGACAGACTTCAGAGAAAGAGTAAAAGTTTGCTGGAAGATTCAATCCCAGATCCAGTCAGGTCAGGGGACTGAGGGCCACAGCAAATAGGCTGGTTGATGAAGTAAGAACATTCTGTAGATTGTTATTGTGTCTGAAGTCATATGGAAATGTTTTATAGCTTACTACATTTTAATCACCAGCCTTCATTATCAATGGCTAAATGGTGGGAAGAGATAATGCCTTTCTAGAGTTGAGGGGCAACAACTGCAAGTGGAACTCAGGGGGCTCTATGGCTACAGGCCAGTGCCAGGCTCCCAGCAATAGGAGGCTGTATGACCTGAGGGGGCTCTTGCCTGTGCTTGATCTTATCAGCCAGGCTGTTCAACTGGGTTTTTGTTCATGTTAGGTGCTTATAGGCCTTGCCCCCTCTTCCGTCACTGCCGTTTTGGGGAAGGCATTCCTCTTCGTTATACATCCCTGACTCCTGACAATTAGTTCCCATACCAAGGCACAAAACATTTCACCAGGGAGTCTTGGTGTGTCACTAAGTTCTAGGCGATATTGACAAGATCTATTGACTCAGGACTTCCTTGGGAACAAAGATATGTGACTTTTGCTTTTCACTTTCTCCATGGAAGCTACATTTGGGGGGTAATACGAAGGATTACTTACAGAAAGTTCATCACAGCGGGACAGAAACACATTTATGAATGTGTGTATATGAAATTGAACACTGAGTTAAGGAGTCTTCACCAGAGAAAAGAGGCCCTTTCTGTCAGGAAGTCAGTCAGAAGTTCTTCAGGGTTATCATACTCTCATTGTTGCCCAGGCCTTTTGAAGTTCTTCTGGGTACACTCACTGACACACCTAGCATAACAAAGCAGAAAAGAAGGGATGGGGAGAAAAGGATACTCGCAGCTTGGCCCATAGGAAGGTCTGGGCCTAAGAACTTGTCATTTCATGGCATCTTCTAATGACTAGCTTCGCTAATGTGAATACGGGGAGACTTCCAATTGTTTTGTAAGTCTATTTTTGTTTGTTCTTTAAGAAATAAAATTTAATACCCAAAAGAAAGAAAAGAAAAGAGGAAAATTCATCCTAACCAGACTAAGATCCCAATGGGGATATAGTTTAAAAATATATGGGATTACATCCCAAAGTATGAAACAAACATCCATGATTTCACACAGAGATGCATATGTAAATAAAGATGAAATACATGGGATAGAAAAGACACCTTCAGACAGTGGAGCCAGGATGTATCCCTGGTGCACAAAAGGACCTTGGGAAACACATGCCCCATGGAGGGATAACTGCCTTAACCTAGAGACAGGAGAGAAGCCCTAATCCCTACTTCACATGACCTGTCAGACCTACATGACCCCAACTGGATGGCATTCCCCTACATATGGAATTGGGGTGGGGGATGGGAGGGGAGGGTGGTTAGGGTGCATTGAGAGGGCAGAGAGGGTAAAAGTGAGGGAGGGAGAGAAGGAGGGAGGGACGAAGGTTGGGAGGGGGAGGGAGGGAGGGAAGGAGGGAGGGAGAGGGAACTGGGATCGACATGTAAAATAATAAATTAAATTTAAAAAATGCTTTGACTCCAAAATTTAAGTTCAAGGACAAGTTACTGGGGAAAAGGATTTCTATTTTTGTTTCCACAGAAAATGAAAAGCTGTGGATTCCTTCCAGACTAATGTGGTTTGATCAAGCTAGACTGCCTGAAACAGAGTACCAGGTGATCCTACATTCAAAATAGCTGGACAAAACAGACTTACAGACTACAGCCAGGATTTCTGCATCTTCTTCGAATCCCACATGACAGTGCCCCTTACCAGCAGGAAGTAGTTTGGAAAGAACAACGCCCAAATTCCCAAATATTGTCTATAAATGTTTGTTTTCATTTAAATGGACTTGGTTATATAAAATAAATAAAAAATGACACCTTCCACATTTTAAAGAAATAAAAATTTCAAAGAGTTCATGGAGAATCTCATCCTGCCATGCTGCCCAACTGCCTACTGCTTACATGGGCTGCAATTCATTTTCAAAGAGTACATCATGGAAGCAAGGGTATTATTTCACATTTGTAAATTCTAAGACAGCCATGTGACCAACAGTGCCATGTCCAGCTGGCATCATGTGTGGTGTGGTGATTTGAATGAGAATGAGCCTCAGCCTCAAATATTTGAATTTGGTCCTTAGTTGGTGAAACTCTTTGAGGAAGGTTTAGGGGTGGCCTTGCTGGGAAGGTGTGTCACTAGGGATGAGCGTTAAAGTTTCAAAGCCCACTCTAGGCCCAGTCTCTCTCTGACTTGTTGCTGTCTCAACATGTAACATTCCACTTCAGTGCTGTGTCTGTCTGCGTCCTTCCATGCTTTCCACCATGATGGTCATAGACTCACCCTCTGAAACCATAAGCAAGCCCCTAATTAAATGCTTGCTTTTATGAGTTTCCTTGGTCATGGTGACTCTTCATAGCAATAGAACAGTAACTAAGACATATGTTGAGTGGTACTGCACCTGTCTGTGTGTGTCCCATCTCAAAAATATTATGACACCAATCTAATAATAGGACAATCATTAGACAAAATCAAATTAAATGACAGTCTTTAGAAGATCTTACCAGGACTCCTCAAAATCAAGGTTATCAAAAATAAGGAAAATCTGAGCAACTGTCACAGGAGCCTAAGGAGATGGGATAAGCACTATAATGTAATGTATCCAGGACATTATAAACAAGCTACTTTAATCTGAATAAACTGGTATGTAATCATTGAAAATATATCAATATCACTTCATTAATCGTGACTAATTTCTCACTGCAATGTAAGAAACTAATAGTAAGAAAAACTGCTAGTGACATTTGTGAAAGTCTGAAATTATTTTACAGTCACACAAGTATTTACTTATTAAAAATATGGCTCAGTGGTTAAGAGTTCCTACTGGGAATAGAGGAGAGCAAGAAAAGAGATACCATAATAAAGGGAGCCATTATAGGTATAAAGAGAAATCTGGCACTAGGGAAATGTTCAGAGATCTATAAGCATGGCCCCCAATTAACAATCTAAGCAATAGTGCAGAGGCTACCTTAAACTCCCCTCCCCAATAATGAGATTGATGACTATCTTATATACCATCCTAGAGACTTCATCTACTAGCTGATGGAAGCAGAAGCAAACACCCACAGCTAAACTCTGAGCAGAAATCCTGGAATCCAGTTGCAGAGAGGGAAGAGTGATGAGCAAAGGGGTCAAGACCAGGCTGCAGAAACCCACAGAATCAGCTGACCTGGACAAGGGGGAGCTCATGGACCCCAGACTGATAGCTGGGAAACCAGCATAGGACTGACCCAGACCCCCTTAATGTGGGTGTTAGTTAGGAGGAAGGGGCAGTCTATTGGGCCTCTGGTAGTTGATCCATATTTATCCCTAGTATACAAATGGACTTTGGCAGCCCATTCCACATAGAGGGATACTTTCTCAGTCTAGACACATGGGGGAGGGCCTAGGCTCTGTTCCAAATGATATGACAGACTTTAATGATCCCCCATGGAAGGCCTCACCCTCTCTGGGGAGCAGAAAGGGGGTTGGGAGGTGGAGAGGGGAGGAGTGGAGGGTGAGGGAACTGAGATTGACATGTAAAACAAGCGTGTTGCAAATTTAAATGAAAAATATGATAAAAAAGAGTTCCTACTGGGGGCAGGGGAGGATGGGAGGAAGAGGGAACTTTAAAAAAGGCCATTTGAATGACTTAAGTCCATGTTGGTCTCCAAGGCTCATTCTTCAATTGGAGCCATGATAATTTAGATGGCCTGTGCTGCTACTTAGGGCCATGGTGACATACTACCCTAGGCTTTGTCAAAAGACCATGTCTGGGTCCATGGCCCTACCACAGCCATCATGGTTCTGAGTCTATGTTTGTGACTCCTGATACCATTCAAGGCCAGGGGTCTGGGCTACCACCTAGATCCATGGTGACATCTGAGCCCAGTCTGCTGCATGGTACCACGTCTGGGTCTGTGATCCTAACACAGCCAGGGTCTGTGATGTCTGTGTCCTGTGATGCCACCAAAGGACCTACAGATGCCCAGGGTCTAGGCCACATTATGTGGTCATGTTTGTGTCTAAAGACTGTGCTGCCATTCAGACCCTGGTGTCTTCTGGGCCCAGGGCTTCTGCTGAAGGCCATGTTTGGGTTCATGGCCCTCCAGCAGCCAAGGTGTTTGTTGATGTCCATCATCCCTGACACCATCGAAGGCTATGCCAATGCTAGGGGTCTGGGCCGCCACCTATGGCCATCTTGGTGTCTGAAGGCTTTGCTACCATTGGATCAGACCAATCTAAGTGCCTGTGCAGTCACACAGGCCCAGGCCCAGGCTGTTGCTGTGGGCCATGTCTGTGTCTATGGTCTAACAGCAGCCAGGGTCTGGGCTGATGTCCATGGTTTGTGTTACCACAGGGGGTCATAGTAACCAAGCATGTTGAAATCCAAGGGCTGTATTGAGTCAGCACAGTCCCTTGGTGGTTCCCAGATTTCTGACCCTATTCCTTGCTGGACAGTATAACAGAAGAGCTGGTGTTGCCTTTGTCCTCATAGGAGAGCTGCCCCCAGCACTCAGAAGAGATGGCCCCACCCCTTACCTGAGGGTGTGGTTCCAATGACTCAGACTGACCATCTTGATATTGACTACCACCCAGACTCACATCCTTGGGTTGGTCCACTCTAACAGTTTCCCCATCTTAGACCTGATGGAGTACATGAAGTGACTTGTCCTGCAGAACAATAACCACAGTATCTCCATGACTAGGGGTATCTGAAGGGAGTTCCACTGAGGGCCCAGCCCAGTGATGACGGTGTGCCAGAAATCAGAGGCCTTGAAACACACCAATGACTCATTGAAATGAACATATTGCTGTGGGGCTGATTGGACAAAAGGGGTAAACCGTGTGACATACCACTCCTGATGCCACTAGGATGAAGGAAGAGGTGTTGGAAAGATGGAGGAACAGGGTGGGTTTTTTCTGGGTGTTTAGCTTTGTTTTTTAATTATTTTGGTAGGGTGTCCTGCAGAGGTGAGGGGTAGGTATGGAGGGGTTGGGAGGTGAGTGAGATTGGGGTGCATTATAGGAAATTTCCAAAGAATCAATAAAGAATTATGTTTTTAAAAGAGCACACTGGCAGAAGTTATAAATAAAACAAAATAGATGGCTTGGCAAACTGAGACTGAGAAAGGTAGCCATTGTGGATATGGGTTACATGTACTTTCCTGCCTGCCTGGTCCCACAGCCTCATGAGCTCCAAAATAACACACATAGGCTCTATTAGTTATAAAGCTGTTGGCCAATGGCTTGAGCTTCTTATTGGCTAGCTCTGTCTTAAATATTAACTCATTTCTATCAATCTAAGTGTTTTCACATGGTCTTATCTTACCAGAGAAAGGGTCCGGACCTCTTCTGTCATGTCCTACATCTTGACTCCTCTCTACTACATCTCCCAGAATCCCCCTTGTCTTCTAGTCCCACCTATCTTGCATTCCTATTGGCCAACAGAGCTTTATTCATTCACCACTAAGAGAAACATATTTACAGAATGACATCTCCCATAAGATATGTGTATGTATATGCAAGCATATGTATAATAAAATGTGAATATCTTTACTTACAATAAACAATGGCAGCAAAAATCATATGAGTTAGGCCCAGAGGTACATGCCTGTAATCATGGCCTTGGCAGGTAGAGGCAGGAGACAAGCTCATCCATCCTTGGCTACATGGTGAGTTTAAGTCAAACAGGGTGACATGATACCCTGTCTCAAAAACAAAGCAAACCAAACCCAAAAGCAACAATATAAAGAGGAGACAGTTTTCCCCCCTAGAATCACAAAGGTAGAAAGTATGAATACTGGTGGCACATAGAAAAAGCAATGGTCATAAAAGGGAGGAGTCTCTCTGTCCTTGCTGTATTCCTAGTTCTTTGAATAGGGTCTGGCATGTAGTAATAGATCCATGAAAATGAACTTTTTATTCTTCTGGATTTGTTTTTATGCATTTGATTATTTCAACTATATGATATATGTGCACCACATGTGTATCTGGTGCCCTCAGAGGTCATGTCCTCTAGACCTGGAGTTGTTGATGGTTTTGAAATACTATGTGGGTTCTGGAAAACAAACCTAGGTGCACTGCAAGAGCAACAATTGCTCTTAGCCACAGAACCATTTATCCAGTCAAAGATGACTTCCTCACCAAGAGCCATGGGCCTGGCACCTGTTGGGCTTGGCCCTTGAGCTAAGTAAGTCCTCAACCCCTCAAAACACACTTTTAAAAATGCAGTGTCTCAGGTAGCCCAGTCTGGCTTCAAACTCACTAGTATGTGGCTATGGATGTCCTCTTGACTTTTGGATTCTCTTGCTTCTACCACGCAAGTGCAGGGATATAGGCATGGGCCACCACTCCTGGCTTATGCTTATCATGTATGATAAGCAAGTGTTCTACCAACTGAGTTACAGTTTCATCCCAGAAAATTCATTGTTGAATCAAAGTTATGGGAACAGAGCTGTCAAAGGGGCCAGAGTAACCCAAGGATGAGGAAAAACCAGTACTGAGCACAAGGACATGGTTGTGTTTTGTGGTTGCTCCATGATGCTATGACTTGCCTAGATTCGCCTTATTCCTGGCTCAAACTGTTATCGCTCACTATGAAAGGCACTCTGGTTTCTCTGTGAAGGAAAGTGCTGTCCACTTTACCCATTGCACTCAGCCCGCCTGACTCAGTTGGCATTTCTAGAATAGAGAGGGAAGAAAAGAGGAATTCAGAAGGAGAATCTGTGATGGATAGCTATATCTATTTCTGTTTGTAAGGAAAAGTTGGGTTATGCTGAGTTTGTGTTCTTAACCATCAATAATGCCAAGGAGTACAAGAAATTGTATAAGGCACCTAACCTATTAAAGAGAAGTTTATCGATGTCAGTCAAGTGAGTAGTTTTGACCGTGTGGAGGTAGAATCAAGTCCAACTGTCAGTTAAACAAGGCAGAACATGATAGCATTGTACCAGGCACCCATCAGTGAATCTTCTCTTTCACAGCTCACATAATTCTTTTCTTGTTATTAGAATCTCATTTTCAGAATAATACCAGCAGGATTGCTGAAAGTCAATAATTTACAATGCTTGGTTGCTAAGCTGGAATTTGAACTCAAAGCCCTTTTGTAGTTTTCATTGTCTGCTATAGATTTATTTTTGTGGTTCCACCTGACATTCTGTAGCATATCATAAAAAGTTTTGGAGGGCTGGGGAGAGGATGGCTCAAAAAAAAAAAAGTAAGTGCAAGCATACTGACCTCTGGGGCCCATTTTAAAAGCCTGGTATGGTAGTATGTGCCTGCAATATTCTGGACTGGAGCAGTGATCGACTGGCGGATCCCTGGGGCTCATTGGCAAACCATCCTAACCTAATCAGTAAGCTCCGGACAATGATAGGCCCTATCTCCAAATACCACGTGATTGGTTCTGAAAAACAAAACCCGAGGCTGACCTCTGATATCCACTTACAGATACACAAATATGCACATGTACAGGGGCTTGAGCACACACACACACACACACACACACACACACACACACACACACCTCAATTTTATTTTATTTTGAGATAAAGGCTGTCTTTGTACTTACTTTATAGTCCCAACTGGCATCAAATTTTCTTCTAGACCAGGCTGATCTTGAACTCACTGAGATCCACCGGCCTCTGCTTCCCAAGTGCTGGGATTAAAGGTGTGAGCCACCACTGCCCATGACCTCAAATTTTCAATCCCCATTCCTCAGTCTCCTGAACACTGGGATTATAGCATATATATGCCACCATGTCCAGCAAGACTGTAAAACTTTTGAGACCAAAGTATATTGTATGTCTCCATACAATTTGTCAGTTGTCAAAATGAAATGGAGATACAGAGGATGGCATTGATAGAATTGTATATATGATTATATTATCATACATAGGTATTATAATATTATTCCCATGTGGTTCCAAACATTTAAATACAAGAATGGATGTTTGTTCTTCAGGGTTTTTCCTATGTGGATCACGGGGGTTAGAGAAGTGGCTTAGTGGGTAACTAACTTGAGTTAGAGCTTCAGAACCCACATTGTAGAAGGAGAGAACTGACTCCCCCCATCCGCAAAAATAAATAAATATTTTAAAATGTGCTGTTTTCTAACATATTTGTGTGCTTAACAGTTCTGTTTTGGATATAGATGTGTCTTCTATATTTTTTAAATTTAGTTAATTTAGTTGGGGGTTTGTGGGGTTTTGTTTTGTTTTGAAACAACATCTCTGTCTAGAGTCTAGGCTAACCTCAGATTCAATCTTCCTGCCTTAGCCTCCTTACTGTTGGAATTATAATCTTATTTTTAAAAAAATAATTAAGAATGATACATTGATATGAGTGTAGAATTTTATTTCATGTATCTCTTCTTGACCAACATTAGAGTTTATCTCTAGTTTTTGAAATTGCACACCACGTTAGAAGGAAATTCATTGGAAAAACAGAGATGTTCCAGTGAGGAGGGCAAAGTAGCACGAAGGAAAAGAGCAATTCCCCAACTGATGAGGTGATGGCAAAGAGCCAGTTTCCAAGTGAGGAGACCGACCGCATGACCTGAACGGAGAGAAAATGGATGGTCTTTCAATTTAGAAAGGCTGAGTCTTCTTGAGGGTTGGGAAGAAAGACAGACAGGCGGGGGTGTGTGGTGTGAGGTGGGGGTGGGGACTTCTGGTTTCTATCAGATGCTGGGGAAGTTGCTGACAGGAGACATTTTGATATGTTGGAGGGAGGGAGGCGGTATGTGAGGAAGGGCTTATGTGCTCTGGGAAAGGCTGCCTAGCTGGAAAGGCTAGTACCAGAGGCTGAAGATGCATGGGAAGATCCTGGGTGGATGAATGATCTCAAATAAATCAGGACAGTCTGGAAAGTGCAAGAGCAAGTTTGAGAACCCGGACATGGTGTGGGACATGGTGTGGAGACAAGGATTTGTGAAGGGGACATTTCTGTTCAAGCTTTTCCTTTGTTTAAAGCCTCTCAAGTTCTAGGACCCCTGTTTCCCTTCTTCCGATCTGTTTTTCTATCCGTTTTCCTTCTAGTTCTCCTTTTCAAGTTTATAATTCCGGAAGTGCTGCTTGACCTGTTGGAGAAAAATACTCATGTCAGATGACTGGAAGCCCCTGCTAAGTGCGAAAGAACTAATAAGTACTCTGCCACCAGATGGCGCTTCCCACCCAGTAGTTAAGACATTTTAACCAGATGCCTGTCTGTGTCATCTCACTTATAAACAAAACATCTTTGGTCGCTTGGTAGGGTTTTTTTTTTTTAATTATTCGTATTTAAAATACAGATAATCGAAGTCACATTTAGAGATACCACTCCATGGGCACCACAGCAGGATCTGGGAACTTTGAGAATCATTGGACAAAGTAAACATGGTACTAAATGCATCATCCACTAGAGCAGTGGTTCTCAACCTTCCTACTGCTGTGACCTTTTAATACATTTCCTCATGTTGTGCTGACCCCTAACCATAAAATCATTTCATTGCTACTTCATAACTGTAATTTTGTTGCGGTTTTGAATCATAATGTAAATAAATAATGTCACAGGGGTCTAAGGTGACCCCTGTGAAAGGTGATTCGACCCCCTCCCCTACACCATGGGTCGCAGTACACAGGTTGAGAACTATTGCTCTAGACTCAGTTCAGGAGAGATACAAATACCTGGGCTCTACCTCCAGACTTCTTTCCAATGAAAACAGAAGTCTGAGTTTTAACAGGTGATTTTTTTTTCTTCTAGTGATAAGGGTCAAAACCAGGGCCTTGAGCTTTTCCAGTGAGTGACATCCCTAGCCTCCCAGGTGATTTTGTTGGCTGTTCAAGTTCGAAGACCCACTACAATAAGATTGCCTGGATTAGAAAGTAGGGCTCCTTTCTCCTCTTTGCTGGCTGATAGGAATGCACCTCATGTTTCGAAATCCAAAGCTGAAGCCTCAGTTTTAACCAATTAAATGAAAGCCCACATGGTGCATAGGACTCAGACATGCTTTGTTGGTTCCTTTTTTGAGTTTTCCAGAATTGCAAGGTCAGCCAAATTTAAGAATTACTGTAAGCTGTGTGGTGGTGACACACTCCGTTAATCCTAGAACTCAGGAAGCAGAGGCACGCATAGATCTCCGAGTTCAAGGCCAGTCTAGTCTACATAGCCAGCTCCAGGACAGCCAAAGCTACACAGAGAAACCCTGTCTCGGAAAAAAAAAATACGTATAATGTGAAGGTATTATGTCTGAGGTTTACTGGGACTCACACAATAAATAAATGCCCCTTGCTTGAACATTATAGCTTTATGTACACTCTGAAACTCCCTGTGGCTGAAACCTTTGTTAGTGATTGGGACAGAGTTTGCTGCCAATTGTGTGCTTACCTGGGTTTAAAACAAATTCAAAAGCACAAGTTGAGAACAACACAGGTTAACTGCATTCCCACTGTTCTATGGAACTGTAGATATAATGATGAATTCAAATTAGATGTACAGCTAACTGGAAAGATGGCATACATACATACATACATACATGTAAACAAAATATACATAAACTTAAAGTAAATATGTAAAACATAAAAGGATCTTGTTTGGTATGGAACTTGTGATCCTCTTGCCTTTGCTCACCAAGTGTTAGGATTGCAAGGCCCTGTGCCACCATGGCAGGCTCAATCAATATTCTATTTTTCATAAAAGCCAAACAGTTGTTAATGGCTAGGTAAAGGAGGAACCTCATAAGGAAAACTTGTATATTAATGTACTTTCGGTGTGTGTGTCTTTCCGTTTGGTTTAAACTAAAATCTTCCTTGGGGAAAAGGAAGGTGACCATGTCCAGTGGTATTACTGTCAACCATTTTTATAATGCAAATAAGCATGCCCAGAAGTGTTCCTATCTTGTATTTATTAACCTTTTGAATGTGCACTCCATAGTTTTCTTTCTCCATGTCTTAAACCAAGCATACTCAGCATATCTACCCACATTCCTTCTTCCATTATGACCTTAAACCAAGCATGCTTAGCAATGCCCATGTTAAACTTAGCATGCCCAGGAAGGTGCTGGCCCCAAATGTGCTTCCCTATATGAATATGTGTACGCTCCCTGAATGAAATGCTGGTGCTTCCTTTATCATGAATGATACCAGTACTCTCTTCCTCTTTCTCCATTGTTTTTTATCCTGGTTATGAATATTGACTTTGCCTTCACCAAGAGGCAACCCCACTGTGACAATAACAATTTCAAATGTGCTTGCGTTTTTCATAGGCATTCATTGTCTGAATAAAAGTATCAGCTAATGAGTATCTTTGAGATTTTAATAAAATTATAAAAAATTAAATCTGGCCAGAATCTCAAAAACAGAAATGCAGAGTTCTGATGTCTGAGCATGTAAATCACAAATTCTCCTTTTTACAGATTCAACATGTTGGACCGTATGTGAGCCTTTTAAATCTGTGTAAAGTGGCATATTTAAGGCACTCACATGTAGCAAACCCGTTGTATAAGGACAGCTTTTTTTCCTCCCTAAACTAACCAGATTTAAAGAATTGCCCATTAGTTGAGTTTCCCAGCATCTAATGTGTTTAGGAATTATCTAGGAACTCAGGGCAGATTGTGACTCTAGGTTTAGGAATCTGTTTCTAAATTCTAATGTTGCTTGCTCCCCAAGGACTATATTAAATCCCAAAGAACTAACAACCAGTTTCAGTTTCCACACCTCCTACTCATTCTCCAACAGGACTTTAATTTCTGCTTTCTATGAAGAGAACTCATTTTGGGTCACCAGTAACTTCTATTCCTCTAGATAAAATAATATGGTACAGTGCACATCTTCTTTGGCAGCATCTACTTGTATGTGCCCCTTGATCTCTTAGCCTGCGATCTCCTGAGAGTCCTCCATTGTTCAATTCCTTCTTTTTATCTTGCTTTCCAGGCTCATCTACAAACCATGGAAGATGAGAGCAATTCAAAGCTCAGTTTTTATAATTTTCCCTACCCTGTGCCTATCCAGTTTTTGGCAGATCTCAAGGGAAATTTTATTGTATTCCCTGGGGGTGGGGGATTTGGCATTATCTGGGAACATTTTTAGTTGTTAAAATTTGGGGAGAGAAGGATATTGTTTGATATCACAGAATGCACAAAAATATTCTTATTCCACAGGAACAATGAATTTTCTGCCAAGAGTGTAGAGCCAGAGAAATTCTACCATAAAGAGGTATAGATCTGTTTCCTAGGATATGGGGAGCATCTGAGTTTCTTGTTAACTTTGAGGTTCTAATTGTGGTGCAGCCCTAGATACTGTACCTCCTCTTTTTTCACCTCTCTCATGTGTGCATGTTTATGTGTGTGATGTGCAATGACAGATGTCATCAAATATGATTCATCCTGTTTTGTGACAGGATTTCTGACTGCCTAGAGTTCATTGGTTCAGTTAGGCTGGCTGCCAGTTAGTTAGCCTCAGAGATCCTCCTTTCTCCACCTTCTCCCACCTCCCTTGCTTTCCTAGGATGACATGATGCCTGGCTTTCTTAAAATGTGGTTTCTGGAACTCAAACCCCATTTCTCATACTTGTGAGACAAATGCTTTACCAATTGAGCCACCTCCCCAGTTCTAGATAGTGCATCTCTAACAAACCTCCAGCAAATGCCAATGTTTCTGTACTAAGGACCAAGGCTGTGATCCAAATATTCATTTATCATCTTCAGCAACCTCCCTCTAATTCAACTCAATTTCTTAGGCTTCATAGACCACAAAGGATTGAATCAGTATCACTACTTTGGCTATTTGAGTGTTCCCAAATTTAATATTACTAAAACATCATTATCTTCAACTAAATCATTTATTGTTTGCCAAATAGTCAAATATGGTCCTCTTTCATACAGTAACTTTCCTTGGGGTCAGTCTTGCTCAATTTTTTGAGTGATTACTTGACAATTCTAGAATCTTCCTGAAACCTTTTCCCTTATTTCCTTTCTTTTCCTTTATGGCACTGGTCAGACTGACACCTTCTGAACAATCCTAAGTAGGCACCATACCAGCCCATGGTAGGCACATATTTGCTGACTGGCCGAAAGAATGAACAGGGTTGATAGTCCCTGATTATTATAGCTATGTAATGCAGAATACTAGTGTCATAGCTACATCCTATACCATCGCACAAATTCCTGTCATAAGTTGTAGAAGCCAACAGATAATAATGAATTTTAGAAATTATAACTTTAGTCCTGGCAGTGGTGGCGCATGCCTTTAATCCCAGCACCCGAGAGGCAGAAGCAGGTGGATCTCTGGAAGTTTGAGGCTGGCCTACAGAGTGAGTTCTACGGCTACACAGAGAAACTCTGTCTTGACAAACAAAACAAAAAACCCAACCTCCCAAAAATAAACAACAAAAACTTATACCTTTAGCCTCCTGAAGGTAGATACATAGTGAAGAGAAACCTTTAAGTTTTGCTATCTGCCGTAAAGGGAAGGATTTTTCTCATTGAATGAATTCAAGAGTAACACCATGTTTTACAGACTTCATTTATTTATTTATTTTACTTTTATTGATTCTTTGTGGATTTCACATTGTGTATGCTGATTCTACTTATCACCCCATCCCCTCACCTCTGTCCTCTGTCCTTGCAACCTTCCCCCACAAATCAAAACCAAACTAAACACACACACACACACACACACACACACACACACACACACACCACCACCACCACCACCACCACCACCACCACAACCACCAAACATCTGGTCGTGAAAGCTGTAGTGCGGCTTCTTGAGTCACACACAGTTTTACCCTTTATTCTATTCATCTTTCACCTTTACTTGCAAGTGTTCATTGCCACAAGTCATTGGTCTATCTTGAGGCTTCTGGTTTCTGCTACACCACAGACTGCAGCTCTTTTTGAATATCCTGTTGCTGTCCTATGTCATGGAGATCCTGCTGTTTTGGATCTGTAGGTTTGTCCCTTCTGATTTCATGTGTGTATAGAGACAACTTGGCTATGAATTTACTGCTGACTCCGAATAGTAACTCAGAGGGTGCTTTCTCTTCAGCACCATTCCCCATGAGGAACGATGGGTACTTCCCCCTGATTCTTCCCTCCCTCTTATACTTCTCACAAATGGTGTGGTGATTTGTTCTATGCATGCCAATAGGGAAACCATCATCTTTTCAGCTTTCCCCAACAATTTCCTGACTTCAACTTTCCTGGGACAACCTTCCCAGGAGGAGAGTGCCATATCTCTGCTTCTGCTGCTCCAGATAAGCTCCAGGATCAGGAGTCTTCACTCTGGATGGAAGACTTACATTTCTCCTCTTACAACACACGCGTGTGTCCACGCGCGCACGCGCGCGCGCACACACACACACACACACACACACACGTGCGCACGCGCACACGCACTACTGAGCAGGTCATCTCATTTGAGTGGAGAGATTGGAGATTTGCAAGATGGAATTTCCAAGTAGTCTTTCAAGTTTAAACAATACTAGCTTTTTTTTTCTTTCCTGGAAGGTGTGCTCAGAAGAGTGACACCAGTGAGAGTGAAAGTGTACTTGGTTTTACTCTAACTCAGGGGGTATCTGTGTCTTTTCCTCATTTGCAGTCGTCTGACCTTACAGTCTTATTTGATAGGCCAGTCTAGAAAGAATTGATGCTATGGTGGCATATTATTTATGATTTATTAAAGCTTGCTTGAGGATTCAGAAAGCGAAGTCAGCCACAAGCCATAGAAGCCAGGGACACACCTTTAATCCCAGCAGCCAGAATCTATGAGATGGTGGTACAGGTAGGACTCAGAACTAAAAGGTAGATGGATCTCTATGAGTTCAAGGACACCCAGAGATACATGAGATTGATCCAGTCCTAAAGAGAACAACTCACACAGAGATGATCTCAGTACCTGGGATCATATGCCTTTAATCCCAGCATTAGGGAGGAATACAAGACAGGAGCAAGGTCTCAGTAGGAGCATTCATTCTCCAGCCACACTGAGGATAGGAAGACATTCAGTCTCAGGATTCTCCAGCAACAGTGAGCAGAGGCAGCAGGATCAGCCCATTCAGCCTAAGGTAGTTGCAAGAGCTAGTGGCCCACTACTTTGCTTTTCTGTTCTTCTGCTTGCTTGAACACCAATATCAGTCTGTGGGTCTTTTATTTTTCATGTCACATGATGCAGAGAAAATGAAGGAAAGGGAAAGGGGTCACTGCTCAAAGGTACGAAAAGGGTCACTGTTCCAGGCCATCAAAATCCTGGAATGCAGCAGAATGCCTTTGTGTAAACAAAGGTTTTACTGGCTAGGGGAATTAAATATTTGTGTTATAATCTTAAAAGTTGAAGATGATTAGAAAATTTGAATACATTGTCCTAAAGGTTATACTTTGAAAACCTGTACTCCACAAAACTCAAAGGAAATGGACAAATTTATGGATAGATATCAATACCAAGACTAAATCAAGAACAAATAAGCAATTTAAATAGACCATAACCCCTAACAAAAGTGAAGCAGTTATTAAAAGTCTCCCAACCAAAAAAAGCCCAGGGCCAGATGTTTTCAGTACAGAATTCTACCAGAAATTCAAAGAAGAGCTAACATCAATACTCATCAAATTGTTCACAAAATAGAAGCAGAAGAGTCATTGGCAAACTCTTTTTAAGATGCTACATTTACCTTAGTACACAAACCACACAAAGACATGACTAAGAAAGAGAACTACAGAACAACATACCTCATGAACATTGATGCAACAATACTCAATAAAATACTGGCAAATCGAATCCAAGAACACATCAGAGAAATCAAGCACCATGATCAAGTAGGCTTCATCCCAGAGATGCAGGGATGGTTCAACATACGAAAATCCATCAATGAAATACACTATATAAACAAACTGAAAAAGAAAAACGACAAGATCATCTCACTAGATGTTGAAAGAGCCTTTGAAAAAATCCAACACTCCTTCATTATTAAGGTCTTGGAGAGATCCGAGATATCAGGAACATACCTAAACATAACAAAACCAAATATACAGCAAACTAATAGCCAACATCAAACTAAATGAAGGGAAACTCAATGCGATTCCTCTAAAATTAGGAACAAGACAAGGCTGCCACTCTCTCCATATCTCTTCAATATTGTACTTGAAGTACTAGCTAGAGCAATAAGACAACAAAAGGAGATCAAAGGGATACAAATTAGAAAGCAAGAAGTCAAACTTTCACTATTTGAAGATAATGTGATAGTTTACATTAGTGACCTGAAAACTCTACCAAAGAACTCCTACAGCTGATAAATATCTTCAGCAAAGTGGCAGGATACAAATTAACTTAAAGAAAATCAGTAGCCCTACTATATACAAATGATAAAGGGACTGAGAAAGAAATCATAGGAACATTAACTTTTACAATAGCCACAAACAATAAAATGTCTTGGGTTAAGGCTAACCAAACAAGTGAAAGACCTATATAATAAGAAGTTTGAGTCTTTAAAGAAAGACATTAAAGAAGACATCAAAAAATGGAAAGATTCCCCCATGCTCTTGGTTGGGAAGGATCACTATAGTAAAAATGGCAATCTTGACTAAAGCAATCTACAGATTCAATGCATTCCCCATCAAAATCCCAGCACAATTCTTCACAGATCTTGAAAGGACAATGTTTAACTACATTCCTCAACTGAAGAATGGATGGAGAAAATGTGGTACATTTACACAATGGGGTACTACTCAGGAGAAAAAAAAAAAAGAAAAAAAATGGAAACTTGAAATTTGCAGGAAAATGGTTGGAACTAGAAGAAATTATCCTGAGGGAGGTAACCCAGTCACAAAAAGACAAATATGGTATGTACTCACTCATATATGGATTTCAGACATAGAGCAAAGGATTACCCATTCACAATCCACACTGCCAGAAAAGCTAGGGAACAAGGAGGACCCTAAGAGAGACATACATGTTCCCCCCTGAGAAGGGGAATGGGAGAAGTTCTCCTGAGCAAATTGGGAGCATGGGGGAGGTGAGAGGGAGTTAGGAGAAAGAGAAGGGGAGAAGAGGAGGAGGGGAGGAAGGAATGAGGAATTAGGAAGATTGAGTCAGGGAAAGAAAAGAGGAGAGAAAGAAAAGAGATACCATAATAGAGGGAGCCATTATAGGTTTGAAGAGAAATCTGGCACTAGGGAAATGTCTAGAGATATACAAGGATGACCCCAAATTAACAATCTAAGCAATAGTGGAGAGGCTACCTTAGATGCCATTCCCCTGTAATGAGATTGATTACTACTTTATACACTATCCTAGAGCCTTCATCCAGTAGCTGATGGAAGCAGAAGCAGAGACCCACAGCTAAACACTGAGCTGAACTCCTGGAATCCAGTTGCAGAGAGGGAAGAGTGATGAGCAAAGGGGGTCAAGACCAGGCTGGGGAAACCCACAGAAACAGCTGACCTGAACAAGGGGAGCTCATGGACTCCGAGACTGATAGATGGGAAACCAGCATAGGATGGAACCAGACCCCCTGAATGTGGTGTTAGTTGGGAGACTGGGCAGTCTATGGGGACTCTGACAGTGGAAATAGGATGTATCCCTAATATAGGAATGGACTTTGGGGCCCATTCCATACAGTGGGTACTATCTCAGCCGAGACATATGGGGGCAGGCCTGGGCTCTGCTCCAAATTACATGTTAGACTTTGAGGACTCACGATGGAAGGCCTCACCCTGCCTGGGGAGCAGAAAGGAGATGGGATGGGGGTTGGGAGGGGAACAGAGGCAGAGCAGAGGGTGAGGGAAGGTTGTTGCAAATTTAAATGAAAAAAGTTCTTTTAAAGAAAAAGGAATCATCAATGTATTTTTGCAAACCAATATTTGGCACTTCTTCACACTTTTTTTATCTTCCTACTCCTTTTCCCTTTCTCTTCTTTCTCCTCCCCCCTCCCACGCCTTATTTTTGTGGGGTCACAGACACCAGGAGAACTGGAGAAATCTTGGGACTTGGACCAAGAGAAGGTACTTTCCCCAGATAAACTTTCACTAGGAAATGGTTGACATTCTTATGGTAGAGAAAAGTTTATGTAAAATGAAAAATGTTTACAGGGATATTCTCTGGGTATATGCAGAAGTAAGGCTGTAAACAAAGAGCAAAAGTTACCAAACCATGCTTAAGAATATGTATTGAGATTTGGGTGGTGGTGGTGCATGCCTTTAATCCCAGCACTCAGAAGGCAGGAGGATCTCTGTGAGTTCGAGCCCAGCCTGGTCTGTAGAGTGAGTTCCAGGACAGCCAGGGACATATGTAGAAACCCTGTCTCGAAGAACTGAAAACCGAAAACCAAGAACAACAACAAAACATATGCATTGAGCCAAGAGTCGTGACACACACCTTTAAACCCAGCACTTTGGAGGCAAAGGCAGGCAGATAACTGATTTCAAGGCCAGCATGGACTACATTGTTCCAGGCCAGCCAAAACTACATATTGAGACTATGTCTTAAAAGCAAAACAATGACGTAAAGCAATATATGTAGAATAGAAGAGCGAAGTGATTGTGGTCTTAAATTTAGAGTTAAGAGGCTGGAGAGATTTCTCAGCAGTTAAAAATAATTGCTTCTGCTCTTACAAAGGACACTTCGGTTTGATTCTATAACTCCAGTACCAGGGGACCTGATATTCTGTATGTACATACAAGCAAAACATGCATACACATAAAATAAAAACAAAATCTCACAACATATAAATCTAGCATTTATATATTTATATATTTATATATACATAGCACTTTATATACAGTAGCAATTATTAGTAAAAGATCTTCCCAGTTATAGCTTGAAACAAATTTCAAAAATTCACCTTATGAGGATATGAAATTTATCTCTTGAGATGACTAATTTGACAATAAACCCAAAGCAATAGAACAAAATTAATAGCTAATACTCAACAAAGTATTTGGTAGATAATCAAACCCTGTGCTGAGTAGTTTCATAGATTATCTCACTTTTGTTAGGAAGTAGGGGCTGACCCCGCCCCCAATGATGGGTGGGACGCTCATGGCCATGTCATCACTACATCAAGCTTTACCTGGCTGCCAGAGGACTCACTTACGCATGTGCAAGCCCCCCTTTTAAAGCAAGCATGCCAAGCGCGCCCCCTCTCTTGCCCTCTCTTGGTCTTTCTCTCTGCTCTTTCTTTCTCTTTCTCTCTCTCTCTCTCCCCTGCTTTCGGTTGGCCACCAGCTACTGCCCTTTCTCTCCCCTCTCTCAATAAACTCCATGTGGTCGCTGAGTCTCGTGTTTGTGTTTTATAGGCATTAGCTGCAGCAAAAGAACAACAAATTTGCCTCACAACTAATTTATGTACAAGGTGGGTTGGCCTTCTTAGTGTTTATAACACATTTACAATAGGCATAAATACAAGCATACATGGGCAGATATATATGTAGAAGTACAGTGTGTGTGTGTTTGTGTATGAGCAAGTATGCATGGCATCGTCTTTGACTTGATTCCCTTTCTGGAAAGTAGGCATGGAGCATTCAAGCATCAACATATTCAGCAATATTTCTTATGAACTGATGGTCAAGCAACAGGAAAGGATGGCATGGTTAATTCTCACTGAAGTCACAGCAAGTTTCAAAGGCACCATTTGTAGACAGTGGACAGCTAGTTGTAGGAGCAGAAGGATATTGATTAGGTCAGACAGATGAGAGATACCAAGTGGATGAAGAAAGAGAAGTGAAGGAGGGTATGTGCTCTCTTACTACTCAAATAGGGGCTACATTCTATGAAAACAAGAAAATAAACTGCAGTGAATAGTAGAATTCTCAGCTAGTTACTGCAGGGTTACTCATCTGCATAGGTTTTCCCAGAAGGTCTTGTATGACTAACCTCATCTTTAGACATTAGGGAAATACATGGGCATACATATTTGTGAAGGTTTATATTGATTGACAACTCGACAGCAGCTAAAATCATTTAGGAGACTTGTTTCAGGGCATGGCCATGAAGGAATTTCTAGATTGGATTTAACTGAAGAGGGCTGACCCACCCTAAAGGTGGACATCACGCTCTGCTTCCTGGTTACAGGTGCCATGTGATCAGCTGCCTTTTAGCTTCTGTTTCCGTGGTTTCTCCACCGCCATGGACTGTTCTCCAAACTTGTTGACCAAAACAAACCATCCTTTTCTTCCTTTTTGCTGGTGTTTTGTCACAGAAATAAAAAAGTAACTAATGCAGTCCTGGAAACAGATGTGATACTCTGTGCTCCCATTTTTACCCTTCTACCAGCAAACAACTCTTAACACACATCTGGCACACGGCTGCACAAATACACTGGACATGTAAAATTTATAGCCACAAATACATGTTTTAAAGAGTGCTGTGGAACAATCCAATATATATCATTGGCTAATAAAAGCTGGTTGGCCAATAGCCAGGCAAAAAGTATAAGTTGGGTGAGCAAACAGATGTTACAGGGAGACAGAAAGGTGGAGTCAGAGAGTCAAGAGAAGACATGGAGAAGCAAGAAGAATGTGCCATGCTAATGAAGGTACTGCCAAGTGGCACAGTGTAAATAAGGAATAGGGGTTAATTTAAAATGTAAGAGCTAATTAGTAATAAGCCTGAGATATTTGCCAAGCATTTACAATTAATATAAGTCTCTGTGTGGTAATTTGGAAGTTGCTTCCAGGACAGGAAAACTGCCTACAAAGGAGATGATTCTATTAGTTTTTATATGGTATTTTCTATTCATTTTAGAGACCTAGCTAAGGATTTCATACTCCACTAGATGGCACTCTCTGCCATACATATGGAACTGTAGTTGCTGTCTAGGTATTTAGGAAGATATTAGGAGAATTTTAGTAAATTTCTCTCTCCTCCCCAACCCCCACATGCAATTTAAATAACAGTTTCATTGACCAGTCCTTCCAGGACTGAGATTCTATTGGCTTAAATTTGTCCCAGTGCTCTCGTTCAATTACTTTTACAAATCTTAATCCTGAGCAGGATTGCCACTTCCATATAAAGTATAGCTCCACTCCCATGGTGCCATGGGGAAGTAGGATAAGAGAATCAAGGGATATACACAAAAGAGGAGATTTTTGTGCACCTTGGGCTCTCAAGCTTTATCTGCAAAAGAGATCCACATATGAACAGCTGCTGGTGTCCCTGATGATGTACGTGCTCCCCAAGTTTCTCTGTGGGTTAGCTTCCTCACAAATGTTTGGGCTAGTTGCTGAAGTGCACATTGCTTGGCCCCTGAGACCAGAATTACTGGTCTGGTATGTCCTGGAATGCACATTCTTTCCAAGCCTATTGAGAGGCTCTAGCCCCAGATAAAATGAAGACAAACAACTACGCATGTTAGATAGAGATAAGTCTGTTTTGGATGGGTCAGTTTCTTTTTCTGTAACTTGAGCAGTCGCCTTCACCTCTGATCACTCCGTCAGTTTTGAATTCTGTAATCTTAAGATAAAACCATTAACACCAATCTTATGGACTTGATAAAATGATTTAATGGAATAAATTAAGCATTGAGTTTGCATTTGCTGCTTAATAAATGTAACTTCTTTCTTTTTCACACCAGCACTGGAGAACTGTGTTGGGACACTAGTGATTTCATCTTGTGAAATTCTTCCTAAGATCCTAATCACTTTCTCTTAGCACGTCAATCCCTTTTATGGCTAGCCCTCACGAACAGGAAAAAAAAAAAAAAGAGAGAGAGAGAGAGAGAGAGAATATTTTAAAACACATTCTCCAAGAAGCAATCTTGAACACACATCTATAATCTCAGAATTTAAGAGTCTGAGGAAGAAGAATTACTACAATCTTGAGGCCAATCTGGTCTACCTAGCAATACCATATCTCAGAAAAACAGAAACAAAACCAAAGCCCCAAACATCTGGCCCAAACAAAATGTATTTTCCCCATTTAGTCCTTAGCCTAACCTGGATAGTCATGATCTATCAACAAACAGTAATAATAATAATAATAATAATAATAATAATAATAATAATAATAATGATACACTAAAGCAGTCTCTTGTGGGTTATGTTACCCAGGAATTTTCAGCCATGATGCCCCAATCTAAAGGCAGCTACATGGTGAGAAATACAGGCCTAAGAATAAGACAGAAGAACTGGCGATACCTTTTTTTTCCTCACGAAATGTCAACTCAACTCTTACAGTTTGCTGCTGTAATGTTCATTCCACTGCATTGCCTCTGATAGTGATATCATGTGCTAGTGTTTGGTGAACAAAAACAGGATAGTGTTCTTGTTATGCATCTGCCTAGCCTTAGCCTTGGGAGTTGCACATAGCTGGAAGAACATTAAAAGCTTTTTTTCTTTCTGTTGAGGTAACTGCCTTCTTCCCACTGCCAGCTGCTAGGTTTGAGGGATGTCTTCTACAAATCTAGTAGACTTCCTCTTTCCCTACAGATCCTATCAGATGACTTCTGGAGAGTATCCATTTTGAGACAATGTGACTCAAACCTCTTCAGCCATTTTAAGTCTGTGAGCTTTTCCAAAAGTTTACATTAATGTACATCATCAAGAAGGGGCAATGATAAGCATACAAAGAAGTACAGTCACTGATATGTCACAAAAATGTGTTAGAAATGAACTACTATCTGAAATTCAGGTAACCTTCAAGGTGGAGTACCTGGTTGCATCCAGTTTCTTAATTCCTATGGTTGGAAGTTGAGATAAGAAGAAGGAATCTGAGCCAGGTGTTGGTTGCACATGCCTTTATAGGCAGAGGTAGGCAGATGGATCTCTGTGGGTTTGAGGCCTGTCTGGGCTACAGAGAGCTAGTTCAAGGATAGCTAGGGCTACACAAAGAGACCCTATATCAAAAAACAATTAGCAACAAGAAAGGAAGGAGGGAAGGAAGGAAGAATCTGCATTTGAACATGGCAGAGAAAGGTATTGCTAAGCCAATTATAGACAATCATACTCACTAAAGTAGGTATGTGAAATAGTTTTTATCCCCACAGTCACACATAAATAATTGGCCAATGAATAGTTCACATACAACCCTGACTAACATCTTTTGTTAGAAATTCCTAGAGGCTTTCCATGGCCTTCTAGAACCAAAAAGAAACAGAGAAATGGAGAGACAAAGGAAGAACAGAGGGAAAGAAAGAAATTTATCTGTGGAGGAGAGAATAAAGTCCCAAGTAAATGTGTGTTATTGACACATGCAGGGCCATGTCAAGGACTCTGATGCCCCGGACCCATGAAATGGCAAAGCCTTTTCTGGGTGGAAGTATGGATGTATATTGATGACATGTGTAAAAAGTATGAAGCAAAGTTTCTTCCTCTTAGATAACTGTAGTTTGAGATTCCCCCTTCCCTCAGAGAAACTCCTTACTGAAATTAGCTAACCCATCTCTTCCTTTGTGCTGTGTATAAGAAATGTGCTAAGTTTCTCTGCTGCTGGAGTATCTCCATCAGGATGGACAGCCCACCAAATTCCAGCTTTTCTGTATGTCTGTCTGTTATATCTTCATTCCTTGTTGTCCCAGTTAGGTTATTCTCAAAGCCATGTAGGTCGTGGCAGAAATTAGGGATACACAGGAGGGATTAGAGGGAAGAAAGGGAAAGGGGGAATTTATGTAATTATATTTTAAATTTTGAAAAAGATTTGTTTTGTTTCATTTTATGTGTATGGATGCTTTGTCTGGATGTGTCTGTTTTCCACATCTGTGCAGTACCAGTGTGGCCAGAAGAGAACATCAGCTACCTTGGAACTGTATGTAATTTAGGATGGCTGTGAGTCACCTTGTGGATGTTGGGACTTGAACCAGAGTTCTTTGGAAGAGGATACAGTGCTTTCCACAACTCTTAACCATCTCTCCAGTTGTAAAAGGCTTGTTCTAAGATTGGAGGACAGGTTTTACCACAAAGAATTGTGTGCCCTCATTACTCTCATCATAGCTTCTTTTGGGATGATACAAGATGCTCACATTCTCAGATTACTGCATTCCTTTATATACTCCATATTCCTTTACTACCTTTAGGAAACCTAAGATGTTCAGATAGATAGAGCTGCAAATATATAGGATGCTGTCTGGATCCAGAGAATCTGAGTCAGGAATAGCGTGCTCCATATTGAAGGTGCCCACTTTGTCTTTTCTTAGTTATATTGTGTCCTCTGCCCAATGCCCCACATCTGGGACTATAAACATATCCACATCTTTCTAAGGCAAAATACCCATCCAGGCCAAAAGTCATACCCGCATCAGTGCCATGGTTGCAAGGAGCTAGCAGCCAAATTTTGATGGTGGAGTGAGATTTATGGAGAATTTTCAAGTCCTTCCTGGGACATAGCCATTAGATCAGCAGAGAAAGATTTTGTTTAGGGTTTTCTATGAAACCAAGGAATAAAGTTTTCATCATTGTTTGAGGTGATGGCTATGGACTGTGCACTCTATATGTAGACCACCACAGAGAGCTCTGAGGTCATTAAAAGAGTGACTCGTCATGACAATAAAGGTATGCAACAATAAACGTCTCTTGTTGTGTTCTGAGTTGTTTTATCACATCTAACAACTGTACTTAAAGTCATGTGGAAATACACTTGCGTTTTTAGTTTCCCTTCCTCTTAATGCTTTTCAGAAGATACTTAAGTTGTCTCAAAGTGATTTATGCTTTATAAATCATCAAGATAACATAAATTTTTATGAATTTATGTGTGTTGGTAGAAGAAAATATATAGCAGCTATGTATTGATTTTTGTGGCATTATCTGTTTTCACTGAAGATTAACATTATGTATTAAACACCATTAATCTCAGGGAAATGGGGAAATGTCTGACTCTAGTAAGTGTAATTACTTCTCTGTTGTCCCATAGGTTAGTTTGGAAATTTGCAAACCTTCTCAATTGTTTCCTTTGGAAACAATTTATACACTATTTCTTCCCAGATATACCTAAAGTAAAACTTGTTATTTTCACATATGAAGAAAATACACTTCCCCTAAGCTAACACTTCAGGTTTTGAAACCTATCCACATTATTTCCCAAATGGCAAGCTGGTCATATTTGAAACTTCTTAACCCGTGTGATTTTATACCAAGTTTATCTTAATGATATCTGGGTTCTTTCTGATACGTTTGAATAGGAAAGCTGAAATTAAAATCGATGTTTTCAGGCTGGAAGGATGGCTTAGTCAGTGAGGTATTTGCTTTGCAAGCATGAGGGCCTGAGTTTGATAGCCAGAAACTATGTAAAAATGCCAGATTTGGCACCAGATACTCCAAGCTCTGAGGCAGAGCCTCAGGATTTGCTGTTCAACCAGTCCAAATTAATTGTTGAGTTCCACAACAATAGAAGAAAATTGTCTTAAAAGAAGTGGATATCATTCCTGAGAAGGACACCTGAGATTGTCATGTGGTACACACCCACCCACCCACCCACACACACACACACACACACACACACATTTCATACATAGAGACACAAACAGGCACGCACACACACACACACACATTCGCACATAGAGGCACAAATAGTTACACACATTAAACACACACACACACACACACACACACACACACACACTTTCCTGATTACCCAGTGCTAAGTTCATTTAACCTCTCTGTCATTTCTATGTACATTAAAAACAGAAATAAAGTTATACAATTGACATTCATCTAATTTGTCATCCTTGACAACCCTAAATACATATTCTTTCAACCTCCCTTTCGGGTTTATCACAGAAACCATCTAATATTGATGCACCATGGTTGCAGATACTTACAAATATTGTCACTGGTTCACAAAAAAACATTAATTAACACAGACATTTTAAAGAACATTTTATTTTGGAAATGGTATTTGACATGTACATAACATATTTCAGCAGAAAATTATTGTCAAAGGCTAAGAAAATAATTTTGCTGGAGGAGTATTATTTTATTTTTTCCATTTATAAATTGACCATGTCTGTGGATGACAAAAATGTTTCTATATTTCCCCACAGAATCCATCAATGATCCCCAGAGAAATGAGTAAAAGGCAATGAAGCAACTACCAACTATACAGTACCAGAATTTGGTACTTCAGGGAACCCTATACGATAGTGGCACAATTTGTTGAGAAGTTTTCTCTGCTTTTATCTCCTTGAATTCTGGTACAGTTTAGTATCAGAGAGACAGAGCTTGAATAGTTTTTACCCTATTACTGAAAATACTAGTCCTTTTTAAAGGGCAGATATAGGCATGCAGATCAATCAGAACCTTATGTTTCCTCCTAGCCACCCTTCTTCAAAAAATATTTTATAGATGAGCTGGGGAAGATATTTTAATATGGATGGTAACACAAAGAAAGAAGAAAGAAATTAGTCTATTAATCTCCTTTTCCTAATTTTCTTGTCATGTATTGATGATGTCCCACTGATCTGAGCAATGACAGCTGTTGGGAAATGTTCGGACATTCTTTTATTGAAATCTTTGTGAAATAGGTAGGCATCTAGGCCCATTTACACATGTGTACACATTCTGCAAAGAGTTAGACTGTTTCCTTGAACATCCGACTATAAGCCACATGATTGTCTGTGGTCAGAGCATTTTTCAGGCACTGCCAAAAGTATGGGTGAGCTTGTGGATTTGAAGGCCACTCTAGGACAGAACTTCCACATAGCCTCTTCCGGAGCTGAAGAAACTTAGACTTATGCAGAGGCTTCTCCAAGAATATCAAGATAATCACATCCATTTTTTCATCTATGAGCCTCTGATGGGACAAATAAAATGCCACCTTAAAACTCTCTGTCTTTGCATATTGCTGTGTCATCACAAACACTGTCTTTTTGCTGAGTTGTATGCTCTGGGAAAGGTTTTCTAGAACCGGTTGTCCTGGGAGCCAGTCCCTTTCCTCTAGACACAAATTAAAATGCTTCTCTCTTTGATCTTCCAATTTAGCCACCAGCTCCTGCAACACCCATTCTGCCACAGCTGGGCTTTTAGTGTCATACACAATAAAAGCATCATAGCAAGACTCCATGGATTGCAGACGTTGGTACCCCTTTATCTTGGCTTTCCAGAAATAGTAAATGTACCACATATCCCAGAAAAAGAGGTGACTTGTTGTCATAACTACCATCATAAAGAGGACTGAAGATATGGAAACTGAGAACAGAATCAGGTTAGTGAGATCTAACTCACATGTATACAGATCCAGGGATACGACACTCTGACCTTTGTGTGCTCCTGGTCCCGCACAAGTCACTTCAGTGGCCAGGTAAGGAATAGTAACATCTGTATGATTAACCCACCAGACAAACCATACAGCATCACAGTTGCACAGAAAGTGATTGTGATGTAAAAGCAACATCTCTAGATTGTTGAGGACATTTTCTGGGAAGCTGGTCTTCTGAATGACCTGAATCTTATTTGAACTGAGGTCTAGATAGCGCAATTGCAAAGCATCTTCTAGAAAGTAATTTGTTAAATACTTGATATGATTATTCTTAAGAATCAGTTTTGTGAGACTTTTGGAACATTTGGCTAACTTTTCAGGGACAGTTGTCAGCTGGTTGTGGCTGAGGTCCAAAATTTTCAGATATTTCAGTAACTGGAGGCTATCCCAAGAGAAATGTTTTAGCCCATTTTCGGTCAAGGAGAGAGTCTCTAGATTTGGTGGCATACCCTCAAACACCCCAGTAGGCAAGAAATTCAGGGAATTCCTGGAGATATCTAATTCCTTTAAATTAGTCAGATTCTTGAAGAAGGCCAAATATCTGTTATCACCTTCTCGCCATAAAATATCTAAGTGGTTGCCTCTGAATTCCAGAACTTTAAGAGTGTCACTTTCCATGGCCCTGCTGGCAGAAGTGGAGATGTCGTTGTCATTCATCATGAGTTTCTTCAGAGATTGTAATTTCTTGGTAAAATTTAGCATATGGGTTATTCCTTCTGCTTGAAAATAGTGGCTATTACTACTTAAATCTAGAATTTCCAGATTGTGGAGCTCTTCAAAGGCTGTTGAGTAGAGTAAATCAAGCCGGTTGTTGGAGAAGTCTAAGTACCGCAGCTCTCTTAATGGCTGGAATTCACTGCCATTAAGAGTTTGTCCAATGGTGTTTCCTGACAAGTTGAGACATTTGAGGAAAGAAAGATGCTGAAAATCAGAGGGCTTGATAAAAAATATATTATTTCTACTTAGGTCTAAGGTCTGCCCATACATGTGGCAGTCTTCATTCAAAGGTAAGAAAGTAGGCAGCTCTTTGGTTTTGAACCTGCAGCTCCGTGCATATTCATCATATCGGAAATAATGTAAAGCCTCTAGGACCTGGGGCCCATGCCCACCTACAGAAGTTCTGACATTAGGACAGAAGCCAATTTCTCTTGGCTCTTCTGAAGGGGATATTTTATTCATAGAAAGATCTATGAGTTTGAGGTTTTCAAACTGTTTGAATATGTTGAGGTCAGCAATTTTTATGAAGTTAGTGCCAAGGTCAAGAACTTCAAGACTGGAAAGATTATGCAATGCAAAAAGGCTAGAGTTTTTCAGCTCTTTAAAGACATATCCCTTGATATGCAGTATTTTCAAGTTTTTCAGTGAAGAGAGAGATTGTGGTAAAGTTATAGATGCATGGTAGACCTGCAGCTCATAATTGAAAGACAGATCCAACTGGACCAGGTTGGGGAGGAGATTCAAAAATTTGGCCTCCTCAATCTCTTTGGCCAAGTAGTTTTGTGAGAGGTCTAGTTCTTGGAGGCTTCTCATGTTTTTAAACCATACTTTGGGTACATGCTGAAGAGAGTTACTGTGTAGACGTAAAACTTTTAATTGTGTCAATGAATTGAAAGCATTGTCATGGATCCGTAAGGGGGAATTATTTTCACATGGTGTACAAAGATACGGGACATTATAACATCGAGGGCAATTTCCACTTAGGTCAAGAATTTGCAATTGGTTGAGGTGATTGAAATCATCTTCTTGGATATTTGTAATGATATTGTTATAAAGATAGAGCTCTATTAAATTAGATGGCAAAATGGTGGGGACAGCTGTGACATTGTTATCTTTCAGTGAAAGAACCTTTAAATTTCTCATAACGAGGAAGGCATTTCTTTCAATCAAATAGGAAACATTGCAAGGATTGCGATAATAACAGTTTTGACCTAGGTAGAGTGTTTCAATGTTGACCAGTCCTGTTAGATTCTCTTTGGTGATGGAGAAGATATTATTGGCCTCAAGGCTCAGAAGCTGTAAACTGGATGGGAGATCCTGAGGTATCTCTAGAAGTTGGTTTCCATCCAAGTACAGGGCTTTTAAGTCAGAGAGTACACTAAAGCTTCCAGGTCTAATCTGTAGCCTCTTGGTACACACATTGGCTTTGGATCCCAGTAGAACAGGTACACAGTTGCATCTGAAATCGATCTCTTCCAGATGGCTCAGCCTACGGAAGGAGTCTGGAGAGATGCTTGGTATGTGGTTGATAGTAAGGGTGAGGTTGGTGGTGTTAGTAGGAATACCCTCAGGGATTTCTGTCAAATGCTTGTCTGTGCAGTCCACTATTACATGGGTATTTTTGGCATCAAGACTGACATCACAAGGTAGAGTTTTAGGAAACCATCGAGACCCAATGACTCTAGAAACTAAGGTCATATTTAAAAAGATAAAAATTTGTCTCTTCAGTGTCCATACTGGAAATACCTGAAAATAAAAGAAAGAATAAATTATTATAAAATATACCAAGGAACAATTCAAAAGTCCCATTTGCTTCCTATCTTTTAGTAAATTATGAAAATAAACAGAATAGAGGTTTTTGTTTGTTTTGTTTTGGTTTGTTTTTTGTAATAGTGTAAACAGTACCTCTGGTCCTGTGACTATACTTGACAACCACTGAAGTCTTTCGTAAATTGGTTTTATGTTTTGTTTGTAGAAATCTCAGATTTCTGACAAAATATCTTAATTTATTTTACATTTATTTATCTTGTGTGAGTATAAATATGTGTGTATGAGTGTGCACATACCATAGCAAGATTGTGGAGGTCAGAGGACAACTTGTGAGAGTCTGCTCTCCTTCCACCTTGTGGGTCCTGCAGATCAAACTCAGGCCATCAGGCTTGTTTGTTGTCAAGTAGCCTTACTGTCTTAGTTACTGTTCTATTGCTGTGATGAAACACCAGGACCAAGATAGCTTATTAAAGGAGCATTTAGTCAGGTTCTTGTTTATAGTTTCAGAGGGTTAGTCCATGACCGTCATGGCAGGAAGCATGCTGGAAGACAGGTTGGTATGACACTGGAGCAGTAGCATGTAGTATGCAAATTGCAGTCAGACTGGGACTAATGTGGACATTTGAAACCTCAAAGTCCACCCCCAGCACAGTGACTCACCTCTTTCAACAGGGCCACAACTCTTTCAGCAAAGTCATGTCTCTTGATTACTCCCCAAAGTTCAATTAAGTGGGAACCAAATACTCAAACATAAGCCTATGGGGCCATTCTCATTCACACCACCACACAGAACCATCTTCCTTGCTGCCCCAAACCATTTCTACGATTCGAAAACAGCATTGTCTATTTCTTATTACACAGAATGCTACAACAGAGAAGCACAAAACCATGAAATTTGGAGGGGGGGATAAGGAATTCTAAAAATATATACACTTGAGAGGAACAATGCATTGATACTCCAGTATAATTAATTTTTTCTTGCTAAGCCTTCCTTGGAAGATATGCAAAAATCTTTCATGATTGTCAAGCTCCATAATATTCTAAGGACAATTTCTTCTTTAAAAAAAAAAATCCATTTTTTTTTCTATTACAAATTAAGACACAGCTTAGCAATAGTAACTGTATTTCCAAATGGCATTCTATTATTAAGAATGTGCTTCTGCCATTCTGTAATCAGCTTCTCCCCTTGGATTGTTTTTGGGCATCATTGCAGAAACCCCATCGAAGATAATTTGTCATGCTTTCCCTGCACACTGGGCTTTGTTAGGTTTTAGGGTTTGAGACACCTAATTGGAGAAAAAATTACAGAGTTACATCAACCTTCAGGCAAAGGGTTGATTCGAGCTGACAATGCATCAGGATTTGAAGAAGAGTGTTATGTTGCTTGGGGAGGTTCTTTGTGAGAGAGTAGGGGGAGAAGAAAGAGTTGTACCATTGGCAAATGGGTCCAAGGTTTACTGACATCACCATATTAGATTAGAGACACTTTTTTCTTTTGAAAGAAGAGAGTATTTCTGAGGAGGGTTTTGAAAACTCTCAAAGACATTCTTGGATAGGGGGCTTCTGGAGGAGCATCGGATCTAGTTAGTGTGTAATGCATCTGGTGGTCACTTTTCCTGTCTGCTAGTCAGATTTCCTTTAGGGCTTTGTTATCAGGAAGCTGAGTAGGGGTGAACTGTGAGGGGAGGAATGATGCAGCTGGCTGTGGCCTGTCAGCTTCCCATAGTGGCTGGGTTGATCAAGAAGACTGTACCTGAAGGGTGTGGATTCTACTGTATAACTTAGGAAAGGTGAGTAACTTCCTTAGGGCACTGCCTGGATGAGCCATAATCACATCAGCCACAGTATTGGTAGGATGGGATATTTAATAGAACTGCAAGAGACCAGAGTTAATCATCGGGCTAAGACTAAACCAAAGACCTCTCAAGAAAAATGGAAGATATAGGCACCAATTTCTAAAGGCAATAATTGTAAAGCTCTAAGTGTAGCACAGGAGGCTTTGCAACGATAAGTGAGAGGCACTGAATAGCTCTGTTTATCCACTGGCACCAAGGCAGAGTAGGTTAAAGCATGGCCTTGCTCTCGTGTTTCAGGATTCCATGAGTAGTCAACTCCAGAACTATCTTTCAGATTCTCCAACACTTGTACATGGGATGACCCAGCCTGCTTTTCTATGACAAACTTCTAGTTCAAATATTGATTTTGTACTACCATTGACTGAGCCTGACAATCTATTATTGGTGGTATCCACATGTTTGCATCCCTTAATTTCTTAAATAAGGGGTAAGCAAGCCATAAAATTTTCTCCATCTTTCTCTTCTCTGACACAGGATCAGTGGTTCTTAACTTGTGTTTAGGACCCATCTGGGGGCCATATATCAGATATTTATATTCTGATTAATAACAGAACAAAATTACAGTTATGAAGAAGCAACAAAATAATTTTATGTTGTCTGTGTATGTGCATGTGTGGGTACCACAACATGAGGAACTGTATTAAAGGATTGAAGCATTAGGAAGGAGCCATTGCATAAGATGTTTCTTAATGATCTCATAGAGCTTTTTTTGTTGCTATGGTGGTGGTGCTTTTTGTTTTGTTTTGATTGATCTTTACATACCTAAAGTTTGTGGGAAATTATGTCTCCCATTTCTCTTTTAGTGCCCTCTATTTTCTTCCTATAATTAAAACAATTCCCTGAAAGGCTGGGGAGATAGCTCCATTGATAATATGCCTGACACACAAGCATGGGGACCCGGATTCAAGATAAAGGCTGATCCTTGGAGCTCACTGGCCAGCCAGTCTAGCCAATCATGGAGTACTGGATTTAATAAGACATCTCTCAATCAATAAAGTGGAGAGGGATAGAGGAGGACAATGTTGATTTCTGGCCTTGACAAGCATGTGGCTTTTCATGGACAAGTGTATACACATACACACACACACACACACACACACACACACACACACACACACATTCAGTGAGTTTGGACGAGCTCCTTCATCATCTTTTTCAACATCCTTTTTGCTTTCCCATTTTTATAGTACTTATCTCATTTTTTAAATTTTATATTTATGAGTGTTTGAGCTACATATATGACTGGGTACCATGGGTGTGCCTGCAGAAACTGGAGAGAAAGGCAGTTGTAAACCATCATGTAGGTGCTGGGAATTAAACCTGGGTCCTCTGAAAGAGCAGCCAGTATTCTTAACCACCAAGCCATCTCTCCAGCACATGCTTTTCATTTTTTACTGAAACAATATCAGCTTTGACTATTCCAAAACTTTGTCTCTAGGATCTTATCCTTCTAACCCGTGTTATCCAACAAGCTCCCCAGGCTTCAATCATTGTCTCACTGTAGAATGTTTCAAATGGTTTTCTGTTCTTTTTAAATTAATTTTTGTTTAAATTAAAAGCAATCTTATTTTGCATACCAGTCCCAGTTCATTCTCTCTCCCATCCTTTCATTCCCCCTACCAACATCCTACCCCATCCCCATCTACTCCTCAGGGAGGGTGAGGCCTTCCATGGGGGGATCATCAAAGTCTGTCACATCATTTGGGGCAGGGCCTAGGCCCTCCCCTGTATATCTAAGCTGAGAGTATCCCTCCATAGGGAATGGGCACCCATAGGGAATGGGCTCCCAAAGACCATTTGTGCACTAGGGATGAATACTGGTTCCACTGTCAGAGGCCCCATAGACTGCCCAGACCTCCCAACTGACACCCATGTTTAGGGGGCCTGGTTCAGTCCTATGCTGGTTTCCCAGCTTTCAGACTGAGATGTCTGAGCTTCCACTTGCTCAGGTCAGTTGTTTCTGTGGATTTCCACAGCATGGTCTTGACTCCTTTGCTCATCAGGCCTCCCTGTCTACAACTGGATTCCAGGAGTCCAACTTAAGTTTTTTATTATAGACCAAAATTTTGCCTGTATAGATTAAGTTTTTTTTAAAGGTTTCTCTTATTTTTCTCTTTCTTTGAGAGAAACACACACACACACACACACACACACACACACACACACACACACACACTAGAGAGAGAGAGAGAGAGAGACCCCGTGTTTTTCTCTGTGTGAATTTCATGTCTGTTCAGGTACCTGCAAAAGCAAGAAGAAGTCATTGGATTCCCTGTTTCAGGTAGTTGTGAGTCTCTTGGCATGTGTTGGGAATTGAACTCCTGACCTCTGAAAGAGCAGCAAGCACAGTTAAATCCAGAGAACTTTTTCCATCCCCTATTTAAAGTACTTTCTCCAATCATGTTCACCAATCAGAATTCTGCTTATCCTTATGAAGAAATAACACTCAATTGATTATTTTGAGATTTTATACAGTGTATTTTGGTCATATTCGCATTCCTTAACTCATCCCAAACCCATCCTCTATACCCTTACATTCTTACCCATGTAACATGGAGTTTCTTCTTTCCCTGACACTGAGTCTAATTTGTGCTGGCCAACTACTTGGGCCTGCCCAGAAGTGTGGTCAGCCTACCAGGGGCCATGTCATTCACAAAAGCTGACTCTTCCTCTCCCAGAAGCTATCAAGTACAATTCACTCCTCAGCTAGTGGTAGGATTCCATGCCTACCTCCTATTTTCATGCAGATATTAATGGCCCACTCAACAATAGGGAAATCATGCCTGGTGCTGAAAATCTAGCCAGCTTCCCAGGAATAGCAAAGTCATAGATCTTAGCGGGAAAAATGTATTACAACTTATAGTGAGATTGGCATAATTCCTTACAATTTGAAATCTCATCCTTATACCTTCAAATGTCAGATAATTATCGTTACCACCCCTCACCAGAGATGATCCTCTTTATAGTGAATTGAGCCCATCACAGAAAACCAAAACTGGACACAATACAAAGATCAACAGATCACTGGGGGCCCTGCACAAACTGATACATCTACATAATGTTTTCTGCATCTATCGCTCAGGGAACACTTCAAAAGAGAGAGTAGAAAGACTGTAAGAGTCAGAATACTTGGGATGTATGCTTTGAAATAGTCTTTCCTAGAAATAGCTGCATAGAAAAGGCCTGAACAATGGCAATACCAATGGAAATATTTACATGGAAGAGGAAAAATTTCACAGGGTTTCAATCCTAGACAAAGAGCTACAGGCAACTATTGATTACTGGGAGAAGGAGAATTAGCCTCTCCTAGGGATGAACCTCTTATTGAGTGTTTAACGCAAACTCATCAGCCTGCAAACTATATACAGCTAAACAACAAAAATGGACTCAACACGTGGTATTGCTGTATATTTATGCAGTCACATATGTATACAACAAATATAATCAAAGGAAAAGTGGCTATCACCTTGAGAGTGGGGAAGCATGGGAAGGGTTTGAGGGAGGGGAGCTCAGAGGGGCTGGAGGAAGAAAGAAGGAGGAAGTGGTATAGGTCTATTTTAATGAAATATATATATATATATATATATATATATATATATATATATTTAAAAAAAAGAGAAACGAAGACTTTAAGGAAGCTTAATCACAGAAAAAAGAATTCAGGATTTAACTAGTGGTGGACTGGTGTTTAGCAACCATCTTCCCCTACCTCAAGGAAACTCCCTCATTTAAATTTTGATTTGTTTGCCTTCTCTATTTCTTTTTTAGAAAAAGAATTATTTTTATTTTTTGTGTGCGAATGTCTACACCATGTATGTAAGTGCAACATGTGCATACCCATACTGCAGTAAGCGCAGTACCCACAGAAGTCAGGATCCCTGGAAGAAGAGATACAGACAGCTGCGAGCTGCCATGGGAGTGCTGTGATCTGAACCCTGATCCTCTGGAAGAGCAGTTATTGCTCTTAACTGCTGTACCATCTCTCTAGCCAAACATTTTAAATTTGAGTCATGTAAATATTGCTACAAGGATGATGTCACTGAGAGAATGTTGGGGACAGATGCTCGTAATCCCGTATTTGTTGAGTTTAGCTTGCCAAGGGGCTTAAAACACACAGAGACTATTAAATGTACCACAGTTACACACCGGCATACTACACATTCAAATACAAATTTAATCAGAAAGCCTTTCCTCCCTCGTTTCTCAATCCTCTCTCTACCAGCTGCCCATACTTCTAGTCCACTACTACCACCTCCCTTTTCCAATGAGTCATTTGCTCTCATGTGGACTCTGAAATGCCTGCCAGACTAATTTTCTTGCTTTGCCTCTTCTCTAGGATTCATTCGTCAAAAAATATGAGTGCATTCAACCTGAACCAGATCAACTGGAGTGATTTCTAACTACCCACTGAATAAAATACAAAGTCGTTTTCTTTGTTTACACTGTTCATAGCCTGAGTCTAGTAGCCTTGTCTGACCTTGAATTATCACTTCCCTTTCACCATATACCAGCCATCTGGTCTCCTTTCTGTTCCACATTCAAGCAGAGCTGATCATCATGCCACTCTTGCCACCAGTTGTTTCCTCTTCCTGACATTCTCTTTCTCCCCTTCCTGTGGCCAGATCATTTCTACCTCTTTGTATCTGCTCAAATGGCACATCTTCAGAGAAGGAGGACTTCTATGGCCAACAATCTAATTACCCTCCCATGTCATAATAGTGATACTTATAGTACTAGTAGTTAGACAGCACTTAACACAGGCTAGGCAGCATTGAAGTGTTTGGATCTTTACAATGCCAGCTAAGGACAGCTACAAGTCTTCAGTCTTTTATTCAAAGTGATTAAAAATAGGAAGAGTTTGGAGATTTTTAAGACTTTGGAAACTAATACACCCGGTATTGCATGATATCTCTTGGGTCCTGAAGCTGCAACTCCTAATTAAAAACACAAACATTTCTGCAACAGTACACAGGGCTTTCTACACAGCATGGAATTTAAACAAAGAATAAGTAGCTTTCCAGTTTAGGTCAAGATTCTCCTTCACATGCATTCAGTTGTATAACACTGCTGTCAACTAGGTTTGGATGAAGTGATTTGGCACTTTGTGCAAACCTATGGTATCTCTATTTTATGGATAAGTCAACTGAAACACAGAGTGGTGTCTGTGTTCTATGTTAGACTTATTAGCACTTAACACAATGAGATTTCTGTGCACTTCACTAGTACCTGTTGTGTGACAAAATATACAAGTAAAACAAGGAATATATGAAGAAATTAATGAATAGCATCATAAACAGAATGCTTCAAATCACCTAGTGTTGGAAAGATTGCTCAATGGTTAGAAGCACTGGCTGCTCTACCAGAGGATCCAGGCTCGATTTCCAGCATTCCCATGGCAGTTCAGTTACCTGTTACTCCAGTGCCAGGTATTCCTACACCCTCTTTTTCCTCTGTGGGCACTGCACACATGGTGCACAAACATATATGCACAAAACACCCCATACAAATAAAAATAAAGTAAAAAAAAATGTCTCCTTAGAGAAGCTCCTCAAGCTATCCTCCCACACTCAACATAGATGCCCTTCTATCTCTGCTATCTGCTTAAGTCTTCCTTGTGGAAAAAGGTCAAGAAGTCCTTTCAGTGGCCTGGTTCAAACCCATCTTGTCCTGTTGGGCTGATTCTATGTGGGCTTGTAGAGGGAGTGCTAGATTATGAATGAGAAGAACTGGCTCCTGGTCCTGGTTTGGTTGTTCATCACCTATCTCTGAGGCAGATCCTTTGCTTGGAGACCTCCCACAAGAGAATGACAGACCCAAGAACAACATAGCACACACCATGTACCCTGCCTACATCCCACAATCAACACTCTGGACACAGACTAGGCTGTACTCCAAATGTCCCGTAGCTAGTGATTGCACCATGGACACAGTGAGGAAAAAAAAAGATTATGGGCAAATATCAGAATTCTGCCATATTAGTTACTTTTAAAAAATCACTGTGGCAAAATCACTGTTGGACAACTGAAGGGAGTTTGGTTTGTTTGGGCTTGCAGTGACAGTGGATTTCAGTTCATCACAGCAGTGAGTGCATCTCAGTCCATTTGGTGGGAGTATGAGACCACTAGTCAAGTTTCAAGCAGGAATTAGAGAGGAAAAGAAGTAGGGTTGGTCTATAAAGTCTCAAAGCCCAACTCCTAGGGGACCTACTTTCTCCAGCAAGGCTTTACATCCTTAAGGCTGTACAATTTCCCGAAACAGCACTATCAGCTAGGTAGGGAGCAAGTGTTCAAACCCATGAACTTGTGATACAAACTTCAGACCTGAACTATAATATCCATTGACTCACATGCATTCTTCATTGGTGGTTTATGTATTAGTTAATAGAAAATACAGTTTGTGTACTTAAGGACTTCAAAATATTATGGGGGGAGGAAAAGCTATACAAATCTATACTACAATGTAAAATTCCATTAGTTTTTCCAAACAAGATGCTGACCCTTTTATTATAGATAGTTTCAATACATGTTGTGTTTTTCCTACGAAATATTTTTTCATACTGTCACTTCCTTAAATTATCCTCAAAGCCTACAGATATCTTTTTCCACTTTTCCAACTGACAGTGACAAAAATTAGCACAACAATGTTTTAATTTTTCATAAATGCCCAGAAATCAGAAATTCAGAGCCACTGTGTCAGCTCCACTGGATGAGGTCACAACAGGATGGAGTTAGATATTCTGGATCATTCACTCTGCTGTTGCACAACCCCAAACACATGTTCCTCATTTCTGCCATCACAGATGGCTGCCAGCAACAATGTCCACATGAAAAGAAATCCTGTGGAAGTACATGGAAAGGAAAGGAAATATCTCCACTGTTTAAGGACAGGTTGCAGAAGTTGAGTGTCTCCCTTCCTCTAACACCCTGTTGATAAGAGCTTGGTCACATGACCACATTTATCTGCAACAGGGTATGGAAATACAATCCTTTTTCAAAGTGGTGTTTGTTCAGTTAACAGTATTCAAATTCTCTTGCACACATGGAAAACTAATTTTAAACTATAGGATTTGGAAATAAGTTGTGAATCACGAGAAATCTTGAATTGTGTAATGTTGACTTTGTCAAGCTGTGAGCAAGAAATACTCAGATATTAGTGGTTCACTTTATGCTGCCATGCATGGACACTTGGTAGATTAGCTGTTTGTGCTGTGTTGGAAGGCAGAATATATGCAGACCAAATTTACTCTTAGGGGAAATGGTTCAGCAGTGTTCACAAGGACAGGATGTGTTGGAGACTTTGTTGCTGTGGTTTAGCATTTTTGCGTGTGAAATGAACTAAGACAGAAGTCGGCCACTCTACAACATGGATGGAAAGAAATGTAAGTTTGGCAGAGAGATTTTGTCTGTCTGCTGCCCTGAGTGCAAAGCTGATTAAGACTTTCTTTACTTTGGGGCATGGTCAAGTGGAAAAGTCAACTAGTTTACCACAAACAAAGGCAGATATAATAGGTAGAGAAAGTAGTGCCTTAGAGGAAGTGAATGTCTGCCTTCATACATTGTTTTCAAGTGCTTTCCATTAAGCATTTGCTAGCAGACAATGAAAGGCTGTTCAAGGCAGAAATCTGATTAAGAATGCTGTCTTGCCTTTGACTCATACAGCCTCAGGATAGATGATCCATTTGAGAGACAAATGGTCTGGAACTGCTCTAATGTGACAGCCACGAGTCACTTTGTGGCTATTTCATTTTAAGTTGATTAAAATTCAGTTTTACAGTTACACTAACTATAATTGAAGTTCCCCAAAGCCGTACCAGGCTTATGGCTACTGTACTCAAGGATGCAATGTGAGACATCTTCATCATTGCAGGTTCTGTGAAATACTGGTCTAGACCAGGAGTTGGCAAAGTTTTTACATAAAAGCAAATGTTTTTGTGAGTTCAGAGTCAGCCTAGGGTATAGTGTGAGACCTGGTCTCAAAGAAACAAGTGCAAAAATAAATACTTGATCATAGTCTCACTGTGTAGGTACTTTACTAACCACTTAGCATATAACCAATCAGAATTACCAGATCCAGTGATCATAGAACAGATTGAACCTACAGGTTGTAATCTGCAGACCCCCATGACATAAACACTAAGCACATTCAATCCAAGTTCAATACGGATAAAAAGAAATGTTAGTTCTGGCAAAAGCCTCTAAATCTATCCATGTCACTAATTTCAAAATTATGTCCGCATCCCAATTTCAATGAATGGATTCATTTCCAAGAAAGAGTGAAAAGCAGACATGCTCTAAGATGTACAAGGTGGGACCCAGGTGACCAAGACCCAGATCTTGCTTTCCTAGCTGCTTTTTATACTATCCTTTTCTCTCCATATTGGAGGGGAACAAATACCTTTAAGCCCCCAAACTAGGTTCTATCTATCTATCTATCTATCTATCTATCTATCTATCTATCTTTATATGTATTTATGTATACATGTGTATATGTATATGTATAATGTGTATATAATCCCATTGTAATGATGCCAGCCAGCCACATGGCAAGTACAAGAGAAACATTTGCTAAGCAAATCAAAGCTTTAAACTTTCTCAAAATCCCACAGAAGCTCCACATTCTATTATCATATCTAGTAAAGCTTTTGCCCCAAACATTAGATTTTTTTTGTATTGGGGATGGTGACCCAATGTGCTTCATTAAGGTTGATCACAGGAGTATGGGTGAAGGGTAATTAACAGGGGCATGGGCAACTTACCAGTCTCTCCACCACCAAGGAAAATGTCTCCCCTTTCCCCAGCAACTACTAACTGCCCATCAATCTTCAGGGGAGGGAGGTTGAACCCTTTCTGACTCAAGGAGGGAATATTTATGGGCCTAATCCTGTGCAGGTTGAAGATCAGATTTTATCAATGGTACAAGGAGATACTAAGGAATTGGACTTCAAAAGGAAGGGGTTGAAGCACAGCTCAGAAATGTCACTGGGAGGGCATGGAAGTGGATCTTCATTAGGACTCCATCATTATCCTTGATTCCAGCTCCATCTTTTTGAAACTGAGTCTCCAGTGAGAGCACAGAGTTCATCTGTGTCATCAGGGAACAGGTACAGCCAAGCAAAGGCTACCAGTACACATGTCCTCTGCTCAGTGCTTGAGCTCAAGCACAGTTGGCCCATAGAACAGTATAAAGCATTTGAAACTTCTCTTAACTTTCTGTGCAGGCTGCATCACAAGCATGGTACTTGGAGCTACCTACAAAGTTTGCCCTGAGACTCGTGCCAGCAGAAACCTGAACTGCATTGTGAAAGCTGGACTCTGAGCAAGAAGCTGCGAGGTGGAAATGCACTGTCTTAACAAAGCCTTTCTAAATTTGTTATTAAAGGGAAAGCATACTTTCCTGAGGCTGCCCAATTCCAAAGCTCTTTTGGAAGACATGGTTAAAAACAGAGAAATTATTCCCCTATTTTCATGGAAATGTCTCCTTTTAAAACACAGGGAGGTATTTGTCTCAAAAATATGTTAGTTTAAATTAGCATGATTTTAAAATATAAAGCCAAGTCTCTCTCCCCGTGTGTGTGTGTGTGTGTGTGTGTGTGTGTGTGTGTGTGTGTGTGTGTTACAAATCATCCACCTTATTTTGTTTTCCTTGCTTTGGGGAGTGGGGGACAATGACTACCTAAAGACATACATCTTTCAGTAAGTTTGATTTATAAAATTTTATAGTACCCTGTGACACAGGCCTGTCTTTGATAACAAATCACAACTAATCGCACATGCAAATGTACTGGTTAAATTTGGATGCTTAATTAGTGAGGTAATTATGGTCGAAATGGAAATATGCAATTTTCTATGCACAGGTGTTTCTATTCTCTCAGTAAATCACCTCATTTGCTAAAATGGAAAATGCAGAATTTATGTGGAGCAGCCAAGAATCATCTGTATGTGTATGAACATGCTCTCTCTAATGGTTGCCTTTTATTCTTAGCATGTGCCAGTTGTTAAACTAGACAGACCATTTGGATAACATCACTAACTCTTCATACTGAAGTCGAAAAGGCACATAAATATGCCTGTTTCACTGAGGAAGAAGCAGAGACCTGAGAGGCAATTACAACCTCAGGATGCCAACTCAGTTATGATCAATCACCTGCTGGTTGCCTTGTGTAGTTACAGTAAACACACTCAATGCAACTTATGTTTGCATTTTTTGTTAATTTCCTTTTGGAGTAAATGGTTCCCATTACTCTAATATCTCAGGTTTGTTCTATTTAATATTGTCTCTGGGAAAGGAGAATGAGATATTTTCATGGGAACAATTTGCAGGTATTCCAAAAGTATTCAAATCAGGACTGGTTTTAATCACTGTTTGGTAGGCTGATGTAGAAAGATCACAAGTTCTAATCCAGACTAGTAAACTTAGCAAGACCATGACTCAAAACAAAATATACAGCAGAACACTATGGATGTGCATGTGTGAGAGAGCTTGCCTAGCATGGGTGGGGTCCTGGGTTCAAGTCACAGTACCACAAAGAAATTAATGAAAAAAATATAGAAATTATTATTATGTTTTGGATGAGGTTGGATTGAAGGGGAAAAGCAGAAAAACTTATTGGCATTAGCATTAGAATTTCATTCTCTGCCCAGAGAATGGGTTTCATTATTACATTTTCTGCATTATATAACTGTTTTGATTCTTTTTAGCTTTCCTATGTACAGTGATCCACTAATCCTTCAATTTCCATGCCTATGGAGAGAGCTGGCTACATCTTACACACAGAGGCTCTCTGCCCCAGGAAAATCCATGTATGCATTGTATGCACTGCTGCCTGGCCACTCTTCAAACAGAAGTGAGAACACACAAATCTTCAAAATTGTAGCAACCTCTCTATGCAGGTGTGCATTTTAAAAATTTGTAATTGTTTATTTGTCTTGGGAATTTCATACATGAATACAATAAAATATAATCATACCCATCCCTATTTACCTCCTGGAACTCTATCACATCCCTTGCAACATGTCCTCTCCCAATTTAATGTAACATCTTTTTAATTCAGTATGTTCAGTTAGTACTGCCTATATGTTCACTGTGCTAGAATATGCCATGCTGGCTGCTTTTGGAGAAAAGATTTCAATGTTCTTACCCAGTATTGTATTCTGCATGCCACAATTCCAACCTTCCATGTAAAACGTGTATTAGTGGAACAACAGTTATGAGGCAACTGTTTTTGATTGGATTTGAGACTTGCTCCACATGAGGTAATTTCATGCCTGAGACTAACTCCGGGCTCATAGTTGGGGTGGTCATAATTTCTTCTGCAGAAGCTGTAATTTTTATTTTTCTAAGTGGTCATGCTGCCAAATTGCCTTGGAAATATTTATGTTTTTACTCATAGACTGGTATTGTTCTCAACCTAGGTCAGAGAAGCTTCTGTTTGCAGTGGGCAGCAATCAATTCAGAGGTTGGTAATTGGTCAAAGTGATGAGACCAAGAGAACAGGTGCATAGCAATAGTGGTAAGACTCAAGCTTGAATTCAGATCTGTATCGGCTGGTTTTGTGTGTCAATCTGACACACACTAGAGTCATCAGAGAGGGTGGAGCCTCATTTGAGGAAATGCCTACATGAGATCCAGCTATAAGTCATTTTCTCAAATAGTGATTGATGTGGGAGGGCCCAGTCCACTGGTTCATGGTGCCAACCCTGGGCTGGTGATCCTAGGTTCTATAGGAAAGCAGGCTGAGCAAGCTAGGGGAAGCAAGACAGTAAGCAGCATCCCTCCACAGCCTCTGCATCATCTCCTGCCCCCAGGTTCATGCCCTGTTTGAGTTCCTGTCCTGGACTTCCTTCAGTGATAAACAGCAATGCTGAAGTGTAAACTAAATAACTACTTTTTCCTCCCCAACTTCCTTTTGGTCATGGTGTTTTGTCACAGCAAAAAAAAAAAAAAAAAAAAAAAAAAAAAAAAAAAAAAAAAAACCCTAACACAAACAAGACCCACACCCTCCTGATTTTAGACCTCCATTAGATTCCCACCCAATATTCACAAGCATAGTTTATTTGAATAGTAATTAGAAGCAGCAGCTAAACTGTGTCTACATTCATGCTTTGCAAATAGTTATTTTTATCTTCCAAACAGTGCTCATGCGTGAGGTGTGGTTGTAATCTGAGGAGTGAGGAGGAGATGTATATCACTGGGAACTATTTGATGGTGAAATATGAGGAAGCAGAATTGAGTGGTTTGTGTCTCTGTGGCTTAGGCTTACTTTTAAGTCACTTTACATTCTAGCTGGTCTCATCCTCTTAGTAGCCATCATGTCTCAGCCTCCTGAAGCAACACTGACTTCCTGGTACCATCAATAGGTCAAGAGCTCTTCTTGGGGCTTGGGATGTAATGGTTGTCAAAACAAATAAATGTTACTCTCCTGAAGATGAAATTATCTAGACACAGAAAAATGCACCTATTCCAAGTTATATTGGAAGTTAGATGGTAAGTTTTATACAGAAAGAAAATAGAGTCTATAGTAACAGAGATCAGGAATGTGGGGGTGGAAATGTGACTATAAATATGGTGGCCTAGCCAGGCACTATGCAAATTTGACAGTTAAATCAATATTTGTGAAAGGAAGAAGCTTCCCACATGGATATTAAAAGGAAAAGCATTCAGGACAGAGGGAAACACATTCTATAAACATCCCAGAGTGGAGCCATTGTGGAATAGTCACACAATGACAAAGAAGGAGTATAATGAAAATAGAAGATGAGGTCAGAGAGAAAGTCCAAGCATGCAGGGACATATCCACCATTCTTGGAATGCTGGTCTCTATTGTGAGTGGAATTCAGAGCCACTACATGTTTTCTGGATGACTAAAAGCAGATGCTAATCTTTTAGAGTAGTGTGGAGAACAGAGGATAAAGGGTAAATGGGCAAATATGGAGACAAGTGCAGAGGCTGTTTAGGAGGTCAAGCAAAGACCAAGATAGCAGTCAAGAAGGCAGTGCTGGAAGTGATGAGAACTGGCTGTGTACCTGAGGTACTTTGAAGGTACAATACTTTCTAAGTTCTATATGAATATAAGAAGTACTGAGCAGCACACACATACTGAGGGATTTCCTGTCAAGAGGAACAAAGACATAGGCAGTAGTGTTTCTCTCTACCCCACACTCTCTCCCTCTCCCCCTTTTTCCCCACTTTGGAGTCTAGTAAAAAGCCTTGCTGTACTACAGGTCCCACATTACAGAGATCACAAAGAGAGGACATTCGAGAAGCCCTCACTGTTCTGGACTCCAAGCTGTCAAAGCTCCTGGGTGATTCAAACCAGTCTCTGACTACCACTGCAGAAGAAAGTCAGTATGAGAATTAGTCAGCCAAACTCAGGCGACCCCTGACACACAATTTTGCACAGCTTATTATGAATTATATGATTGGATTGTCTTCATAAAATAACACAGAATGGAATTCATGTTGAGATTCACAATTCTTCTCTTTTTTCTCCCTCCCTCCTTCTCGCTCTCTCTCTCTCCCTTCCTCTCTCCACCACTCCCTCCCTCCTTCTTCCCTTCCTCCATCATTCTTACTTTCTCTCTCTCCCCCTCTACTTTTTTACCCATCCACTCAATCAACTTATGAGAAAGCCATTACAGTGGGTCTTTTCTAGGCTACTGCATGTTCGTCTTCAAAGCATGGGCTCCCTTAACACAACTACTTCTGCAATCTCCTTTCAAAACCCAAAGCAGAACAAATCCAAAGCGCCTGTGTCTAAAGCAAGGATGGAATTCACTTTCAGGGAGGGGTGGAGTAAGCATGGAAAGAGACAGAGGGAATGGAGGAGTGAAGGAATTCAGTGAAGTTGTGAAAGGAAGCCTGGGGAAGTTATACCCTGTTGGGGGAACCTGGGGCTGGATGGGACTGGGTGGTCCAGAGGTGATGGCAGCCTGGCTGGAGAAGAGAAGAGAGTCATGTGAAAGAAGGGAGTAGTGAGCAGTCACTGTTGGAAGCCCTTGAATTAGAATTGGACCTTCGGCTATGCTGATATGACACCAAATGGTGTGGTAATGAGATTTGTAATAACTAAATCTCCCTAGGAGTGTCCCAAGGGCTGTGAATAAGGGAAGTTACTGTTTATAGACTGAGACTTTGATAGAAATTTCCCTAATAGACTTATGACTCAGTATCTTTTTTGCATGAATTTTGAAATATTTCTATTCATAGGTCAACCTCTGCAAAAAATGTAGATTCTATGGATATCAAACTCCTATTGTTTAACAACAATTGAAGTTCAAGTCCAAGATGCAACCTACTTTTTAATAAGGCACATTTTTTTTTAAATTCATAGACTCTCTACCATGTCAGCTTCAGGTTTAAAACTCAGTTAGTAAATAGGCACTCAGCAGCTACTATCTATTATAGTCATCAAAGACCACATGACATTAAAGTGTATGCAACATCAGTTTTATTATCTCCTTGATTTCCATAAACCACAGAGTGGAAAACTGTTTCTGCAAAGAGCATTTTAAACTCTATAGGTCATACAACTCTGTCACCATTCACTTAATTGACTAGTTGACCATCATAGTCCAAAAGCACCTATACACACACACACACACACACACACACACACACGCGCGCGCGCGCGCGCCCATGTGCACTATTTTGTGAGCATGTAAATCTGAATTTAACTATAAAGTATAATGGATTAATAATTTCCCCTTGATATGTTTCAATTATTTATGTATTTGTTTAATGGTGCTGAGGATTGAATCTAATACCTTGTATATGCCAGGGAAGTACTCCAGCTCTGGCATTCATCTCTAGTATAGAACCTCCCATCTATTCTCACATGAACAACTCTAACAAAGTAAGTATCCTAACACAGACAAAGATAAATGAGAAGGAAGGCAACTTAAGGAGATGAATTTCACTGAAGAGGGAGAGAGATGACAGAGGGTGATCGAGGGGTGAAAGTGACTAAAATTCATTGTATGAAACCATCAAGAACTGCAAAAACACAGACAGCATTCTTAGTTTTTGGGATTTACAAAAATGACAGCCTGCATATAGCTACAGTTATTCAAACTCAGCTATGACCTATTGTGAGATTATGAGATAGAAATAATCTATTCTTGGGTGCAAAGAGGCTGCCTGATTCATCTGGAGTGATGTTTTTAATTCCACCAAGAGGTTACAATTTTCAAAATAATTGTATTTAATTAATGTAGTAAATGCCTTGTTGTCCCCTTATTTAGCCATGAAAAACAATAGTTGTAGTTAAAAGTAAAATGTTTCAGTTTTAAAACTGTTTTGCCACTGTAAACAGTTTGGTATTTTTCCTTCTAACACTGATTGATCTACAACCTATTTCATGAGGCGAGGGAGGATCATGTTAGTAATAGCCAGAGCTTTGCCAGAGGGGAGATTTGGTTTTAACCCCTTAGCCTGCCAGGTAAGAACTCTGGCTTTCAAGTATCACTTTACCAGTAACTGCCCATTTGTAAAACAGTTATACCGAGAGCTGAAGAGATGGCTCAGCTGTTAAGACCACTTACCGCAGAGTTCAGTTCCCAGCACCCACACCAGATGGTTCCTACCTACCTATACCTCCAGTTCCAGTGGGTCTTGCAGCCTGTTCTTGCTTCCACAGGCATCTACATGAACATGGTACACATGGACTCACACAGGTACACACAAACACACACACACATAAGTCACTCACCCGCCTAAATAAATAATACTTAAATAAAATAAATCTTTAGAATAATTATAATTCAGGCCTGTTTTGTGAAATCAAAGTACATATCTCACTTATTTGTATAAACCATAACCACAGATTATGCAGTGTTTGGTAAGCATCCAACACTTGTCTAGTGTGTGCATTAAAAATTTCAGAAAATATACAGCCTATACTGATTTCTCCTTTGCTTTTTCTTTCAATTAACATCACACTCTATCTTCTTAAATAATTCAATACTCTCTCTTCAAAACATGATTTGATGATTCTATAGCATTTCACTTAATAAGTATCCCACAATGAACAAACCTTTCCCTTTCATGGAACATGAGCCATATCCTTTGTCTTCTTGCATGTACTGTTTTGGCAAATAGTTCACCACCCACGTGGTCATCTTTAACTAGATATTCTAGAAGTGGAATTTCCAGATTAAAACAAATGACATGACTACTGACAGACTGGATATTTTCTCTGTATTTTGGGTCTTTTGTACTTCTTTTGAAATTGCTTTTATGATTTTTCATGCACAACTACATCGATTTCTCCTTAGTTCTCAAATAGAATGATAACATGATGCACCTCACATTTGTTGATTGTCAGTTGTGTGAAAGCAATGTCAGGTTTTGTTTGGCGGAACAGAACAGTCTTAGAGGTCCAGCTTCAGGAGCTGGCCTGCAGGGACCATGTCCTCAAGCTCTTTAACCCCTCAAACCTCAGTTTCTTTATCTGTGCCTCAGACAAGCTTTGGAGCCAAAACAGAAGCATGAGGCTTGGCTTACATAGAGTAAATGGTCAATGAATTCAACTCTTTTTTCTACCATCCTCCTAACATGCCGCCCTTAGGCGGCAAGAACACATGTGGACATGTGTGTGCATTAAAATAGACATCTGGGTTTCTAGGAAATGAAACTCAAAACAGTTGCTTCTTTTTTAGTAGTGTGGCTCCCTGGGTAACGCTTCAGTAGACCTTAAAAGTTGAGCTTGGGGCCAGCGTGATGGCCTGGAAATCACAGTGGGCTGCTGCTGATCACTCCTTTGTAGAGTCTAGCATGGAGGAAATCATTTCAGAAGCAGCTTTTCCTGATTTGCTTTTGGCCTACCTCATTGCCACTTGCAAAGGTTATTTGAGCTTCACTGTTATCAAATACACACACACACACACACACACACACACACACACACACACACACATATATGCCCTAGGCCTTTGTGTGGGTCTTTGTGCTCATCTTTGTTTTGTCTCACATGGGCAGGGATCTTGTTAAGTCATTGTATTGAGAATCCTAGCTTGGTTTATGATCACACCCCCACCCCAACCACCCTACATTTTTCATGCCCCAGCCCCCATTGTGTCTCATGGCATTCCTCACTCCCCTCATTCCCCAGGAAATAGTGCACCATCCTGGCCTGCCTCCAACAAGAACTTTGTCAGGCCAATTTATCTAGAACACCCCACATGCCTGAAGTTTCCACTTAGTAATTTTCCATCCATTGGCTATCACCCACCCTTTGCTTTAAAATCCCACTTGTCCTGGCTATGTTCAGAACGAGGCCAGGCACATCCTGAGGCCTCCCTGATAATCCCATTTCATCTGATCACAAACTCTGGGCACCTTTGGCAGGGGTAGGGCATGCTAGTTATATGTATCTCCTGGCTCCACCTTTTCAGTACAGTCACTCAGATATAGGACAGTCACAACATATGCTAGGAAAGATACTTCATTAAGTCACTATAGCCACTTATATGCCTTTACAGACCACAATGGAGAACCAAAAACTGAAATCCTCAATTTGAACATCTACTCTTGCTTGCTACAGTTTGTATTTAAATTGTATAGGAAGTGAGACAGAGAAAGCAATGACTAAACTGAAATTATTAAATACTATCTTGATTTGTACTGGTTATGAAATATCAGAAAGCAGTCTCTCTTAGGAAATAACACTACAGGAGGGAACCAAGCTATGTGTGGATGCCTGGCAAGTGTTTTCCTACTGAGTCACATCTCCTTTCTTGAACAATTCTCAAATATTATCCTATGCAACTGATTTCAGTTCTTACCACAAAGATTATCAATGACAAATTCAGGCTCCATTAGCTGTCCTTACCATTTTCAGTTTTTGTTCAAAAGGTGGGGGACAACAGAGCCTGAGATAGACCAGGATCAGCCTGAGAGGAGCCCAGTGGCATCAGCTGTGAGAAACAGAGATAACAAATGAGACCCTTGAAAGGCAACAAAAATATAGCTTAAAAACATGCTGGGAACATTGCTTTATAAGATGTTGAGAATACTTATAGTATTTATTTCATTCAAGCTAGATATAAGGACAGACTTCAGTAGACTGTTTCTAATTTTACTGAAAGTATGTCTTTAGTATGTCTTTGAGGAATTGACATTTTAGACTACAGTACTATTTTCTTTATTTCTAAAATGCTTTTGCATATGACTTGGATTCCTTCCCTCCCCTTCCCCACTCCCTTGCAACAGTACATACATTTACTTACTTAAATTATCCAAATGTGTCCCAATGCTTAAAATACCTTTCTTGGTGGCATGGAGCGATTCTGTCTGTGGAATCTTCTAAGACAGAGAGGAGGCCACAGAAGCATAGACTCACAGAACCTCTGAGCTGCAGGCCCTGGGATTTCCAAGTACAAAATTAAGGCAGGGGAGGGGAGGGGGCAGGAAGGAGCATGACTATTTAAGCCTCCCCACACATGAGGTTTACAGAAACACTAGGTTCCTCTTATTTCTATCACCAGACTTGGGGCAACGTCTCTAAACCCAAATAACGGTTATAACGTTTTATATAAATCTTTTTCTGCTTTTATAGCACTGATTTTCAACTTTTCCACTATTGATTGATTGCTGTGTGTGTGTGTGTGTGTGTGTGTGTGTGTGTGTGTGTGTGTGTGTGTGTGTGTGTTAATGTGATGTGTATGAAGGTACAGATGCATGAAGAGGCCAGGGGAGTACTTCAAGTGTCCAATTACATTACTCTTTATCTTTTTGAGACAGTCTTTTACTGAATGCCAAGCAGGGCTGGGGTCAGCTAATACAGGAAATCCTCCTGTGCCCACCCCCACAATTCTGAGATTTAGAGAGGTTATGCCATAATCACCATATTTCTAGGGTTCTGGGGAATTCAAACTCAGGTCATTAGGTTTGTGCTGCAAGTGCTTTTATCTGTTGAGCCATCTCCCTAGCTCACTATTATTATTTTTGATTGAATTATTCTTTGTTATTGCACAGGATATTTGGTGGAATTTTTCCTTATCTCACTAGATACCAATGGCATTGCCTCCTTCTACTTGTGACAATCACAGATGCCTGCAGAGATTGTAAAGTATGTCCTGATGAGCTGTGTGTTTTAGGTTGAGAAATACTGCTTTACAGACATCTTCAAAATAAGCCTAAATTTACCTTGTTCTGTCTTTAGCCCAGTTTGAAGGGATACTGGTTTTTGAATGGTAGAAAGGCTACCAGATAGGTCACTCACTTTAGTTTCCAAAGGTCAGCCATATTGCAGTCAGGAAAGATTTGCTTCTCAAAGTGTGGTCCCCAAGAGAAGTATTCTCTTTTTTACTGTTTAAGGGAGCCTTCTGTGGCCACACTTATATTATTGTAGCTGTGTTTAAACTTATTTAATATACCTATTTCATCAAGAATGTAGGTGCAGAGATTAGCATGTGGAAATCAGCTAATAATGAGCAGGGTTAATATGCTGATCTGCATTTGTACCCTAAGTTAGCTGAGAAAATATTAACTACAACAAGTAGAGTACATTTGATGAGGGACCGCTATGTTATGTTAAAACATGCAGTTGTAATTGATTCATATTTATGTCATTAAATGCTGAAAATGATGCAAATGTCTTCATTTTTTCCAGCCTGGTCTACAGAGATTTTATTTATTTTATTTTATGTGAATTATTGTTTTGCTCAAGTGTATTGTCTTTATATCATGTGCATGTCTGCTGCCCGAAGAAGTCAGAAGAGGACATTGAATCCTTTGTAACTGGAGTTGTCCTCATAGGTGGTGATGAGGAGCCAAGTTGTATTGTTCAAGCTATGGGGACAAGGTGAGAGCTTGAGACTGGGTTTAATATACAAATCTTGATTTCTGGTAAGGCTGCTAGTTTCTTCTTCATTTGCTGTAGCATGCCAGAAGAATCAGAAATAAATTTACCACTGAAACAACACAGATGGTACCCTCTGCTTCTACTTTTCATGAACAATGATGGAAATTAAGAGAATGACAAAGGATTAAAATTTTCTTTAGGTGATTGTGACCCCTAACAAGGGGTCAGAGGAAGGCTGCATTTATTATTTCCAATTATTCTGAATTACTGAGAAGCAGACTACTGCAATGGAGAGTCAACTGGCCTGTGATCATTTGGGTGATATACACTTTACAATATTCTCAGAGTGTCTTCCTCTGACCCACTTTCTAATTTGTGGTTATATAAACCTATTATATCAGGCTGGAGAGATGGCTCAGCAGTTAAGAACACTGACTACTCTTCCACAGAACCTGGGTTCAATTCCCAGTACCCACATGGCAGCTCACACTCATCTGTAATGGTAGACAAAAAACCAATGTACATAAAATAAAAATAATTAAAAGGCATTGGTGGTACATGCCTTCAATCCTAGCACTCGGGAGGCAGATGCAGGCGGATCTCTGTGAGTTCGAGGCCAGCCTGGTCTACAGAGCTAGTTCCAGGACAGGCTCCAAAGCAATACAAAACAAACCTGTCTTGAAAAGCAAAAAACAAACAAACAAAATCCTGATAAATCAACTTCAAAATCCCAGGTAATCAATAACGCCTGCAAACCAGTAAACCTTGTCAACCGAAAGAAGCAGTAACAATCATTTAAAACTGGATTTATGGACCGTTATGCGCTGTTATGTGGGTGGTATATGCTGGAGATCAAACCCTGATCTACTCCAAGTACTTTTAAGTACTGAGCCATCTCTCCAGTCCTTGAAGCAAATGCCTCATTGTCTATTTCTTACAATACTGCAAGAAGAGCATTGGACTTGGTTCAGATTGCACAGTGATAACTACACATGCAATAAAAAGCAAATGTCCCTTATCCGTACACTCTTCTGAGTAAACAATATATAAAAACTAACAGCCATCCCACATAGAAACAATAACTGATCTGAACTGGTTCTGGAAGGGGAGATGCCACTGAAACAGTAGACTCTAAAGTGTATGAGGAAAAAGAACTGACAGGAAATGCAAGGGATTTGGGTGGTGTGACAAAGTGCTTACCACAATATAAATTTACCACAATGTATACTTACCCTCCTCCCCCAGCACAGTCTTCCAGACTTTCTAACTGGCTTTGGGGAGTTGTTGCCTGTACAAAAAACAGCACCTTGCTAGCTGCTGTCTTCTGGTTAAGTTTGAGCAAAGAGAGGTTCTAGTTTTTGCACAGGAGAGTACAGTCTGCCTCACCTGTGGCTTCCTCCTTCGGTTAGGCTGGCATTGGTTGTAACTCTTAGCTTCTGATGTTCTTGCCCCTCCAGAGGTGTTGTCTCTGCTGAATTCTAGTAATTGTTCCTTTCCCTTGCCACTTTGTGCTCAAACTGGGAATGCTCTTCCTTGAAGTGTTGTGTCATCCCTTTGATTTCCTTAAATCCAGTCCAAATATACACTCACTCTGCTGAAGTCATGAGTTTCTAAGATGAACATGATATCTGTTTACTGGCAGGGCTGTGGAAGCTGAAAACACGTATATGACACAAAATATATTGGTACTGGAGACAGTGGCCATAGCACTGTAAAAATTGTAAGTTTTCTTTAAATTGATTTGTAGTTGCTGTGCAATCTCAATCAAATACCAATAGGATTTCATGAGAAGCTTGCCAGATTGGCTTGAAATGGGGACACTTGGAAAATCAGGCATCTTTATTTATGCAATAATATGGGGCAGCTTTATCCATGAATGTCATCTCCTTTTGCATAATGAAGGGCACATTGCCGAGAGTTCTACATTGAGTCTGATAGGGAAAGACCATATTTGAGAACAGCCAGGTGTCGGGGCCCACAGAGATGATTCTGCTTCATGTAGGGCATGGCTGTTGTGGGATGTTTGATTTTGGTTGTGGATATCTTATCTAAATAACAAGAGATTTGCTCTGAGGTGTGGTTACTCTTGACCCTTAAGGCCAGATAATGAGAAATTTAGTCTAAGGTGTGGTTACCAAATGTTTAGAGGATTAAGGAAGAAGTTCTGTTTCTTCCTTGAATCTTCATAAAGAAGTCTTTTGCTCTCATTTTTAGTTTGGGTATTTAAGAGTGTTGAATAATAACCTAGAGTTGCCCTCTTGATTCTATCCTATGTCTGTTTTTTCCTCTAGTCTTTACCTGCCATTTCTCAATCCTCACTCCCCGTTCCAGGCATGAACCTGACAAGTCAGCTGGATCGGACTGAATCCCGACAAAGATGGGTTACAACAGCCAGGGAATTGTGAATGAAAAGTGTCAAAACTTCTCCCCTAAATCTATGAATTCATTTCCATAATGCTGCAATCCTGAAGCAGTTTGACAGAAAAGTCAAAATTAGACAAAAACACTCATAGGGGTATTAATGTAAATTCAATGGCAAAAGAGTTCATTTAAATAATCTGGTGTAACTGACTTAGAGTTTAGAATACATTAAAGATATTTATCACATTCAAATTACTTTCTTAGGATCCCAAACATAAGACACTGTGCACAAAGAATTCTAGAAGAAACCATAGGAATGGCTGGAGAGTTGGCTCAGTGATTTAAAACACTGGCTGTTCTTTCAGAGGACCTGGGTTCAATTCTCAGTACCCACAAGGCAGCTCACAACAATCTAACTCCACTCCCAGGGCACCCAGAGTGCTTTTCTCATACACATAAAACATTCAAATAAAATGAAAATTAAAGCAGAGAAAAATTATAATTTTAAAGTGTGAAAGTCCTTCTAAGTATAATAGACAACAACAAACAAAAAATCCTCAACAGCAACAAGCCAGTGTCTTAATGAAAACATGTAACAGCCAGGCATTGGTGGTGCATTCCTATAATGGTGGCACTTTGGAGGCCGGGGCAGGAGGATTAAGAGTTCTAGGCCAACTTATGCTACATGGCAAAGGCCTATTTCAAAATAGAGAGGAATGAAGGAAGGAAAGAGGGAGGGAAGGAAGGAATAAAGGAACAGAGGGAGGGATACAGGAAGGAAAGGAGGGAGAGAGGGAAGGAGGAAGCAAGGAAGAAAGGAAACGAGGAAGGGAGGGAAGAAGGGAAGGAGGAAGGGAAGCAGGGGAAAAGGAAGGGAGGGAGGAAAACTGACTCCATAAATGACTAAAAGATTAAATCTACTTCCTTATCCACAAATGGCAGGATAATACTGTACAATCAGAAAAGATGCGTTTAGGACTTGCGTGCCATTGTCATGAGAGATTATGATGTTATATTCCGCTTTCTTGTATTGCTATTATATCCTTGCTTCCCATCTCTTAGCTACCCAGTGGCATTGTGGAATCCCAAATCTTCTTCATAATAGGTGCTTGAGAAATTACTCTTTATTGATGATGGAAGTGATTGTGAAAATCAAAACAATTCAATTAGGTGAATTTTGAGAGGAAGAGCATTAGGCAGATTGATTGATTGAAGTGGCCATCAACCTTATTGTGGCTGAATCAAATGCAGCCTTATGACTCATTCATGATCAGCAAGGCCTCTATTTCCTTCTTCACTTCTGGTACAAGTATATAAGACACTCTGATCATACTCACACTCACCCTCCATTACCATCCCCTTTCTCCTTCCTCTCCCTCCTTTTAGTCTCCTTGTTCCTCAAATAGTTTCACTTCCACATTTCAGTCATTTGTACACATGCAATTTTGTGTGTCCATAAAGTCTAGGACCCACGAAGGAAAGAAAACAAGTAACATTTGTCTTTTTGAGCCTGATATAATTCTCTTAATATATTCTTCTTTCTTCTTTCTTATTGAAAAAATTTCACTGTGCATATTACCACATTTCCTTTATTTACTCACTCCTCTGTTGATGGACATGTTGGTTGGTTCTGTAACCTGGCCATTATGAACAGCACTGCAGTAAGTGCTGATGTCTAAGTACCTTTATAATACGTTGATTTGAAGTCTTTTGGATAAATATTCAGGAGCGGTATAGCTGGGCCACTTGACAGTTCTAGTTTGTGTTTTATTGAGGAATCTCCATAGTGGCTACCATAGTGATTGCATTAGTTTACATTCCCGTCAGCAGTGTATAATGGTTCCCTTTTGCCCTTAATTGTTTTCTTGATAATTGCCATCCTGGCAGGTGAGAAATGGGATCACATGTGGTTTTTATTTGAGTTCCTTGGTGGCTAGCAAAATTTAGTACTTGTTCATATGTTGACTGGCCATTTTAATCCTAACTTTTGAGAACTATGTTTATTTAATTAGCCCACTTATTTTCTGGGTTGTTTGAGTTCTTGTTCTTTGTGTACTCTGTATATTAATCCTCTGCAAGATGTTTAGCTACCAAAGATTTCTCACTGTTCTGTAGGCTGTCTTGTCATTTCATTGTTTCCTTTGCTGTGAGGGTTTTAAAACCCCACAAGTCCTGGTTTATCAATTGTTGGCTCCATTTCTTAAATTTTTGGTTGTGAGCCTAGCTTCTAACAGCTGAGTCATCTTTCCAGCCCAGGGTCTATTTCTTGATCAACTGGAATTCTACTCAGAAACCCCTTTTGTAAAAAAAAAAAAAACTCTTTAATTTTATTGTATGTATATAAGTGCATGCCTGGTGGCCACAGAGTCCAGAAGAAGGTGTCAGATCCCCTGAACTGGAGTGACAGATGGTTGTCTGCTGCTCTGTGGATGATGGGAATGAAACCTGCCTCCTCTGAATGCCCAGCCAGTGCTCTTAACCAGTCTGCCATTTCTTCAGACCAGAATTTCCTCAACTACAAAGATATTTTAAAATGTTTCCCTCACCCCCTTTTTTATCTGTCAGTTCTAATTTCAGCTCCTACATTAAGGCCTTTGGCCTAGTTGGAGCTGTTTTTGCACAATGTGAGAAAAAGAGATCTAGTTGCACTCTGCTATGAGTGGATGGCTAGTTTTCCAAGCACCATCTGTGGGAGAGGTTTTTTTGCTTTTGTTTTTTTTTTTTCTTTTTCTTTTTTGGCCTCTTAGATATATTTTTGGTGTATTTGTTCAAAATCAGGTGGTCATAGCTGTGTGGTTTTATTTCTGAGTCCCCTTTTCTAGTCTATTGGTCTGTGAGTTTTAATAGAAAATAGTCATAAATACTCTTTTGTAGTAAATAAATCAGTTGAATATTTCAGTAAATGAATAATAAAAAAGGAAAGAGAGAGACAGAGAAAATAGCAGATTGGGAATTCTGGGCAAAAAAGAAAGCAATGTCTGTTTTCACATATCGGATGCCAGAGCTGGATATTGACTGTTATCCTCAGTTTCCCTTTGCCACATTACCCCGAGATAAGGCACTCAACCTGAAGCTTGCCATTTCAGCTTATCTGCCTGGTCAGGGGGCTCTTGGAACTTGCCTGTCGGTGTCCTATAATTCTGCAGTTATAGGCATGCACATCAGTGCCTGGATATTTATGTAGGGGCTGAAATTCGAACCCATGTCCTTATGTTTGCAGAGAAAATACTCTTACCCACTGAACCATCTCTCCAGGTCCTCAGATGTATGTTACCTCTATTTCCCCTATAAACTATATTTTCTAGCATATACTTTGTTCCATTTTTGGCTTTTTAGTTGAAATTCCTTTCATACTTCAGTCTGAAGAGCATCTATCTATATTGTAAATTCTATAGCCTTTCCCCACAGTCACAAAATATTCCTTGGCATGAATAGTCCACAAGATAACTCTTCTTTTTTCTATTATAGCCATATGGGTAGTGTTTTAATTAAGTTTCACTGTCAACTTGACACAGCTAGGGTTACCAGAGAAGGGAGTTTCAATTTTTTTTTTTAATTTTTTTAAAGGTACGATTGTCTTGTGAAACAATTTGTGGAATATTGCCTTCATTATTAATTGATGTTTGAGGAACCAGAACTATAAGTAGCACCCTTCCCTGGGCATGTGGTCCTGGGCTATATATGAAAGCTATATGAGCCCGAGAGAGCACGGCAGGCAGCATTCTTCCATGGTTTCTGCTTCAAATTCCTACTTGAGATCCTGCCCTGTCATCCTTCAGTGATGAATTATAGCCTGGAAGTTTAAGCCAAATAAACCCTTTCCTCCCTTGACTCGCTATTGGTTACAACATTTTATCACAGCAACAGAAAAGGATCTAGAGCAGATAGTTTCTTAATACAACTGACACATGACTTTTCCTGGGGAGCTATGCACCAAAGTCAAGTCACCTCAGACAGAGCACTGATGACAGACCAAAGCAACCAATGAACTCAAGTACACCCTGGTGCATGAATACATGTAATAGTTTACTTACAGGGAGCATGGTTTAAGAGTTTTTTTTTTTTTTTTTTTTTTTTTTTACCAGAGCACAGACAACGTATAGACAGTTATACCACTAAAGAAGTGTCTCTTCTTATTCAGCAATTGTAATTACTTAAAAATCCTTGAGAAAGGTAGAGCCTTGTGTACCCTATGACCTCTTCCCATGAGGGAATGACAATGGGTTCAGTCTTGTGAGAAAATCATGTGGGTATTTACATCTGCTCAGATTTCAAGACAGCAGCAAACAGGTCATGCCTGGAAGACAGAGTTCACAACAGCAACAAAAATCCTAGGCATGGGGAAGGTCTTCTAGAGAGTAATTTGGTGCCCTTAGTTTAAATGATGGGTTCTGTATCATTGGCTGAGTCCAATGCATTGAAGTTAATTTAAGAGAAGTCATTGGATGGAGAAGAGGGAGATCTAAGAAAGTCCCAAACAACTACGATGATACCAATGGACATGCTAATATGGAAAGGAGAAAACTTGTGGCTCCTAAACTTTAGACCTATAACTATGGGCAACTGAGGAATGCTAAGAGTGGGAAAAATGATCTTCCCCAGGAAAGAACCTCCTAATTGGTTATCCAATACCAAGTGGCTAGCCCTGAGATTATATACATACAGGTAACATTATACAGACTGAGCAAGTTATACTTGTGCATTTAGGTATATATGTAACAACAATTTTAATTAAAGACTATGCATCTGAGAGAAATCAAGAGGGGGTTTGTGGGAGGGCCTGGAGGGAGGAAATGGAAGGAAGAAATGATGTATAACATAATTAAAAATTATTTTAAAAAAGAGAGAAAAGAGCTACTATGATACCTGCTTTCTTAAAGCTGGAATAATTCTTTACTGATGGTCAACTACATAATTTTGCTAGTTGAATTGCTCAAGTTCATTCAGTGCTATGGTTCAAATGGTTCAATGTATAGAAGAAAGACCTCTATGTCTCTCTGTGTCTCTGTCTCATCTCTCTCTCTCTCTCTCTCTCTCACACACACACACACACACACACACACACACACACACACACACACACTCCACTCCTTGCCTGATTTTTTAGAGCCTGTGAATGACAGGCTGGTAACATTTGTAATGATTTTCCCATTCCTGCAGTTGTTTCTACTCTCTGATGATATAAGCCAGAAGATGCTTGGTGATAAATATCAGACCAGGGCATATTGACTCTCTCCTCTAATTTCAAAATAGTTTGCTTCAAGCCAGCCTGAACTGTAATGTGAGGTTCTTACTCAACAACAAACAAACAAACAAACATCACAGTGTTTTTATAATAGTTCCAGAGTTTTGACCTCTTTAGTTAGATACAACATTGAACATTTAAAACATAATAAGATTCTATGTGATATATTTGCAGCTACCTTGAGCATTCTCTTTGCAACTGGCATATGGAAAAAGAAGACAAAATATGAAAGTCTTTGTGTATAATACATTTTTAGCATTGTAAATTCCCACTAGCATTTTTCTTTTGTTTTTCATTCCCCCTTTAAACTGAAATATGAAATACCCTGCTGCTTAGTTCTCCTAAGTTTCATGTTACTAAGAAATGAAAGTGCTGTGGAGACAACTGTGGCAGGGCATGCAAATTATTGTGACGTGCAGCTCCTTTAGGACTGAAGGCTGGTCCCCAATACACACTGGAGTTCACCAAATTAATCTGGATGGGCAAATGTTTGGGAAAAAGTCAGTCATAGGGTAGCTGACTTGGTTTCAAAAAAAGGAAAGGCCATTTTGAGATGAAGTAAAAAACATAGGGGAAACTTAGCTAGCCATTTCTTGAAAATACACACATATATATAAAGAAAAGCAAGGGCTGGGGTCATAGCTTAGTGACAGAGTTAATTGCTTAACATGAACATGGGTGTGAATTTTGTTCATCAGAGCCATAATCCCTGAACTTAGAACTTAAGTTCATGCATTAAGAAGCAGTAAACACATTTCTAATGAAGGCAAGGGCTTGCTAATGTAGAATTACAACCAGTCAAACATTTTATTCCCTGTACTTTGGTGGCCATCCTAAAGAAGATTTGTCTCCTCTTTGTGCTTTCTCACTCAGCAGAGTTCCTGTGTCACTCTGGATTGGAGCTTCTGATGTATAAAATCTTGTTTGCCAACATAAAAATTTGAAATTTTTTTGTCATGCCTCAGTTTGCCATTCAAGCAATGTTTTCATTCTGTTGGCAACTCCTTAGAATTAAAGATACCATCTAAATCTAAAAACAGAATACTTTGGAGACAACTATTGTTAAAGCAAATTTGTCCACAAGGGAGCTAACCCTTGAAGAATCATATATTTATTAATAAGCCAGACTCTTATATGAATATATGTTAAGTTTGTGTGCATGAGTGGAATGCATGTGAAGGCCAGGATAGAGCTTTTGATCTCCTGAAGTAGAGTTCTGTGTGGCTGAGAGCCACCCAGCATTGGTGCCGGGAATGTAGGCCAGACCCTCTGTGAGACCATATGTGCTCTTAATTGCTGAGCCATCTCTCTAGAATCTCAAGTCTTGATTCAACTTTCACCCTCATACTTTACTATAAGTTATGGAATCAGCCAGGATCTTAGCAATTTGACATATCCTGAGCAGTGAGTTTAAGGATCACCCCTATATTTAATGTTTCTACTCATATTAGATACTATCATATTTTGCTTATCTATTGCTGTGTAAAAACCAACACAAATCTTGTCTTAACACAGCACCAGTTTCCTGTTAATCCCACAAGGTTGGCTGCAGTTTTGCTGAGGAACTTCTCAGTTGGTTACATCTGTGGTCTGTCAGGAGACCCTCTACCATGAGGCTGCCAATCAGATGGTTTTGCTTCTATCTATTGCCTCTGTGCAGGAGTTTGGGAAGCAAGGATAATACTCAGTTTCTTCTAACTGTTCAGTACGTAGACTTATCACCCCCTCATTAACCTACAGTCTGCTTCCGACCATGATGGCAGAAGGGCTTTAAAGGAATACCGAATGTCAAAAAATCTACTCTATTCTGATGCAATCCACTGCAGTTTTCTAAAAGTGACAATCCATACCCGTCTTCTTCCCCACCATTATTTTCACACACCAGTGCATCTATAATCACTCAGGCCACCAAGGGGTTGATGGGCATGGTCGGGCAGTCCTGTATTTCCAGCTGCTTGAATTTGAGGCCTGCTTGGGCTATACGATCACTTTTCTTTTTTTTTTCCAGGTGATTAAGGTGACTTATTTTTATAGTGGCTAGATCCTAACAGCAAGCATTTCTAGAGATACCAGATCTGGTATACCAGCACATGTTAAGTCTTTACTTGCCACATTCTTGCTAGTGTTCAATTTGTTGCCCAAGGCCAAACTCAACAGTGAAAGGCAGTTAACAATGGCATGAATACTGAGAAGCACTGTCCATTAGGAGACATGACGGCAATAACCTACCACTTGGGATGACTATAATATCCTTGTAAATGAATCAGGAGGTCAAGATCCATTGTCTCTGATTCTTTGAAGGATGTTGGATTGCAAACATCATAAAGCCTCAGCTGGGCATTGCAATGCATGCATGCAATGTCAGTACTCAGGAAGCAGAGCCAGTAGTTCATATCCAGCCTGGACTACATAGTGAGATTTATCCTCAGAAAACAAAACTAAAGCAAAAGAATAGTGTGGAGGAACTGGACAGATTGCTCGGTGGTTAAGAGCATTTGCTGAACACCTGGGTATAGTTTCCAGCACCCACATTAGGCAGCTCAAAACTGTTCATAACTCTAGTTCCAGGGAGTTTGATGAACTCTTCTGGCCTCCAAGGCCATTAGGCAGCTCATGACTATATGCATTTGCAGGTACTCACATACACATAAAATTTAACTTTTTTATTTTCAGTTTTCTTTTTTGGAGACTGGTTCTTTCTATGTAGTTTTGGATGTCCTGAAACTTCCTATGTAGATTGTTTTTCTTTTGATGAAGACTACATTTCTAAATATTGTGTTATTAAAAATTTTAAAGACAGGGTTTGTAGTCCAGGCTTACCTCAAAATTAATACGTAACCAAAATGACCTTGAACTTAACCCCCTTATTAGCTTTCTAAGTGCTCTGATTACAAGCACTTCCCATGTCCTATTGCACCTGGTTGTAAAGTGCATGTTAGGCAAGCACCTACCAACTGAACCATACCACAATCTATTCTTTTCAAATGTTAAATGACACTAAAAAGTATAATATGCTAATGAAGAAAAAGTTCTAGAACAAGTATTCATTTGGATATAAATCACTCTTTTAGTCATTGCTAATATTGCTCATTTATTATATTTCTTATCCTCAAATTTACTAAAATATGGGTACTGAATTCTGTCTTAGTTACTATTTTATCTCTGTGAAGACATACCATGACCAAGGCGACGTAGAAAATATTTAATGGGCACCAACAGTTTTAGAGATGAGTTCATGACCATCATGAATCCGGAGGGGGGTTTGTGAGAGAGAGAGAGAGAAAAAGAGAGAGAGAGAGAGAGCACAAGCTAACTGGGAATAGCAAGACAGAGAGCATACAAGTTAACTGGGAATAGCATCGTTTTTGAAACCTCAAGCCCACACCCAGTGGCATACCTCCTCCAATAACGCCACAGCTTTTCTTCCTTCCCAAACAGTTCCACCAAATGAGGACCAATCATTCAAATATTACATAGGTATATGGAGGCCATTCTCATTCAAAGCACTACAAATGCCTACTACTGAGCCATGCAAACATAGGAGACAGTTTGGTGTCCTCAGACTCCTGTATCACTTTTGAGTCATGCACACACACAGACCTTGTAACTGCATTTGACAGACTAGTTCCTTCATCTGCATAAACATCCTCCTCTAACCAATGCACCTAGCAACTTTAGAATCCCCCCAGCTTCCATCTTCATCAGCTACATGTAATTCCATCTCTGAACAATAGGGCTGGGAGTCCATAACTTCCTGTATTAGAAGATAGGGAACTGTGTCAGCTAATTGTCCCTGATTGCATAGGGTTGAAGAGTTTCCAGAGATGTCAGACCTCCTCTAACTCCTCCCCCTCCTCCTTCTTTTTGGAGACAGGGTTTCCCCTTCTAGCCCTGACTATCCTGGAACTTGTTCTTTAGACCAGGCTCACCTCAAACTCACTGAGATTATCCTACATTTGCATCCTGAGTGCTGGGATTAAAGGTGTGTGTCACCACTGCCTGGCTCAGACCTCCACTTCTAAGACTGAGACAAAGTCCCAGGCAAACCAAAGTGAGTTGGCTACACAAGAGAGGAAGATGGAGAAGCACATTTTTATCATTCCCTCAGTGGAACTACACTCCACAATGGGTCCAACAATATCAGGGAAATGTAGAATTATAAAATTGCTGGGACATTGATAACCTGTTGTGGAATTTTATTTTAACTAGTCAAAGATGTATTAAATTTGTTTATGCTATGGAATATTACTTTAACTGTGCAAAGATGTGTTACAATTGTTTCTGTTGCATTTATTTAATTATGTAAAGATGTGTTGCATTTGTTTCACATTGCCTGCCTAAGGTACCTGATTGGTTTAATGAGAGATGAGTGGTCAATAGCTAGGAAGGGCTGCCAGGCAGTGAGAATAAACAGGAGGAGAACTCTAGAAAGAGAGAAGAAAGGAGAAAAGAACTGGGGAGAAAGAGAGGGCTGGGGTCAGAAGCCAGGCAGCCACCAGCTAGACATGGAAAAAGTAAGGTATACAGAAGGAAAGAAAAGTAAAAAGCCCTGAGGCAAAATGTAGATAAAGAGAAACAGGTTAAAGGGCTAAGTTAAGGCCGAGCATTCAAAATGGTAAGTCTCCATGTCATGATTTGGGTGCTGGCTGGTGGCCCAAAAGAAAGAGCCTGGTACAGTAACCATCTTAAGTTTTGCAGAGACTTTTAAGTCTCTAAGAAGTACAGACATTTGTTGTGAGGTCACAATGTGCTTATTAGCATGTCAGGACCAGACTTCAAATTGCCACATTCCCAATTAAGGGTACTTCCTACTGCTTCCCATTTTGGGGAACTCTCATTTCCCATTTTATCATGATCTTAAAATGTAAAATGAATTCAGTTGGTTTATCTTTTGGCCACAGAACTCAACTGGGCACCACTTTCAACTGTACTTCTGATGGGACTGTGGTGGAGGGCTGGAGCCCAACCAGCTTCACAAGGCCTCAGTGGAGCAGTCCTCCATGGCCATGGGGCACTCGTTCCTACCTGCCATTTCTGTAGCCTCCTTTGCAGTATTCCCCACATGCATCTAGTTGTTATTGCCTCAGTGCTACCTTTGGCTGAGACAGGCATGTGCGAAGAACATGTGCTTACTCCTTTTACAGTAGTAGGCAAGGAGGTTGTATCGCTCTTTAGGCTGAACACTTGCAAAGCTCATGACTGTCTTGCTTCCTGTTTTATATCCATTTAAAAGGCGCACTTAAAATGACTACTTTCACATTTAAAGTTTGCATATAAGCCGATCATTTGTGTGTGTTTGTGTGTGTGTGTGAGAGAGAGAGGGAGAGAGATCAAGTGTGCTCTATATTCAGTTTTATTACTTAAGACAGTATCTCTCACCGTATCTGGAGCTAGGCTGTCAGGAAGCAAGCCCCACCAACTCTCCTGTATCCCACTCCTCTGAATGGTTTGAATGCTTACAGACATGTGAACAGCCATATCTGATTTTTTATATATGAGCTGGGAATTTGAACTTGGCTTATTTTTGTATAATAACAGTTTTACCTCCTGAGCCATCATCTCCCTAGTCCCGCAAGTCCCACATGACATCAGTTCTAGGTTATCTGATGATTTATGTACACAACTTAAAGGATATAGTGATGTTTCTACTCTGATCACCCATATACACTGGCTATCCTCCTTTGGACACAACAGTCTGTGCTGGAAGTTGGCTGTTGCATTCTGGAAAATTCTATGATGACTTATTACCTCTAGCAGTGGTCTCTTCACTAAGCCCTTTGTGAGCACCTGTGGATTCAATGTTCTGAATTTCTCAGCCTTAATCTTTCTCTTCTCCACTTGGCTCAGTGCCTGTAGTTCTTGGGTGCATTAGAGGGGACATATATAAGAAAAGAAACACTTCCAATGGTGACATTATCAGGTGCCACTGTAAACCTGGTGTGTTTTTGTACTTTTCCTTTGCTCCTACTCCTTTTAAGTAATCCTATCATGTATTTCCCTACTGTTTCTTCAGACAAACTTGAAGTTCTTGACATTGCATGGTGGTGTTGGTGGTGTGTGTGTGAGAGAGAGAGAGAAAGAGAGAGAGGGGAGAGAGAGGGAGGAGGGTCCCACCATGTAGCTTTGGCTGGCTTGGAGCATACTATGTAGATCAAGCTGGTCTTAAACTTTTAGAGATCCATCTGTCTTTGTCTCCTGAGTGCCAGAACTAAAGCATATACCACCATGCCTGGCTACAGAGTGATTTTAAGGCTTTTGTTTGACATTCTGATACAGTGTTTTTCATACTTTAAAGCTCAGCTTCACTACAAGAAGATAATTATATATATATGTGTGTGTGTGTGTGTGTGTGTGTGTGTGTATGTATGTATTGTTCCTAGGGCTAGAGAGACAGCTCAGTCTGTAAAGTACTTGCTGTTCAAAACCATGACGACCCGAGTCTGTGTCTTCAGGACACTCTTTAAAAAGCTAGGCATCAGCCTACAATCCATAACTCCACAGAACCTTGAAAACTTCCATAAACAGATGGAAGCATATGCAGAAATCCATTAACTAACCAATGGCCAAGCTCTTGAAGTACAATCAAAATGAGGGAGGACTGACAATATGAACAAAGGAGTCAAGACCATGATGGGGAAACCCACAGAATTAGCTGACCCAAGCTAGTGAGAGATCACTGACTCAGGTCTGACTATGGGGAACCTGCATAAGACCGAACTAGACTTCCTCAATATAGGTGACAATGGTGTGACTGGGACAATATATGAGGCCACTGGCAGTGGGTCCAAGTTCTAACACTAATGCCAAATTGACTTAGTGGAGCCCATTCTATATGGAGAGATACCTTGCCCAGCCTAGACACGGGGTATGGGGGTGGAGAGGTGCCTTGACCATGCCTCAACGAGATGATGGGACAGACTTAGTAAATTTCCTAGGGAAGAGTGGGGATAGCAGGAAGAGAGGAGGGAGGGTGAACTGGGATTAAATTAGGAAAAAAAAACACAAAACAAAAACAAAAAACAAACAAAACAAAACAAAAAAAAACTAGGTATGACAGCAGTTGCCTGTAATCCCAGTGCTGGGGAGATGGAGAAATGAAGAAAGATCCTTGCAGCTCACTGGCCAGTTAGTACCAGTAAATTCCAGATCCAGTGGGAAATGCTGTCTCAAAAAAACAAATCAAACCAAACCCCGAAACAAACAAAAAAGTGGCAAATAACAATTGAGGAAGATAGCTAATACCAACCTCTGGAGTTCACACCCATGATCACACACATGAACACGTTCATGAGTGCGAGTGTGCATGCACACACACATACACACAGACATGTAATTATTTTATCCCCACAAACATAATTTAAAGCATCTCTGAAGGGGGCAGGGTATTCTAAAGGGACAGGAATCCTTTCTGGCTTGAAACAAAGCACATGAATAACTTCCTTGAAGCCTGTACTTGTTTGAACTATTTCAATAAATGGATAGTGAATTTCACTACTTTGATGTATAACATATTGTAGTAATTTATGGGTATGTGTTTGTGGGTGGATGCTCCTATGCCACAGTTGACATTTGCTGGTCAGAAAACAATTCTCTTTCAACCATGTGGGTTCCAGGGATTGAACTCAGGTCGCTTGGTGGCACATACCAACTCACCAATCTTGGTATTTAATTTGAAAGGTTAATATCTAGAATGACTGTTATATGGAGCAGTTATGATGCTTTTTTTCAAAGAAGATAGCTAATGAGTCCTTCACAAAGCAAAGGCTTCAAAATGGTGACTTTAACTTCTGGCTTTCCTTTAATTTTGCAAACTGGGTCTCTAGAGTAACAAACATCCTCAGCTACTTCATCAACAGGTCACTTTATCTAAAAACCAAATTATTCTAAAGTAATGATATGAACCATGAAACAAAGTAGTCAGCAGGAATTTATTGAAAAGTCTTAGTAAACTTCACAGGATCTCAAATAGGCTAGTCTCTAAAATCAAGGCAAGCACTGTAAAGAATATATTCCTGAACTTAGTTGACATTGTACATAACAAAGGAAAGTTAGCATAGGAACATCTACCAGTTGACTAAGAAAATTTTAGCTGGAGGCTAAACAACTTTGGTACATTCCTGTTTTCCTGGCCCCCCTTTTTGGCCCTCCTTTCATAGAGCCAGACAAAGCTGATTTCTTGGTGATATAACAAGCAGCAAGGAACAGGAAAGTCTTGGGCTTAGACTGCTTCTGAGGCAGGCTATGTCATTTTGGCCAAACTGAAACCATCAAATATTTAAAATTTGTATTTCTATTGTATAAGGCTCAGTCCAGTCTAATTAGTTCATCAATGACTTTAGAGGGTCTTTAAAATACTAACTCAGGCCAAGTAAAGCCAGAAACTGTCAATGGTCACCAGTTCTGAGGACAGCCAGGTAGATTTGTATAAGGGAATAAAAATCTGAAGATCATGATTGGAACATCCTGATTGGAAGATCCCCTGGGCATTCTTAAGCTTTAAGTATCTTAAACAAAAGAATTACCAACTGGTGTTTGTCATGCCAACACTTTGAGACATGTGCACGCATACATTAAGCTGTCTCCATGTTCTTGTACACAGGATGCTTCATTCAGCACAGGCCCAAATGCCCAGAAATATAGATGTAACACATTTAATAACAGTTGCATAGTGTCAAACAGGGTTTTTAAACACATGTCTTGCTAAGACTTTACAGTTTGTATCAGCATGAATATCCTAGGTGATGGGACCCCTTTCTTCAAAACAGTTACAAATAAGGCATTGTCAAAATGCCAGTTTCCATAGTAACATAAATGACATTTTCTAACATTGGTTTGACGTCTGCTGCTCTGAAATCTGATATTCTAGAGTGCTGGTCAAGTGTGTTACTTGTATGGATAGGATTTTTCTGCCCAAAAATTAAGGGCTAATAATTTATCTACCAGTTTTAAGATTTAGCAAGTGGGAGAGATTGTTTAGCATTCTAAATCTTTAGGTATACAGGCAAATCCATTTCTTTAGGGTCAGAAAAAATTGATGAGTTGTCCAACAACATGCATATTATCAGTCCAACAGTGGCCTTTGCCTCTTTAAATAATGCTATAGAGGTCTGTCTTTTTTAGTTGGGTTGAGTTGGAACTCACCACGTAGCCTAGGCTGGCCTCAAACTTGTAGTAATTTTCCTGCTTATATTTTCTGAGTGATCGATTACAGGTACAATTCTCCACACCTTGTTAAAAGAGTTTTATCAAAAATGCCACCCTCAGTGAAATTCTTCTTTGTAATGCTTTTTGAACCATTTTGTGAAGATGCTCCTAAAGGAACAACTATTTACTTTTACATCCATTGTTTTGTAGGCCTCTCCTATATCTACATTTTAACAGCTATAGAGATGATAATCAGTCATTAGAGAGATACTACTTCTGCTTACAAAGGGACAAAGAACATTTAATCCAAGCTCATTAAACAGTGTTTAACTACATATATTTGGTGGAACTCTTAAAACTTCCTTATTTTATTTGTGAAAAATCAAATCCCTATTTTATTTATGTGAAAAATCAAAATAATAATCAGCCTAAAAATGTGAAGGGATATCAAAGTTTTCTTTTGGTGGACATCTACACCAAGAAATTTTTGGAAAAAAAATGCAAAGTAAATGCTACTGCTAAAATGATGAAGTCTGTGATGATAGGACATTAGGTGCATCTTAAAGAATAATTCCTCTGGGATAAACAATGATGTGCATCAATGTGACCATGAACTCACTGGTATCCAAATCATGGTGATCACTGATCATAATATGGTAGTTTCAGGTAAGTAGACAGTTATGACATATCCTCAAAGTAGAAATTAAAAGTGATAGAGCCTTATATTGTCTTTAATATGTATAATGTCTATTAAGAAAAGTCAGTATGTCAGTGACTATCTTAGGCTCAATAAAATTCAGTCCCAATTAAGGGCAATAGTAAAATAAACCCAGTTATCATTTTCCCTGAAAAAAAAATGAAGCAAAAATTCAAAATGCATGATAATATAAATTTTCTGAGGTTCACTGTGAAATAAAGGGTATTTAGGATTTTACCCAATGTCCACAGGCATTATCATTATGTATTTACACAGAAGGCTTTCATTTGAAGTCACCTTGGGCAACCTCAAAATATATATACGACAAATTTCTGCAATGGGATTTTAGGCTCAAAAGTTGTTGCCTCAAAAGTACTAAAAACTAAAAGTACTAAATGAGGGAAAGACTAGTTCTAACTGACAACAGTTCACTAAAAGACCAAATAACCACCACCTCCCCCTGCCCCCACCAAACTGACAAGAAGTAGTCTTGAACTTTAGAAGGGGAGACAAGGAATCTCAGTGTACATAGATCGGATGCTTTTGCCAGTGATTACCCTAGAATTGCTGAGTCCTAACACTAAAACAGCAGGCAGACAAAGACAGTGAGAAGTTGGAGGAGGCTTGCTCCACCTTCAGCATCCCAATCCGGACTACAGTGGGACATGGCTGAACAAGTAGGACACGGACTCCCCATTGTGGGTTCTTCGAATGGCCTCAGCCAGGATCATTGAAATGTCAATCACCTGAATAACAAGGGAAAACATAAAAGGCAAGAGTGAGTTCTATTTCTTTAAAAGCCAGAAAGCCTATACATGTTTTCTACAGGACACATATGGTATGTTTTGGTCAAACTTTCTTTAGCCATTTATTTCTTTGGGAGTGTCCACACTAAAAATTTTCAGTCGTTTGTGGAGTTTTGCTTTTTTATATATATTTTCTTTTATTTTTTATTCATTTTTACATACCAACTAGTTTCCCCTCCCCTCTACCCTCCTCCCATTCCCCTAACTCACCTCCATCCCCTTATGAGAAAGGGTAAGCCCTTCCATGGGAGTCAACAAAGCATGGAATATTTACTTGAGGCAGGACCAAGTCCCTTCCCCCTGCATCCAGGCTGAGCAAGGTATCCCACCATAGGGAATGAATTCCATAAAGTCAGTTCATGCACCAGGGATAGATCCTGGTTCCACTGCCAGTGACCAGGTGAGATGATTAATATAAGTTCCTGGGAAGATTTTCAACATGGATACTCAGGGCTGCTGTTACCATAGATGGTCCCTTGCTGGGCCACTGGTTGTTTAAAAATTCATTGGCAGGGGCTTTTGTCTATTTAGAAAACATAGTGACTGTAATTTTTTTAAATTTTAACTTTCATTTTATTTCTTAAGTTTTTACTATAATCCAAGCATCCATTTATAAAACATGGCAATGTTTTTCATAAAATATTATAAAGCATATCGTGTACGACCTATCTTTCTACTTGGCTACATTTCAGTTTGGAATGCCAAGCCAATTAAAACTCGTATTTATCGTTGTTGTCATTTGTATGTGTGTGTGTGTGTGAGAGAGAGAGAGAGAGAAAGAGAGAGAGAGAGAGAGATGTGTGGGTAACTCCACATGTGCCATGACATGCATATGGATGTCAGAAGACAACTTTGTGGAGTCAGGTTTCCTCCTTCTACTTTTAAGTGGGTTCCATGGATGGAACTCAGATAACCAGACTTGTACAGTATGTGCTTACTAGTGAGCCATCTCACTGATCCCAAGCATTCTTTAAAAAAATTGAGTGTCTGTCATGATAAAAAGCACAACCATGATCATTTTACCTTGGGGCCAACAAACTATTTTCCTATAAAATACTAGAAAGTTAAAAGTCTGGGGTTATCTCTGTATCAAACACTCAATTCTGCATGGCAGTGCAAAGGCAGTCACGGGCAACATAGGAATGAAACATGAGTATGTGTCAATAAAACTTTATTTAAACTACAGAGGTAGGCTAGACTTGGCCTTTGGCAGTTACTACAATACTGTTAATCATGCATAAAAACATAAGGGACCACTATTCAGACAATTTTCAAATTTATTTCCTTGTGCTCAAATGGCCTCTTTTTCTCTCATCTGGATAGAAATCATGAAAAGCACCACTGTGTTCCCCCATCTTCATGATTAATGAGGGAACCAGGGCTGCCTCTTAAAGGAACACAGTCACTGGCCAGGGGTCACTGAAATATCAGTTCAAAACAGAAGCTGCATTGATGTCAAGTGACTTAATCAGCTCTCTGGTAGCCTATAGGCATATAGTCAGGAGGGATATGAAGAAGTAGGTCCCCCAAATATGCTTAGCATAGTCTGCTCCTCTCCACTCCATGTTAGGGGACGATATAGGCAGGAATGAAGTGTGCTACATAGTAACCCTATGCTTAACTTTGTTTTTCAGTGTTGAGCATGCTAGGCGAGTGCTATACCACACTATATCCCCAATGCTCTTAACGTTTGATTTTGTGATTTTTTCACTTGCTACTTCTTTTGTTTCTCTCCTACCTAGTGAGGTGCTATTTGCAATTTCATTTTGTTTGTGAGACAAGATTACTTGCAGCTTGGGCTAGTTTCCTCATGATATTCCTGCCTCTACCTTCCAAGTACCACATATAGATTATTTCATGTTTCTTTTTTAAAACTTGTTTTTTTGAGATACTGTCTCATTCCTCCTAGGATTGCCTTGAATTTAAAGATGACCTTGAGTGCTTGATCTTCTTGCATCTACCTCTTCAAGTGCAGGGATTACTTTATTCGGTACTGGTACTGGAACCCCCTAACTCATGCATGTTATGCAAGCATTCTACCAACAGCATTATATCCCCAGCCTCCTCCTCTCTCCTCTATTTCCTTCCTTCCTTTTTCTTTGCTATTTCCAAGCAGTGACCATTGACCTCTTGATCCTGGTCTTTCTCAGGGATCAAATATAACTGATAGCCCATTTCAATGAGAAGCTTCAGTCTCCATTACCATCTGCCTTAGCAAACAGAAAGCTAGATACTATTTTACGGGTCTGAAGCAGATGCCTTGATGCATGGTTCTGCCTGGGGTATGAATAGTACCTGAATCTTGGAGCAGTGTTTCATTTTGTCCTCTTGTGGAATTGTGTTGGTGACAACAACAGCTTCAAAGGCAGCATTATTTATTCTGGAAATAGCTGGCCCGGAGAAGATCCCATGAGTGAGGATAGCATAAACTTTGGTGGCACCAGCTGAGAGCAACCTTCGAAATAGAAGACAAAAAGTTACTAGTGGCATTGCATACCTGTAACCCTTGCTCTAGGGAGGCCAAGACAGGAATACAGCGAGTCAGAAACAAGCTAGAGTTAGTGAGTAAGGTCCGGTCTCAAAAATCAAGTGTCCACAAATATTCAAATATTCTTGAAATACTCTATATTGTCTCAATACTATTGGTGAGAAGTGTACCCTATAAAAAAGTCAGACAAAATCCATTTGCATTTACTAGCCAAAATGAGGGTCTTCTAAATATATGTGTTAGCAAAATGCTCTGTGTTCCATTAAATCAAGGATTATCAACCCTGACATTGGGATCTATATAATTTTTGTCATAGGGGCCATCTTGTCTATCATAGGAAAGTTCAGTAGCATCTCTACAACTAATGATACCTTTAGACAATGTCAAAAACTATCTAAGGAAAAAAAAAAAAACTATCCTGTGTTGAGAATCACTGATTTCAACCAATAGCGCCCAAACATGTGACATGCAATCAAATCAGAACATTACCAGTGAGACCGAATAGTATTCCACAGCCATGTGTGGCAAGGAGCTGGGGCTCATATCCTGACAAGTATAGCTTTGTAGCCTTTGGAAAGCCATTTGAGCTATGAGACTAGCCCAAAGGTTGAGATGAAAGAAGCAAGGGGGCAAACAAACAAAATCCCTGTCTTTCTGGGCCTGGTTTCTCAGAAGTACCTTTTCTGATCCATCCTTTAAAAAAAATGATAGGAAAGCCCAACCTCGAAAATGAAAATGTCCAAGGATTTTTGTTATTGGTGGCTGTTTTATTTTTTTTTTTTAATCAGGGAAAGAAGACTGAGAGAAAAAAAGAACTTAGAGTCTCATTTTTAGAGTCTGTGTCCTAAAATTCTACTGCCAAGTCATCAGCAATAATTAAGAAAATATATAGCCTAAATTTCAAATAATAGATGCCAAGCCTAACAATCTGAGTTCAATCCCCATGATTCATAGTAGAAAGGGAGAATTGACTCACAAAAGTTGCCTTTTGACCTCTACTACTGTAGCAGATCATGCATGCCTCTTCCATGCATGCATGCATGCATGTATGCACATATGCAAACATACACATACGCACACATACACAAACATACACACAAATAAATAAATATGAATGTTTTTCTTTCTTAACGAGATGTTTTCTTGTCTTTCATGGACCACCCCACGTACTTATCTGCAGCATGGCAGATGGTACCACATGTGTCAGCCATGTCATCTACCAGGATGGCCACACGGTCCTTCACATCGCCCACCAGAACCATCCGGTCTACTTCGTTTGCTTTCTTTCTCTCTTTGTGAATCAAAGCAAATTCCACATTCAGCCTGTCCGCGATTGATGTAACCCTGTGGAAAGATACAAAGGAACATGCCAACACAGTCCACCAAAGAATTTATTACTGGGTCCTAGACTGGGGAAATAGCTCAGTTGTAAATTGTTTGCCTTGGAAGAATAACACTGGGTTCAATCCCTAGAACTCATGTAAAAAAAGCCAGAAGTGATGGTACATGCTTGTAATCCTAGCCTGTGGGAGACAGAAACAAGTAGATCCAGCAGGCCTTCACTGAAAGATCCTGTCTTAGGCTGTTTACTAGCATGGCTGACTCCCCAAGTTCCAGCTTTAGCACTGTGAAAAAATAAAATATGTATTTGAAAAACGTGTTTTAGGAATATAGCAAGCAGTCACACTCAAAATAACGAAAAGGTTTAGGCCATGCGCGTGACACCAGGAATAGTTGAGATGACACCACATACAAGCTGATGATGAACTCTGCTTTTGTTGTTGGATAAGACTGCTGGTTAAGAAACTGCTACTCCATTTCTTAGGATTTGGGATTCCATTTAAAACACATAGGCACAACTTAAAACAAGTTACTTAGGACTTAACTATTTTTTTTTTTTTTTTTGGTTCTGGATCCAAGGTAGGGACAAAAGTTTTTGTTACCATATGCAAGCACTTTGTAGGCTTGTGAGGAAGGGTTTCATTGAAGCCTAATGAGATTCTGTCTAGGTGTGCTCAACCTGAATTTTGTAGGCTGCATGTTGCCAAGGACAACCATGACTGTGGCCCAACACTAAATTGTAGACTTACCCAAAACATGAGATTTAAAAAGGTTTATTTTTGTTTTATATGTATGGATGTTTTAGCTGATGTACCATGTGTGTACAGTGCCTATGGAATCCAGAAGAGGGTGTTGGATCCCCTGGGACTGTTATAGATGGTTGAGCTACCATGTGCGTGCTGGAAAAAGAACCTGGGTCCTCTGGAAGAGTAACCAGTGCTCTTAACAGCTAAGCAATCTCTCAAGTCTGGAATATATTTTAAAAGAGCACATGAAGTTGGAAGGGGCAAGTGATGGGAGAAACAGGGCAGTAATTGGAGGTGAGGGGAGTGAGCATTTAATCAAAACACATTATATGAATATATGGAATTATCAAACAATACAAAAATGAGATTTAAAAATAAACTTCAATTGCATGATTCTTAAGTGTAAACTTTCTACATGACAATGTGGTATTATAATGTCAGAAGGATGGCCATGCCTGCCTAAATCTAGTTCCTCTACTATGCAATGTAACTGTTCATTGTCACTCAGGAGAACCCACTTTTTGTGACTGAGAAGATAATTTGAAGCAGACATAGTTAGTACTCCATCTAGGTTACCATGCCCCAACTCTGAAGACTTTCAACACAGAGTTCAGGAAATTGTAAACACATACATCATAGACTTTATCTTTTAAACCACTTAAAGTATGTGATTACATGGCATTAAGTGTATTCATAATGATACTCAGCTATTAACTTCATTAGTTCCAGAACATGCCACAAAACCATAAGGAAACCCAGTAGCTATTAAATTGAACCGCTATACATTTTGGCATACATGTAGCTTAGTGTCTTCCTCCAAATCTTTTAAGCATTAATCTGAGAGTAGTGTGTGTGTGTGTGTGTGTGTGTGTGTGTGTGTGTGTGATGTGTGTAGGTACATGTGCTCACACACACATGCTGAGGCCATACAAAGATGTAGGGTGTCCTATTCTATCATTATCCACTGTATCACTTTGAAAATATTAATTCTCTCTCTCTCTTTCGATGTTTTGATAGGGTTTCTCTGTGTAACTGTCTTGGCTGTCTTGGAGCTTACTCTGTAGACCAAGCTGGATTCAAACTCACAGAGATCCACCTGTCTCTGCCTTTGCCTCCCGAGTGCTGGGATTAAAGATGTGTGACACATGCCTAGCTAAAACAGAATTCTTACTGAACCTAGAACTTGTCATTTTGGCTAGGCTGCTTGGCTCACAACTTCCCAAGATCTGCCTGTTTCTGGTTCCTAGGGCTGAGACTGCAGATAGGTGCAGCCATGTCCAACTTTTACATAGGTGGAAGGGATCTAAACTCAGGTCTCCATGATATTTGGGGCTGCATTTGGGTCCTCTGGAGATTAGGCAGCTTGACAATCCTTCTGAATGGAAAGAACCACCAAGGCAGAAGATTTGAGGGAACTATCATTACACATGCACTTCAAAGCTGAAATGGTAGACCAAATCAGTAGAGGCAGAGATGGTAGAATGGTAGAAGCAGGTGACAACTGAGAAGTTGCAGGAGGCAAAGCTCTTTCTCTGAAACTCTCCTAGGAGTCTTAATAGTGTGTGTGCGTGTGCGCACTCATGTACACAGGTGCCCACAGGTACCAGAATTGGTCATCAGATCCCTTGGAATCGGATTTACAGGTGGTGGTGAACAGCCTGACATGGGTACTGGTATTTCGGATCTGGTCCTCTACATGCTAAGAATGGCAAGTGCTTTATAACCACTGAGCCATTTCTCCAGTCCCTTAAGAATCTTAAGCTTCTGCTTTGCTGCTGGGATTGCTGGGGTGGTGGTGTTGAGAGAATAAACCTATGACCATATGAAACAAGAATCTGTGTAATAGAGGGGTGCTACACATTTTATGTCCAGCATAGCAAGCAATGAAATCTCATCCTGCTAACCTAGTGGGAACCGGAAGGACATTACTCTGCCTTGTTTTCGATTCTGGGTGAAGGTCAGTTCCTTTTAGAACATTCTAAACCACATCTCCACTCTCCTGACGGTTGCTTATTTCAGTTCCCATTATATATACGATGAAAACCCTCAAGCACAGAGTTGAGTTTAAAGTGATAATGTGGGGTAGTTCTCCATGGGGCCAAAGAAATATGTGCAAGTCCTCTCAGGATTACAAAGAAAATTTTCTGGAAAAAAAAGGGGACATAAGACTTCCAAGGATAACCAGACACCCAAATTGGAGGTCAGAAACAGCTGTAACCAAATCATAAGTTCAAGGAATGAGCCATGGGAATTAGTTGAAAAACAGGCTAAAGGAATTGTATCATGTTTTAAAGAAATAAAATGGATGTCTGAACAAGGATAAAGGGTAAATGAAGAATGTCCAATCAAGACTTGAGAAAACAATGTTGAAAAATAGAAAATAATACAATTAAACTTCATTGAACTTATAGACATAGTAGGAAACAAAATAAAAATATCTAAAAATAGAGTAGATTAAAGATGAGATGAAGTTATAGTCCAGAATGTAACACACACACACACACACACACACACACACACACACACACAAAGAGAAAGGCAACATTAAAAATGAGCTCAAAGTCATGAATAGCAGAGTGACAATGTGGTAGGAGTAGCTATAGTTTGTCAAGAGAAAAAAAGGAGGCCATGGAGATGGCTTAGCTGGTAAAGTGTTTGCCATGCATGCACAAAGGCCTGAGTTTGAGTCCCAGCATCTACATAAGAGCTGGGTGTGGTGGTGTGTGCTTGTTATCCATGTTCTGGGGGAGGGAGAGATAGGAGGATCTCCGGGGCTCACTATTCAGGAAGGCTGTCTAAATGGGAACTCCAGGTCACAATGAAAAAGCCTATCTCAAAAACAAAAACAAAACACCAAGGCAGACTGCTACTAAAGAATGACACCCAGGGCTAACCTCTGCCCCCGCCACACAAGCACGTGTGCGCGTGCACGCACGCGCACGCACACACACACACACACACACACACACACACAGACACACACACACAGAGACAGACACACACACACACACCTTTCCCATGCCCCCCCCCACTTCAAAATAATGCCTAAGAATTTTCCAGAGCTACTAAAAGACATGTTACTTAAGAGGTAAAATGGGTCCTCTAGAAAGGAATAGCAGTCAAGTTCTCAGCATCCACCATGAAGTCAGGCTGTGAGTCTATCGACACTAAAATTACACTTCCATATGAAGGCAGCATGAAGATGTGTTCAGGCAAACTCTATAGCCTGAAAATTCAACTCTAAAAATCTATAGTAGGAACCAAAACTCTAGTCATCTCAGCAGACATCCTTCCTTTCTGAAGGTGTCTATCTACCAACAGTTTCTTTACTTAAACAGTTAATTGAAAGAAGTAGCTTGTAATTTGAAGGCAGGCAAACATTTTTGCCCCATAATCATCTCCAAGTATATACTATGCACATGCCAATTTTATGATAAACCTTTTAAACTCGGATTAGAGAAAGGTGGTCTCTCAGAACATGAGACAGCATTATTTTTTTAAGGCACTTGAGGTGATTATGTAAAATGTAGATACTGAATAATTCGTATTTATTTCCTAAATAATAGGACGGGCCCTGGTCCACTGCACATCAATGGGAGACACTAACATTTGTGGCTGAAGTTATATGCCCATGAATCCAGGTATAATCTCATAATCCCACCACAAACAGGCAGATGGAAAGGCACAGTGGCCAGGGAAAGAACGCGAGCTATGTGGCTCTTAGCACTGAGGAACATAGACATCTGATCTGGGTAGAGTTCCAGTCATGTCAGTTACTCGCTGGTTCATAAGCATAAGAGAAAGGGAAAGATTCCAGCTCCAAATCCCCCAGGTCATTATAATATTAGCAGTTCCTGAGACAGCTGCATGTAAGTAATTCCATATACACAATATGTGCCTCCAATAAGCAAGGTCAATACAACAAATCTCACTGAAATTTTAGGTGAAAAGAGTTAAAACACACATTGTTTGATTGGTGCATGTATATGTAGAGGCCAGAGGTTAGTGCTGTTTCCTGTCACTCTTTATCTTATCATTGGAAACAAGAGTTTCTCACTGTTTTGGCTAGACTGCCCAACCAGCACGCCCTTGGAGTCTGTGTGTCTCAGTCTCACTAGTGTTAGAGCTATACACTGCCACACTTAAGATTTTATATTGGTATTGGAGATACAAATTCAGGGTAAGATGCTTAGACAGTAAGCAGTCTACTCATTGAGTAATGTCTCCATATACATGTATCATTTAAATGTTATTTATTAGTAATATGGGTGTGAGTATAGGCATGCACAGACCACACCTTTGGAGGTCAAAGGACAAATCTTGGAAGTTGTGGATTCTCTGGTCATTAGGCTTGAGTGGCAAGCACTTTTATCTGCAGAGATAATTCACTACCATTCCCTTGTTCACATATGTGAATTTGATTTCCTCTAGTCATATAGTTCCATACTTTTCTCTTTGATTGTACATATGAATTCTCAGGATATTTAATACACTAAATTATTCCTACTTGTTTCTCTAACATTATAAGTAGTTAAATACTTTTCTTTCGAACTCTCAAAATTTTTTATAGCACACGATTGGAGAGCAAATAATCAGAAAAAGTTCATATATTAAGCACCCAGTTTCATCCACTTTCCATGTCATTTTACAGTTAGTAGTATTTAATGTACTATAGGGTTGCTTCTTTCTTATTGGTCTATATGTCTCATCAACTCAATAAAGCCTCAAGACTACCCAAGAGTGACCCCCTGTGGCAAGACAAAGCTTTATTTGAAAATATTTGTCCTCAAAGCTTCCTCTAAAATATCAGCATTAGATTCCCCAGATAAACCATATTTTCTCTAGTGAAATGTGACTTTTTGCATTAAGCAAAGAAACCAAAGAAAGATATCATCCACAGTATATATTACACACGATCTGCCAGGGTGTTCCAGCAGAACTGTTAGTTGGAGAATAGCTTATTCCAAAATAGGTTGATGACAATGAAGTCCAGTAGACACTTAAGGTAAAGAAAAGGGAGGTGACATAAATTTCTACATGTTACCCCTAAAGAACTTGTCTTTCCCAGCAGAGGAAGCAGGGTGGATAGATGAGAGTTCTCTGAGGAGTTGTAAACAAAAGAGCATTTTAAACTTGGTCACTTAACTACACTTACTTTGATCTAGTCTCTCTGTGCAGGTGCTTCTTGCTCTATCAATTCCTAACTATTTTGAGGCACTGAACCTGGAGCTAGGCTGGCAATCAGCAAACCCTAGTGATCATTCTGTCTCTACCCCTCCTGCTAAGGTTACAGGGGTATGCAGCCATACCTGACCTTTTAGACAGGCGTTGGGAATTTAAACTCAGGTCCTCATGCTTCAGCAGAAAGAATGCTTATCCACTGAGTATTTCCCAGGCCCTCTTTTGTGATTTTCAAAAGTAGGAGTTAGCAAGTAGATGCAAGAACTTTGTATATAATAAAAGCTGTTGTTTCAAACCAATAGAGAGTGGATGGATACTTTAATAGTTCTTAAATGACTAGATAGCTAGTAGAAGAGAAGAGGAATTGGATTTTTATTTTACTTTTTATTTCCTAATAAATGTCAAATGTAGGAAAAATAGAACATTAAAAGAAAAAAAGAGGTCTTTAAAAATATCCAAAATCATAAGAGAAGAAAAAAATTTAAGAGAAAACCAAGTGCTTCATAAGCCCAGAAGTCAGAATGAGAAAAAAGCATAACTGTAAGATGGCTTCTGAAGTTCTTCAGGGAATAAGAATGTAAAAGGCAGAGGACATTAAAAATCTGGGAAAATATCTGAGACACTCATGAAAAGCAGAGCTGTAACCTTCTACATTTTCCAACACAGGAAAAAGTTTCCAGGCAAGACAGCAACAGTTGCCATGGGAAAGCTATCATGCCAGAAACGATGACTGTCCTCACTCCCAACAACCTGAGTTCACAGGAAGATATACCGCAGGTAACCTGCCTGATATGTCAAATGAAACTAATAATATACCATGTGAGCAAAGTTCAGTACCAATATACTGGCAGCCATGCTGGATAATGTCATTTGGAATATAATTTCTGAAAGACCCACCCACTTTTGGCATTGTCCACCAACACTCAAATGGCTCACCCTTCTGGATTGGCAATCCTACTTCTAGGAATGTATTTTACTTAAACAAGTATGCCTCTGGACTACACAAACTACAGTGCCTATGAATGAGTAACAAGAAATCATGGGAAAGATGATGTATACTCAGTAAGGACTACTACACAGCTTTGAAAACAACCATGTAACTCTGAATGCAGGCAACACTATCCCTAGATTGGTTTCTTGCACTGGATAGAAAGGAGAGGAATATTAGGATTTATGTCTGTTTCCTGACCAAGAATGCAATGTGACTAGTTGCTTTATGCTCCTGCTGCTACACCTTCCTGGCCATAATTGGTTGTACCTTCAAACTACAAGCTAAAATAAACCTCTCCTCCCTTAAATAATGATCAAGTGTATCTGTTATATAACTATGGGATTGCTGCTAAAATATAGCAAGTACACTTTTAAATATTCCAGTGCAGAAGTGTATACAGCAACAATGTTACTTTAACTGGTGTGATCAAGTACCCCAAATAAGACAACCCGAAGCAGAGAGGCTTCACTTTGGTTCATTGTTTGGGGAAACAGAGACCATCATGGTGGGGATTGGCTGGTAGGAGGCCATTTCTTGGTGGCAGGAGCAGCAGGTGGCTCATATTTGCCACATCTTAGAGGAACAGGAAGCAGAAAGCTGATGAAAGCTATAAACTACAGGGCTCACCTCACAATGACCCACTTCTTCTAGTCACACTCTACCTCCCAAAGCAGCTGTGAAGCAAGTGTGCAGACAGAGGAGGCTGTGAGCAACGTTCCATGTTCAAACCATAGCAGCACATGATCATCTGTGTTTATGAAACACAGGTGAGTAATGTTTGAACACTGCAAAGAATAGCAGTGCTTAACCAAGCTCAGTCATTTTTGTACCATTGTTTTGTTTTATTTTTAAGTTTTTACATGTGCATGTAGAAACATGCATAAATGTCAGGGTACATGTGTGGCCATCGGAGAATAAGTTGTAGAAGTCAGGTCTGCTACCATGAGACTAGCAGTATCAGAGTATGGTAGTCAGGCTTGGATGTAGGACCTTTAGCTGCTGCCCATCTCGCTTGACCCTACTTCAATTATTATTATTATTATTATTATTATTATTATTATTATTTTGCTGGACGCATAAATTATATAATTGGCTATACAGAGACAGGGTGGGGGAGAACTTTATGGAATCTATTATTCTTTAGACTTTCTTGGACCAAAGTTCTATTTTTTCTTAATGTCAGACAAAATGGCCATTTACCATCTGATCAGTTGATATGAAAATTTCTCTAATTGCAGTTTCCGTACAACTGTTATAGGCAAAGGCTGAGTCAGGGGACATGGTTAGCAGTTGCTAATGGGCATGGGGTTTCCTCTTGATGTGATGAAAATATCCTGGGGGTGGATAATAGTGACATTTCTACAAATCTGAGAATATACTGCAAACCAATGAGCTCTGTACTTTGCATGGGTGCACCATAGGCATATGAATCACCACCTAGACCTGATATTATAACCCAAGGTATCTAATACTCCTGGACCCTTTGGCCTAGGAGATATCTGATAGATGTGAATAAATATATGTTCTACCTCATGACTCTGGAAGCTTCCATATCAAATGCAAGCATTTCCAGGAGAAATGACTCTGTAAAGTTGCTCACATTGTTAAAAGGACAACCTCACATGGGCACACCTCAGTGTATTGCCCAAGGTCCCAACTGTGCTCACCATGTTCTGTGCTAGGTAATGCAGTGCTGGTCCAAGCCCATCCCTGCCTAGCTGGGGGCTTGGAATCTCAACTGCCATTGTCTTTTATGTGTCTCCTTCCTGTGCATAGACACTTCTGGTATCTTTCAGAGGAACCTTTCCTGTTACTGGCCTTCTTTCCTCTTTCTCCTTCCCCTCCTCCTCCCTTCAGGGGGCTGAAGTGGCTATTGGACAGCAGCTGAGAGCATAACAAATGTGCTATTCTGAGAACCAAGGCCTACATTAATTACTCTAGATGGGTGTTGGGGCTGCTTCATGGACCACTCCTAAGTTTTTAAGTGTGATTCTAGGTCTGCAGCTGGGCTGCAGGTGGATGAAGACACCACACAATGGGAAGAAGCTGCATGCTCATCTCTCTCTCTGTCTCTCTGTCTCTCTGTCTCTCTCTCTGTGTGTGTGTGTGTGTGTGTGTGTGTGTATGTATACACTCAAGTGTATCTGTATAGCCCTGGGGACAGAACCCATGGCAGTGGGCATGCCTAACAATATTCCACCACTGAACCACACCCAATGTCAATGCACTTTTGAATCCTGAAGCTTAATGTTGACTCCTGACCCTGGATTCTAATGGCTGACTCACATTCATGGGTCTTTTTAGCTGGTGGGTAGAGGTCTCTCTTACCTTTCCCTACCTGGGCAGTAAAATTCTGCTCCACCAGGTTTTGTCTTCTCAGAAAGCAGCTGGCAAGTTGTATAAGGTTCAGGGCTTTAGTGTCTGTTTGCAATAAACAGTGTGCCAGATGAGCACCACCTTCTTATTCTTGGCAAACCTCAACACCATGTGCTCTAATGGCCTGCACATTCCTTGAATCTCCCCATAGAGCTGGTTCACTTTGTCACTCAGTGCTACTGTCTTAGGTTGCCATTATCAAAAGGCACTGGTCAGTTTGTCTGTAAATTTGACAGTCTTTCTACCACTCCTAAGTATTTTCGGGCTGTCCCCTCATGTCTATATGCAGCTGAGTCCAGGCATATTAGGCCCTCAGGGCTGGCTGGCTTTGGATGATCAGATATCAGGTCGTATTGTTCAGTGACTGCTCCCTGACCAATGCAAACTGTGGAAATCTTTCTCCTAGGGGTTCTGGAGCCTGGGACTAACATTCACATTAATTTTCTTACCTTAGGGAGTCCAGTACCCCAGGGAGACTGCATATTCACCTGCTTGTTGCATAGGCCTGTGGTTGGATTTATCATGGGTGACTACTTTATCCCTCACCAAAAGGCCCTGCTTTTTGGTCAGGGTCTGGGTTTTAGCACTCTGCTTTATGGAGGCCTCTGCATAGTTGCAAGAGACCAAGCTGTCAGTCCTTCCCCATTTCAGCCCCAACCCCTAGACCACAGAGTACAGCTATCAGTACTATTTGTATGCAGGCAGACTTAAGTGATTTCCCTTTCTTATTGTTCTACATACATATATGTCTTTTGAAAAACCAGGTTCTATTCTGGCTACTCCAGTCAAACGTTTGTGTTTAGAAGACTAACTCAGTCAATTGTGTTAACTAAAACCCTTTTTATATAGAGTGCACATGTGTGTTCATTTTATTTTCATGAATGATGTGAAATGCTGGGAGAGTGATGGGCTTCTGTGCTGAGGACAAAACCTGAGACCTACTTAGTGGCTCATTTGAAGAATGAAGTGTTACATAATTACAAGCAAGCTTTCTGGGGGCAGGGATATAGGCTCAATGGTACTGTACTTGCTTACCATCTATGAGGCATTTAGCACTATCCTCTACAACACACACACACACACACACACACACACACACACACACACACACACACCACCACCACCACCACCACCACACACACACACACACACAAAGATCACACTTTTATGAGAAGTTCTTTGAGTGTCTTTGTGTGGTGTGCACACATATGTGGAGATCCCAGGTTAAAGTCTGAAGTGTTCTCTGATTGTTCTTTTTATCTTATTCATTGAAGCAGTGTCTCTCAATTAAATCCCGAGCTAGTTAGATAGCTTAGGGGATTCCCCCATCTCTGCCGCCCAAGGCTGAAATCACAGGCAGACTGTTAAACACACCCAGCATTTACATAAAATTTGAAGATTCAACTCCAGCCCTCATGATTGCGAGGCAATAGCATTAACCACTGAGCTATCTTATCTCCCCAGTGCACAAAAGCATGCTTTCTCACTTAGGAAATAGGGAAATACAGAATGCAGTAGGTAAAGAGAGAAATCTGCAAGGTGTCACTTGCACGGTACCTTTTGGCTCCTCCAGCATCTGGGGAAACGATGATACAGTTTCTCCATTCTGTGATGTTCTCCCGAATCCACTGAAGAACTGCAGGTTCGGCATATAAATTATCCACAGGAATATCAAAGAATCCCTAAGGAGAGAAGTCAACGTCACTTTGCAGATTTGTTTTCTGATTGAATCTGAGATTTATTAGAGTTCATGATTGGAAGGGTCAGTAGTTCATCACAGTGGAAACCCTCACGAGTGCAGGGCTCATCACGTGTCTGAGAGGCCATGATTGGAGACATATTTGGCCCATATTCATTGGGAAAAAGCTGTATCTCAGCTACTATGCTTTCCAGTTTATCTACATTAAAATTGGTGAAGTCTCAACTCTTTTGAGATGTACATTTTCCGGCAGCCAGGGAACTTGAATTTGACCCCATGTAGGCTCTCAATCACATGGTCCTTTTCCTGTTGGTTGGTACAGATCAACATGATAGCCTGGCCACTGTGCCCTGGAACTTCTCAAAGGTGATCCATATACCTGTCTGAAGCCTAGACTGGAGACAGCATGAGATAAGAGACATGACTATCTACCAGAAACTTATATTTCTAAGGTTGTTTAGAGAAACCCATACATGCAGCCTCCTGAGTAGGATGCTATTTACAGCCACTGAATACCAGGCCCCATGAGGAAAGAAACTTAGCTTAATTGGACATAGATTTTTGAAAAGATAAACTATTTCTAAATAACATTTGAATTATTTTCCATAGGATACTTTTCTGTAACAGGCTCCCTTTGGCTAATTATAATGGAATTAAACCTAATGATAAAGATGTCACGAGATTATCATTTGGTCCAGTACATTTTCTGGGCATGCTCTGCTATGTGATGGCCAGTGCCCCAAGGGAAAGAACAGCACTGCAGAGCAGAGGGGAAAACAGGTGTCTTTTTGTTGTTGTTGTTCTAGCACTTACCTGATGGGAGATGTCATTCTGTAAATATGTTTCTCTTATTGGATAATGAATAAAGCACTGTTGGCCAATAGGAAAGCAAGATAGGCAGGGATATGAGACAAGGAGGAGAAAGGAAGTAGCAGGGAGGAATCAAGATGGAGGACAGAGAGCAGAATGGCAGACCCCGTCTCTCTGGTAAGATAAGACCACGTGAATGTACTTAGATTAATAGAAATGGGTTAATATTTAAGATAGAGCTAGCCAATAAGAAACTAGTAACTGGCCAACAAAACTTATATCAAATACAGCGTCTCTGTATGTTATTTGGGGCTGGTGTGGCTCTGTGCCCAGGTCAGCGGGGGGGGAAAAACATACTCCTAACACCACAAATAAAATCCTTCACATTCATTATATATCATAAGTAGGTACAGTGAAATGTGGCCTGTTTTAGTGATAAAAGAGGGAAGTTATGAAAAAATAAAAATGTATTTGCAGGACTGGGGAGATGGCTCAGTGTGTGAGTGTGTAAAGTATATGTACAAGCAGGATGTCTTGAACTGGAATCCCCAGAAGCCACGGAAAAGCTGGGTATGAAAATGTACATTCTGTAACACCAGTGCTGGAAAAGCAGAGGCAGGAAGAAGATCCCTAGAGTTCATTGGTTAGCCAACCTACCTGAATTGATGAGCTCTGGGTTCAGTGAGAGATCCTGTCCTAAAAGCTAAGATGGAGAGCGATTGAGGAAGACAGCTAGTGTTGCGCAATGGCATTCCCATGTATGTTCATACATGATGCACACACACATACACAATGCATACTACAATGCTACCATTTTAACTACTTTACAGAAATTTAGATGGAATCACAAAGCACATTAAATATAAAACCATTCCAGCTGCTTTGAAATGAACTGGAGGCAGCAAGGTGTGATAGGGATGGTAGCATCAACAAGAAAGACAAATAGCTCACAGAATAGCTATGCAGACTCACACCTCTCAAAATTAGTCAGAGAGAGTTAGGACCTAACTATGGGCAGAAAAGCACTACTAGTACCTGGATCTGAGAAGCATGTAGGTCCATGGTGATGATGTGATCGGCCCCAGCAACTGACAGCATGTTGGCCACAAGTTTAGCAGAGATTGGAGCACGACTCTAAAAAATAGAAACAAGGATTTAATATCAGAAAAAAATGGAAACTGTTAGATACTTCTCACAAACATATACATGGGGAAACCAAATCATGAATGGAATCAATAAGGAAAGTGACAAGTTATGACAACAAAAGATATATCCAACACATTGCATTTTGTTACTAAATATACACTTTTGTTTGTTTCTGAGTCTGGATCTCATATAGCCTAGGTTGGTTTCAAGCTCACTTATGTAGCCAAGGATGACCTTGAACTCCTGATCCTCTTGCTTTCACTTCCTGAATGTTAAGATGATAGGCATGTGCCGCCATGCTCAATATCTGTGATAGTGGGGCTGGAATTCAGAGCTTCCTGTATGTCAGACAGGCACTCTTATCAACTAAACTATATCTCCAGCCTATTGTGAATCCATGCTACCTAACACTATAGTAGAATACAAATATCAAAGGAATAAAGTCAAACTGTGTACACATGATACCACAATTTCTATAATTCAAATAGCAAGAAAGCATGAAGAGGTTCAACAAGTTGATTTAAGAGATCACTTTTAAGGTAAGGCCAGCTAATGCTAGGAGAAGAGTGTTGTAGAAGGAAACAATTAAGTATAAACGCCATCAAATAGCTCATCCAGGCACCAAAAATGAAAGCTAACACTACTATAAATTCAACAACAACTGTAACAAACAAAAACCAAATAAAGAATGAACTGAGAATTGAACATTTAGAGAAACATGTTCATTGTCATTATGCCTTTTCTAAAGTTACCTAACTTCTTTATAGCTTTAATTTCCACACCATAAATCAAAGGCAATGAAAAAGTCCACATCAAAGCAATCAAAGAGAGTACACAGATATCATTAGACATACTCCAGACATAATGTAGGTGGAGATCAGTTACTAACAGAATTGGATGCTTATATACAAGCCACAAAAAATAATCTTAAAATTGTATGAACCTGGAGAATTGGCTCAGTGGTTAAGAGCACTGACTATTCTTTCAGAGGACCTGGGTTCAGTTCTCAGCACCCACATGACAGCTAACTCCAAGACCTGACACCCCCCACACAGACATATATGCAAATAAAATAAAAATAATTTATTTGAAGTTATATGAAAATGTTAATGTTATGCACATTTCCTTTCAAATACCACCCTATTGTTTAAAAAGAAACATATATCACCTTAATATATATGTATATATAAATTGTATACATTTATAAATATAACAAATAAATATTAATATATAGTCAATGTTATTAATATGTAAACATTACTTTATATGTGAATTTTACATTAATTACACACACACACATAAACAATCAGAGAAAACACCCCTAACATCATCAGCAGAATTTTGAGAAAGTGAAACTATGGGGAAGTATTTCTTGCTTTTTGTTTTCTGAGCTAGTCTCTCCATGGAGCCCTAGCTGTTCTGCTGGAAATCTCTGTGTAGAACAGCTGGCCTTGAACTAACAAAGATTCACCTGGTGCTGCTTCTACTGTGCTGAGGTTAAAGGGGAAGTGCTTTTCTTTAAGGCTTATTTATTTTTTTTTTTAATTTTAGGTGTGTCAGTTTTTTTTTCCTGTATGTATGTCTGCACACCATAGGCATGCAGTGCAATCAGAAGCCAGAAGAGGGTGTTAGACCCCCTGCAACAATCGTTTCAGATGACTGTGAACCACCTTGTGTGCTAGGAACTGAACCCAGGTCCTTGGCAATAGCAATCTGTGCTCTTTATCATTGAGCCATTGAGGTGGGTTTTGTTTTGATTTGGTTTTCTCTGTACCAACTATACATCATAACTTACATTTCCAGGGTTTTTTTTTTAAATCTCTCTTGTATGGTATTCCATGTTGCCTTTGGGAGAGAATAAAATTTTCTATCTTTAATACCAAAAGGACTCTGGTCTATCTGGCTATAGCCAGTTAAAACTGTTCTCCCTTGCTCTGCTCATGTCCTTCCCTGCCGAGTAGCTGGGTCTGTTCTCTCGCTGGAGAATTCCCTGGCCTTGTCTCACATACTCAACTGCCTCTATCTTACCCCATTTCTATACCTGCATGATTGATCCTTCAAGGTCTGGCTCAAACAATGCATGTTTTAGTGTCTGCAAGAATTCTAGAAGTAATCCCTCTCTCCTTAGGTGACACTTGGTTGCCTAAGAACCTGTGACTATTTAGCTCAGGACCAAATAACAGTGGCCTAGAAAAGAAAAATGTGTAGTGACAAAATGACTTGTAATGTTATTCTGCTATACTCCTGTAATGGTGCCTTGTTCATCAGTGTCATCATCACAGAAGCTTCCTCCTGCAGCAGATGGGAACAAACACAGAGACCCACAGCCAGACATCAGGCAGAGAGAGAGAAACCTTGCAACACTCAGCCTTAATGGGATGTCTACATCAAATTTCCCCCTCATGCTCAGGGAACCCTGTGGAAGAGGAGGCAGAAAGAGTATAAATGGCAGAGAGGACACCAAGAGAACAAGGCTTCTAAATCAACATGAGCAAAGCTCATATGAACTCACAGAAATGCAGAAAGCATAGGGCCAACACAGGTCTGCACCAGGTCCTCAGTGTATATATTATGGCTTTCAAAGGAAGCTCTAAAAGAAAGCATTTAATTGGCAGGCTATTAACACTTGCAGAGGTACAGTGGCCATCATGGTAAGGAGCACAGTAGCAGGTGGGAGTAATGCTGAGAGATTCCCTCACTCACAACCACGAGGTAGAGAGATTGGGCCTGGCTTGCCCTTGGCTCTTAAAACCTCAAAGTCTATGCCCAGTGACACACCTCCTCTAACAAGGCCACATTTTCTAGTCCTTCCCAAACAGTTCCACCAACTGCAGAACAAGCATTCAAACATAAGAACCTACAGGGGTCATTCTCATTTAAACCATCACAAGTCCATAAAGAGAAAATTCAGGGTGATATTTAAAGAGCAGGCAAAGTGCTTACCTTGGAAGCATGAGGACATGAGTTCAAGCCCAGGGTCTACATCAAAACGCTGTGGTGTGTCAACAAGTGCTTGTAATCCCTGTGCTAGGTAGGTAGGGACTGAAATACCCTGGGGATCACTGGCCATCCTTGTCTATCTGACAAATTTCAAGCCAGTGAGAAACCTTAGCAAAACCAAAACAAACAGAAACAAAACAAAACCCCAAAAGATAGACAGGACTGAAAACCAGAAAAATGACATCTGAGCTCAAGCTCTTGCTCATGTACACAGAAGTGTATAGGACTTGCACATATACACATTCCCCCAAACACACACACACACACACACACACACACACACACACACACACACACACACACACACTACATGATTACAGGGACTTGTGTCTATTACCTTATCATTGAAATAAGAACAGGACCTTAGAAATGATTCTAAAATATCCAAGTTGACAACCCTTCACTCTCTCAGAAGTAATTATCCCCTGCCTGGCTCACAAGCCACTGTTCTCTCCAGGGAAGAGAACCAGCAATTATAGGAGCCAGCAAACGTCAGCGCATGGGCTAGACTTGCCTGATGCCTGGTTTGGGCCTGGGGTTTTCTCTACACTTAGGAAACAGACAAAAATAAGATTTTGTAGCATTTGAGGGTGACATAAAATCCACACTTCAGTACGCAAAAATAAAGTACCCGTAGAACATAGTCACACACTTTTATTTGAATATTGGCTATAGCAGTTTCTACACAAAAATGGTAGAATTTGAGCTGTCACAATAACCATCCAATGGGCTAGCTACAAAGTCCCATATATTAACACTAGTTCTTTTCGGAGAGCTTGTCCAGTTGTGTATAATAGGTCAAAAACTTCATCCAAAGAAGCTCAGATGGCCCTTAGTGTACAGGCAAAGACACTTAAGATGCAGAGTTTAAGTAACATTTACAAAGGACAGACGGGTGAATCATGGTATTGGAATTCAAAGCTGAGCCTGCTTCATTGCAAAGCTGCAACTCCAGGGTTTACATCACGCCTTTGACAATTACTGTGACATCATCATCACTTTCCTGTGTGAATATTCCATTGTGTTAGTGGTCATTTATGAAACAGTTTCTTTCCTGTCAGAAGCTTCCCTTGGGTTCTGGTTCTTACAAATCAAAGCTAAATAAACCATTCCACATACAGAGGTCAAAGGGTAAAAACACACGAAACAAGTTTTGAAGATAGTTTAAAGCCCCAAGATTTTTCTGGGCTTTTTCAGTAGGTACTTCTTGGTAGAGGCAATTACACAGAATTTCTCTGTGCCATTAAAGGTTATGGGCGATATAGTCCCAAAGGAAGAGAAAAGAACAATAGGCAGCCTGGGAGGGCTGCCCAGAGCTCCTTCCATAGCCAACAAGAACATTCTGTCTAGGTCCAGAGATTAAGTGTGGCACATGGCTTTCTATGCCATTCAGACACCACCTGGCTTTCTATCTCTGTAAGTGAAGAAAAAAAAAAAAAAAAAAAAACAAGGAAGTACCTTCCTCCATCCCAAATCATGTTTGGTGCCCTTAAGGTCTCCAGACACTGGGAAACAGTAACACTTGGCTAAGAAATGAAGTACACTACCGGACTCTGGTCATTTCTTATTTCTCTTACAAAGTCCTCATTGCCCTCACCCAGAAGTTTCCCAGCACCAAGCTAAGCTGCATGGCCTGAGGGAAGAAGTGAATTGTTAGAAGTTTACAGAATGCAAATGGGACATCTTGAATGACAGGTTAACAGACTAAACTGCATGAGAGAATGAAATTGTTTCCTCACTATAGTTGGAGTCACACTGACTACACAGATCCATCAGAAGTCATGGTTGTAGGGTACCACCAGGTAGCTCAGCAAGTGAAGGTGCTTGCTAGGCAAGCCTGAGCTAGATCCACATAAAGGTGGAAGGAGATACAATGTAATATTATCTCCAGAGCCAAACACAAAAAAATTAATAATACCGATTAGCACTTTCGCAGTTACTTTCATTTCTGTTGCTGTGGCAAAACATGTTGACAAAGACAACATAAAGGAGGAAGGGTTTAATTGCCTCCTAATTCTAAGGATGCTGTCCACCATCCTGGGAAACTCAAGGGGGAACTGACTTCAAGCAACTACTCACATTCACAGACAAGAACAGAGAGAAGGAATATATGAATTATTATATTAAGCTTACCCTTCTTTTATTCAACCCAGAACCCAAACCAAAGGCATGGTGCTGCCCCCTTCCACATTGGGTCTTCTGACATGAATTAATGTAACTAAGGTAATTCCCAAAGACATGCCCACAGTGGAACCTGACCTGGAGAATCCCTCGTCAAGATTTTCTTCTCAGGTGATTCTAGGTTGTGTTAAGTGGACAAATAAAATTAACCATCTCAGTGATTAACTTCCTAAGAGAGTGGGTTCTTATACAAAGAATGAAGCTGCTTCATTCCCATTCTTTTGTTCCTTGCTCACACATATCCCTTCTCCATATGCCTAGTTCCTTTTGCTGCCATATTTTGAACACCTGCTGGGATGCCAGAGTTGAGTTGTTTGGATTTTCCAGCCTCACTAAATAAGCCCTTTAGTTTATAACTCACCCATCACAGATCCTTTAGTTACACTAACATAAAGCTGACTATAAAACTAAGCAGTACTCTAATGCAAAGTATGGCTTGTAGACCAAACCTAACCTGTTACATGATTGAGTCCTGTTTATAAGCTATTAAGTTTCAGGGAGAAATGAAAATAATATTTCATGTCATATAAAATAGAAAGTCACCTGTGTCTATAAACAAACTTGAATTCTAATTTGTTTTACAGTTTCATACATGCATGCTTTACATACTGACCACTCTCCCTTAGAACCTACCCCACCATCTCTGTCTACTCTCATCCTCCCTATATCTGTCACTTATACATTGTTCTCTATCTCTGCTATTGAAGTACACAGTTGAGTAGCTGTAATAAAAACCAGTCATTTATTAAAAAAAAAACTTAGCTGACTCTATCGTCTATCTATCTGTAAATGGTAAACTATGTCTTAAGTGCTGAATGGAATTCTTCCTATCACATTTTACTGAAACACTGAGTGACTAGCTGTGTTCAGCACAAACTCTGGAAACCATTCCTGAAGATGTTGGGATTAAAATTCAAGGAGGACATGTATTAATCTTTATACAGGTTATTATTTTTTTTTTACATCCATGGAAATCTTGAGTACTTTTTTGAAACAACAGCTTCAAGTCATCACTGCCATTAAGTGAATGATATTGCCTCCCCAAATTCATACCGGCCTATAAGTCTGGAATGGGTCCTCACTGTAGAAGGGTCTTTGCAGATGCTATTAATGTAAAGATATGGAGATGGGTTCATTTTGGAGAAGAGTGGTGTCCTTGTAAAGGAGAGAAGTGGAAACACAGAGAAGCCATGGCATAGAAGACAAGAGGCAGAAACTATGTAGCCAGAATGAAGGAATGCCTGAAGCCCCCAGGAGCTGGGCAAGGTGGGGAAGGTTCTACCCTAGGGTCTTAGAGGAAGCTGGATGAAATTGTGGTGGATTGAAGACCTCCAAAAAGATATGTCCATGTCCCAACCTGCAGAACTTATTAATGCCACTTGGACATAGCATTCTTGTAGGTGCAATTAGAGAAGGATTATAGGATGAAATCATCCTAGATAACAGTATCACATATAAGAGAAGTGTCTTGAAGACAAAGATAGAGACTGAAACAATGGGGGCCACCAGCCAAGAGACGCCTAGGAGCTGGAAGAGGCAGGAGGGATTCTCCGCTAGAACAAGCATGGCACTGACACACCTTGTCCTCAGACATCTGGTCTGTGAACTTCTAAAGAAGAATTTCCTGCTCTGCAAATCTGCCCAACTCATGGTAATTTGTGATAGTACCCTTAACCAACCAAGATAAGCTCCTTCAATGTTTGTTTCAACTCCAACTTTTCTGATGTGTCATAATGGCTAAGAACCACTGTATTTTCAACTTCTCCTGGAAACTTAACGGTGCCTCCACTAATGGGAATTTTGCTAAAATAATAAGCAATGCTGGTCTCCTTAGTAGGCTAAAAGGAGATAGAAGATTGATTTTAATTAATTGGGGGGGGGGGCACTGTGGATTCATATGCAGTTGGAAACAACAACACAGATGGCCTATGGCCCTTTGTCTTACAATACAAACCACTTGTAAGAACAGAATATTGAAACTGGAGTTCTCACCTTGATGCAAAGCTGGGAGATAATTTGGATGGTCTTCAGTTTTCCTGTATTCACTGAGGGATGTGTGTGTGTGTGTGTGTGTGTGTGTGTGTGTGTGTGTGTGTGTCTGCACGCGTGTGCATGTGTATAATTAGCTCTATCCACCACCTTACAAAACCCCATAATGACAAGGATAATGGTATTTGAATGTCTTTGACTACATATATTGCCTGTGTTGATACATATGGTGAGTTCAATGACAGATCTGAAATAGACAAGGTGAGGGCACATATTTACATGATGATTGAAGAGGAAAGCCAGTAATTCTGGGTAGTTTAATGAAGACAGTAGGTAAGGAAACTGTGGTGAGCACAGGTTTCTAGGGCAAGACACACCTCGCCTACCTTGTCCTTTTTATCTTGCCGGGCATACGGGAAACAGGGTATCACAGCAGTTACCCTGGATGAGGATGCAATCTTGCATGCGTTGATCATAATGAGTAGCTCCATCAGGTTGTCATTAATTTCACCGCAGCCACTCTGGATGATATAGACATCTTCCCCTCTCACACTTTCACCAATCTCAACACTACAAAAGAACAATGCCATATTAGTTTTCTTTGCCTGCTGTTGTTTAAAAACACCCTAGAAAAATGATTTAAGGAGGGAGGCTTATTTTGGCTCACAGTTCAAGGTATATTCCATTATGGCTGGGAAGTTAAAATGGAGGCACCTCTAAGCAGCTGTGCACACTCTACTCCCAATCAGAAAGCAGAGATTATAAACTTATGCTGCTTTTCAGCTCCCTTCCCACTTACAGAGTCCAGGGCCCAGTCTGGAGAATGGTGCTATGCATAGTGGGTGGGCATTTCTGTCTCAGTTAACACAATTAAAACAATTTCCCACAAGCTGGCTCACAGGCCCATCTCTCAGGTGGTCCTAGATTCTGTCAAGTTCATAATTAAACAATCAGCCATCATAACACTAGTTAATATCAAGGTCTCTAAGATTCTCTGAGACCACCTCCAACTTCAGCAATCCAGCAGGTCCACTCCTGGGACTCAGTAGAGTCACAATACTAACTGTGACATATGAGATGGCATGAACACAGGAAAAATTCAGCAAAGTACACAAGGGAATCCAGATATGAACTTCCAGGCATTCTCCCCCAAGGAAGTCACAGAAGTCCAGTTCAAAGCGTCTAGTGGGAACTGTTACCTACTACAGTAGATGAAGAAACTTAGGGCCCAGGCTTTTTACTGGAAGCTAATCAATGTAGTCACTCTCTGCCTAGTGCATACCAAAATGCTAGCTTTGTAGCAGGCAGGCGGGAGCTCAGTGTAAGCCACATTGTTTCCTGGCTGTTAATAGTTCACACACAACAAGCCAATTCTTACCAAAGAATGGTGTGGGAATCCCTGTGAGAGCTAAGTTCCCATAGGTCAGCCAAGAGCTGACCTTGCAAGGAACCTTTCTAAGTCCCAGGCCTTTCTAATTCCATGTGGTGATTTTTCTATTATTATTAAGCATGGATGTTGTCTTAAAAATTCAAATCACAGGATCTAGGGAGATGGCTCAGTTGGTAGTGTTCACAAGCATTAAAAAAGCCAGGTACAATGGCACACATGTCTATAACCCCAGCTCTGGGAGAGCAGAGACATTAGATTCTTGGATTTATTGGCTGGCCAGCCAGCCGAATAAATGTGTTCAGGTTTAGTGAGAGTCCTGTCTCACAAAGCAAAGCAGAGAGAGATGGAGAAAGACATCTGATACTGACCTCTGATCTCTGGCCTTTACATATACATGGTGATGGAAGCAAGTATACATAACACACACACACACACACACACACACACACACACACACACACACACACTCAAATCATGATCAAAATATGGTAGTTCCGCCTATAATCCCAGTATTTGGGATGCTGAGAGAAGGATTCCCAAGTTCCAGACCAGCCTGGACTACAGAAGAATAACTAGTGTCCCAATACCCCCCTCCCACACACACACCTTTAAGGCTTATGACAGTTAAACAGCCAGGAGACAACCAGTTTCAATCTTAGATGACTTTTTAGAGAGAGATTTATTTTCAAGTCACCAGCTACCATTTGAGATTTGAGTCTTGATTTTTCATTAGGCATCAGGTATTGACTTCTCACTATAGAAGATGAGGATTTACCATCTCTTCCTCTCTGCTCCATCACACAAATGAATACTTCCTACATCACCATCTTGTCAATATAGATCAGTATTCAAGCTGAAGACTTACTGCTTCATTTGAACCCTGTTTATGATGATCAGAGCTGAGCTGTGAAGTAAACCAAAACCAATGTTCAAGTTTCAAGTTTCAGTGTGTGTGTGTGTGTGTGTGTGTGTGTGTGTGTGTGTGTGTTTCCTTTACCTTAGGCTTTCTCTGGTGAATTTTCTATTTACTACACATTTGTATTCCTCCCCCAACCCCATTAACAATTTCTGTCTCCCAGTGTCAGTTGTCAAGTCCGTCTCCACTTTCCCATTCTGCCAATACCCTACTCACAGCTGGATGACATGAATGGCCCAGCTGCCATAGGGATTCTTGATAGCTCTTTGCAGCACTCCTTTGGTCATTTTCTGTATGTGCTTATGGTATACTTCCTTATTTTGCTAGTTGTCAACCTGTAGCTCCTGGAGAGTTAGTAGTCATCAACTTTTTGAAAACCAATTGTCTAAAGATGTCTGGACTTAAAGTTATAGAATGTGGGGTATTTAGCATTAGAAATTCAACCCATCCAATGTTATATGGCTGCCACATAGAGAAGGAAAACATCACATCATATGTTCTGGCAAATCCTTCACAGAGTATTAGAGAACAAAGAATCAGATCAGCTCTGATAGAACTCTTGTTTTCAAATGCCAATCCTGTTCCAATGGTTAGAACAAGTTGATATATTTGGGACATTATGGATACCATGTGAATTTTGCTTCTGTGTAATTTCTTATCTTGAGATGGGAAACAGAAAACTGGGGCTATGAATGGAGTTCAATTGTAGAGCATTTGCATAAATGAACATGAAACCCTGGGTTCCATCCCCTATACTGTAAAAATGAATATGGAAAACTTCACTGTGTGCATCTGAATACAGCTACTTAAAAATACATCATCAGAATCTAATATGGCAGCACACACTTGAAGTCCAAGCCAAGATGACTTTGAACTCCTCTTCCTCTTTCCTCCATCTTCTAAGTGCTAGAATTTAGGCATGTTCCACCATGTTGGGCTCTGAAAATGAGTTTTGATATTTGATCACACTCCTGCATGCAGCTCTCTGTTATGGACATTAAGAGTACATCAAACACGAGATGAAAGGAATAGAAAGAAAATGAAATCTATCTCCTTATTTTGAGTGTTAAAGAATGAACACAATTCTTTAGCCAATAAGGTGGCTTAGTAGATAAAAGCAGATACTGCACAAGTCTGACAACCTGTGTTCAGTTCCTGGAATCCAGTATAAGAAGCTGGATGTTCCACTACTGAATTAACACAAGTACATAAAGTATAGGGGTGATTTAATTTGGTATGTATCTGCAACTAAAGAACTCCTACATAGAGGTATGAGGCTTGGACTGATAGACACCACAAGCTTGGGTGCCAGCATGTCTGGAGCATGCAAAAAGGCAGAAACACCCAAAAGCTTGTGGGCTAGCCTGGGATACAAAGCATGGCAGAAAGAAGAAAAATCCTACTTCTATAGGTACAAGGAGAGAAATGATTCTTCAGAGTTGTTCTCTGCCATCCACACATGTGTCATGGCATTCATGTGCACATACAAATACACAAATAACTTAAAATGTAGCAAAATTCCATCAAGTATAGGGTTAACTTAATTTGAAAGGCAAGTATTACATCGCTCAGGGACTGACAAAATGCAGCCCCCACATACAATAAGAATGGTTTGGTAGTCCCAGTAATAAATAACCCCCCAAAGACATCTATACCCAATCCTTAGCATATGTTAAATTATATGGCAAGTGGGATATATATATATATATATATATGCACATGGAATCAAGCATGATAATCAGCTGATCTTCAAACAAAAAGGTCAGCCATGTGGTGGTGGTGGTGGTGCACGCCTTTAATCCCAACATTTGGAAGGCAGAGACAAAAGGATCTCTGGGATTTCAAGGCCAGCCTGGTCTACAGAGAAAAATCTAGGACAGGCTCCAAAGCCACACAAAGAAGCCCTGTCTCCAACATGACCCCCCCCAAAAAAACCCCAGAAAGATTGTGCTTGACTATTTAAATTTGTCCCATGTGATCATAGCTGACCTGCAAATTGGAAGAGGAAGACTATAAGAGTATAAGAGTAGAAAGGGACTGATGATGAAAGCAAATCAGAGAGAGCTTCTATTTCAGAAGGTCTCAATATCCCAGGGCTGTAGGGTAGGTTTCTACAAAACTGAAAGATGACTGGGACTCTGCTTGATCAAGTGTTTGTCCAATATGCATGAAGCCATGAGTTTGGTCCCCATCAGTAGGTAAAACCTGATATGGTGACACATACCTGTCTGTTATCCTGGTACTTGGGATGTGGAGACAGGAGGATCAGAAGCCCAAAGATATCATCAGTTATATTGAGAGTTCAGGGCTAACCTGGGCTACATGAGACTGTCTGCAAGCAAAAGAAAAGAAAGCTGGAAAAAGGCAAGGGAATAGTTTCCCATGAAGTTTCAGGAGGGAAGGCAGCCCTGTTGACCTGTTCAGGGTTTGTAGTGTATAGACATGTAAGACACAGACAGCAGTAACAGGGATGATATGGGGTTGGCAATGCCTAAAACATTTATGATCTGGCTCTTTACAGAAAGCTTCCCAACTCCTGGTCTTGTGACTGTTTATCCCCACAACATCACATTCTTTGGCCTGCCTTTCCTCACCAAGGAACTGCAATCCTCCTGTGATTAGCAGTCCTGGGGAGCACAGAAAACACCATGGCAACATTTCTTTCAAAACCAGTTCTGCTTCTACTTACAAAGAAGATATCTACACCCAATCTGTAGTATAGATTTCTAATGGATCAGCTTGAGGACAAGAGACCCACCAACAAGAAAACTGTAGCAATGCTGAATGGCTGGGTAATTTAAAATATGGGCTGCCCAGTGCTTAGACTTCTTTATACTGCGGCACAGGATCTAAGTCTCTTTCCTAGACTTTCTCTAGACCTAACAGGGCTTTGACCAATACAATGTTATAGAAGTGATGACATGTCATCTTCTAAGGTCAGGCTTGTACATACTGGCACTTAACTACTTCCTGTGTTTTGAAACTCTCCCTCTTGGAACATAGCTTCTGAGCTAGAGTGGTTCTTATCCAAGCATCCAGGCAACAGTTAGCCAAACACACCAGCTGCATGAGTGAGCTATCTTCAAAAATGGCTCCCAAGGTCTCAGTACCCACGCTACGTGCCATCACTGGAGAAAGGAACAAACCTACCTTGCTCTGACAAATTTCACATCTGGGGACCAAATAAACAGATTGCTTTAAGCCACTAAGTTCTGGGTGATCTGTTCAATGGCAGAAACAAGAGTACTGGGTCCCATGGTTCAGGTAAGGCCGCTATAGCAGTAAATTAAACCAGGGTAAAATCCAACAAGAGACCTGGAATACCATTATGAACACTGTCCTCCAAGTCACAGAGGGTTCTCTAGGGTAAAAAGAGAAGATGGAATATACTTCTCCCTGCAAAATGGAAACAATTTGGAGATGAGAAGGTGAAAGTAGAAGTGTGCCTGTCCATTATGTAGCATTTAAGAAAACTAGGAACTGAGGCACTGAGGGTCAGGGCATAGCATCCGGATTCCTGCTCCTCACTCAGCAAGAGGCACTGAGCAAACAGTACCTTATATACATTGAATCCATTTTCTCTTGCATTTGCCCTTTGTTTTTTCATCTCTACAGCCAAACAGGAACACTCATTTTTGAGGAGTGTGTGTAAATATCAACCTCTGTCTCTGTGTAGTCCATGAGAGAGGTTAGCACATTAACCTTCTACATTCTTATAGATGACAGAAACATAAAATGTAGCTAGGTATTGTGTGTGCATGTCTGCAATCCCAGCACTTGGGAGGTGAAGGCAGGAGGATTATGAATTCAAAGCTGGACTTAGCAACACACTGAGTTCTGGAGCAGGCTATAATACTTGAGACCTTGACAAAAAGAAAGCAAAAAGCAAACAAAATAACCACAACAAACAAAAGAAAAACCCAGCCCAACCAACAAAACATAAGAAACATAACACGGAGCTGAGAAATCTTGGACACCATAGGATTTCTAATGGTCAAACCTGGTTAAAAGAGAACCCAAACTGAGTAAAAACAAGTCTGCTTTCTATTTCAAATAAATGTATGAACAATTACACTTGAACATCCATCCCAGTGAGTTTCACCCTACAGCCCATATAGGACTTGCAGCAGAAATCCAATACTAACCCAGCAAGGAATTCATCTAGAGTAGCTGTGCTCAGCAGCAAATAATTGTGCTGCATTGAGATCAACAAGGAAGAGTAGCTTTACTTGCTTTCAAAACCTACTCCAACCAGAAATGTCTCCTTTATTTACATGACAACACCTTCTGGACAAAGACTCTTATTCTACTAGTGTTCTCAGAGCTGCTGAAACTTGGCCAGGACTGACAAAATCCTGCAGTATTCAAATCCAACTCCATTCTTCTCCAAAGTCCTAGAACCCTCCATATATTAAACTCTACAAAGGGAGCTGCGGATGTAGCTCAGTAGTTGAGTCTTTCTGCCCAGCATATACAAGGACCTGGGATCCATCCTCAATACTGAAAACAAACAAACAAAGGCAAAGTAACCTTTAAAAAACTTTTTTTTTAATGTTTAACTAAGCTGGTCTCAATCCCCCTATGCAGCCAAGGATGCTCTTGAATTCTTGCTTCTCTTGCTTCTTCCACCCAAGTGCTGGGATTGTAGTACTGCTATCACATCCTGTTTTCATGTGGTACAGGGGACCAAATTCAGGGCTTCAGGCATGTTTGGCAAGCAATTCCACCAACTGAGCCCAAAGGAGCATTCTTAGCCTGAGCTGTCTATACAGTAATAACATCTGCCATCTGTTCCTATTCTCATACAAGATGTTTAACTCGAGTTTACCACCTAGAAAAGGTCACATGGGATGCACACAGCCTTTAGAAAAAGGTCATCTTTGCCATCTATATTAGCCTGACTCTTAGCTGGGTCTGGTCACACAGATAATTGTAATTCTATTACTTAGGCGTCTGAGGCCTGCTGGGACTACACATGATTTCACTATGCTCCTAGATACCATAGACAAACCCAGTCTCAGAAAACTGAAATAAAACAACAAAAAGAAAAAAATGCCCCTAACTTCACACAATCTCCATTGACTCATAGTCAAGATTTTCTGCTTTCTTCTGGAAATTTCATAGTTTTAGATTTGACATTTCTGTCTACGATCCAATATATATGTTTTTCAGTAGAATTGCAACCTTGCCAAATGGTTATCTTTCACTGTGCACTGTATAGTTGGTTAACTTGGCTAAACAAAATGAGAAAAAGAAATTGTTCTCGGGTGGGACAAGATGCCCCCCAGTCCACTTTTGAACTGCCTGGCTGGCTGCACTGAATCTTGGTGATCACCTCTTGCTCATGCGAGAAATGAGTGGAATTTTTTCCAAACTAGGATCTTGCAGCTGGCTGTGCGCAGCTGAGTTCCATAAAAACAAAGAAACTACTAGCGATATTCGATGCAGCAAAGTTAAAGGAAGCCCAGGGGCGCCCAACACGTGCGTCCTGCGTTCGGCTCTTTCCAACCCTCACACCAACCCACTTCTGGATAAGGCAATCCTCAACACTCAGGCTGCTCGGGAAGAGTCACCTGAGCAGCTGGCAACACTTTGATCGCCGGCGGCTGGAAGTTTGGAAGTTTCCCAGGTAAACCCAGTGCCCCGGACCTGTGCAGATGCTTTTCGACCACGCTCAAGTCTGGGGTTCCGCCTGACAGAGTCGGAAACTGGGGCGGGCGGATCCACAGATGTCTCCCTGCCCCCACCATTCTCGGCACCGATGTGATGCCCACAGGCTGCGCCCACTCTCTCAGACGTGCTGTGACTGCACTGATGTCGCCCTTCCGGACTGAGGACACCAGGCGCAAAAAAGGGACTTGGGGTGCCTAGGGGTCGACAGGTCGCCCAAGTCCGGGTGCTGGAGGCCAGGTCACCAGAGGGACAACTGAGACTCTGAGACTCCAGGGTGACTGGGGGAGGGGGGGTTCCCTTGCTGGACTTCTTTCTCCCCGGGCGCAGCCGCGGTGGCTCTGAAGCCGCGTTGCTGCCGTCCCGCCCCGGAAGGGAGAGCGCAGCGCCCTCGGAGGTGGCCCGGGCATGCGTTGGCCCCTGCCTCAACCCTAGTGTAACTCTCACCTGGTCTCCTGGTTGCTGAACTTCTTGGTGACCACTTTGCCCAATTCCAGGCCCAGGCGATCGGCCACGCGCTGAGACAGGTCCTGGTGAGAGCTGCCGCTGAAGAGCACGATGTTGGGCATGGTGAGGCGCGGGGATTGAGGGGCGCGCTGGAAAGGAGAAAGCGACAACGACGCAGACTGCTGCTACTGCTGCTACTGGCGCTGGCGTTGGCGCTGGCGTTGGCGCTGGCGCTGGTGCTGCTTTAGCTGCTGCGTTGCCCGCGGTTGCTGGTGGAGCGGGAAAACGAGGCGGCGGGACCTAGGGGAGGGGAGGGGAGGAGTTGGGGGAGGAGCCAGAGAGAGAGGAGGAGCAACGGACTAGTCGCTGGAGGGTGTTGGGAAGCGGCTTCTGCCCACGCAGGCTGGGCAGCAGGTTGTGAAGTTCTGGGTGGCCCAGTAGCGCCCAGGTGCGGTTGTTCGGTAGGGGAGCTCGATGTCCCACACTTGACCGCTCTGACTTGCCTTCAAGTGGGGAGGTTAACGAGTCAGATGGACTAGGCACAGAGAGAGCGCGCGATTGCAGGAAGGGGCCATAGAGGTGTCTTGAAGCCAAGTAGGGCCTTTCAACCCGGAAGCTCAGAACCCAGAGGTGATACTTAGGGTTCAAGTGCACCCAGCGTCCATGTAGGAGAGACCTACACAGCGGCCGGAATTTACACCTGAGAGTGGAGCATGTTTCTCTTTATGTGATGGAATACACTACCTTTGAAGCTGGACTAGACAAAAGGTTTTTCCCATCAACGGGAATTCCCTTTCTCATTAATTTAGATGTTTATTTTGAAAAATTAGCTCAAATATTATTTTGTTTTTCGATTTTCAGTAATAGCTGAAAATTCGTTTCCTTCCTTATTATATGAATGCCTATGTAACATCTTATGTTTTGCCTCTTGGTCCATTAAGCCTGAAGAAATTTAAGGTCTGGTTCCTAATAGTTAAATGTGCTATTCCTTGAAGGAATCATTGATATGAGCCACCATTTGAGCCCTAAGCTCAAGTGCAAGGAGGACAACCTGTTTTCAGGTGGCCCATTGATTCTATCCAATGGGCTTGGAGTCTTCATTTTTATGTAGATAGGCTGGCACTCTGACTCCTGTCATAACGCTCTGTCTCCTGCACTCTACTTATGTCCACTGAGAATTTGCCATCCACAGCCAAGGCCACTTGGAGCTGAATTGTAGCCCACTCTAAAGGTACTTCCTGTGTTCCTGGGATTAGGGAAATTGTTCATATCATTTCATTTTAAAAATCTGGATCCGTTCTTGTACTTTGCAAATTGGATGTCAGCCATAGTGATACAAACCTTTAATCTCATCACTCTGGAGGCAGTAGATAGATACAGGTGGATCTCTATGAGTTCAAGGCCAGTTTGATCGGTTTGTCAAATCCCCTACCCCCACCCCTACACCCTACCCCAGCCCCCTACCCCCTCCAAACCCAAGCAAACTGTATTTACAAAAGAGTTTCTTTAGAAACTCCAATGACCTGCTTACCAAAAAGTTCTCCCAAATACCATTGCAGTTGTATTTCTGCCACTTTTCATTCTGTTTGCAAAGGTGTATATCTCCTATTATATTTTTTAAAGTTAGTTAAAGTTATATTGTTTAAGATGGGGATCAGGAATCCCAGGCCATACTGTGCTACATAGGGAGACATTGTCTCAAAAACAACTGCAGCAGCAACAATCTTATCTACAGTGGGTTTTAAGCTACACCCAGTCACATGCTGCATAAAGATTCAGATGACAGACCACACCATTAAGGTTATATTGTTTAATGATGTTACAGCTGTCTTGGTTCATTTATGTACACTATACAATGCTTACAGGAGCATGAATTCACCTCATTATGTATTTCTCAAAACATTCTACATGGTATGTGGCATGTGACTTTATTCCATAATTAAATTTGCATATTTGCATAATAAATTACCATAGAGATGAAATTTATACTCATACTCAACTATTTGTCTAAAATTTTATTGAATGAATCAGTTAATATAATTATACTTAAGCTCACCTAATGACATTTACTACTAGCAATGCTACTGTAATTTTTCTGTCCTTAAATATTTGTCTCATAGATAAAATTTATTAATCATGACATTCCTCTAAATATATACATGCTCTTATGGGGGGGGGAAGTAGTTTCTGATCAGTGTGGGATTCTTTGATAACAAAACTGATGGACAATAAAATAAAATGTTGAAGTTCTTAATCTCTAGGATCATTCATAGATGAGATTCTAGAAGCTAAGATTAAATGGTGACTTTGATAGTAGCATGAGATAAAACATCTGTGATGGCATGATAAGGAAAGTGCTTGCTGAGGGACTATGCTTGAGGTTCAGAGTACAAGGGCAAACTGCTTCCAGTTGATGAGGATACTAATGGGAGTCAACAAAAACCATCCAAGAAGCAGGCTGTGCACAGAGTTATCACTGAGAAATGTACAGGCTTAGAAGAGCACTTAGAAATTTTGTGTGAACATTTTCTCTCCCAAGCACCTTTATCTTTGATCCACAGAAGGCAGGTTGTCAAAAAACCTTGATCTACAACTATTTCTCAGCTTCAGCACAACTGACAGACTGGCTGATTCCTTGTTGTGGGGCTCTCCTGTATGTATAGGATACTCAGAAGCATTCCCCACACCCAGTTTCAACCCATGAGAAACCAGTAGTCCCTCTTCACCTGTTGTGACAACCAAAGTGTCTCCAGGCACAATTAAATATCTCCTGTCAGGGCAAAATGACCCCAGGTTAAGAAAAAATCACCTCAGTCAGCCCCTGGCCCATTCCTCCTCTATGTGGCCTTTTCCTCGTGGCCATTCAGACCTCACGATATAGCTTCAGAGGTGCAAGAAGGAGTCTTCCAAAAAGACAAATATCAACTACAAATGAATACATGAATAGAAATGTAATGAGATTCATCTTGTACTCTACAGGAAAATTAATTAAAAATAAGATAAGCCTTGTGAGCAAACATTAACACTCTGCTTGTATCTTGTTTGATAATATCCTATTGCCCAAAGCAAGTTACGTGGTCAAGATCAGAGTCAGTGTGGCATGAATGAATGAATGAAAGAGTTGCACATTAGGTCTACTAAAGTTCCTCCACAGGGAACTTCATTCCTGAATGGGGAGAGGGGCTCCAGGAAAGCACAGCCTCTGTTCGCTGTTTAAATTCAGAAGCAAAGACTACACAACTCTGTGCATATGGGCTTTCAGTCGTTACCCACATTGCATTATATTCAGTATTTTAAGATCTATATATTCATGGGGAAAATTTAAATGGTGAAAATTTCCATCGTTAATATGTGGCTGCACTTATGAATGGAGAAAAATGAAATGGGTTAAAGAATCAAACATTAAAACTTGGGGACAGGTTTATATCTTGTATTTTCTACTTCATTTATCTGATTTTTCTTTCTTTCTTTCTCTTATTTTACATACCGATCCCAGTTCCCTCTCCCTCCCTGTCTCCCTCCCACTCTCCCTCCCTCCCATGCCCCACAACCATGCTCCCATCCCACACCCCCTATTCCACAGGGAGGCTAAGGACTTTCAGGAGGGATCAACAAAATCTCTTAAGTCATTTGGAGTAGGGACTAGGCCCTCCTTCCTGCCTCTAGGCTAAGGAAGTATCCCTCCATGGGGAATGTGCTCCAAAAGTCCTTTCGTGCACTAGGGATATATCCTGGTTCCACTGTCAGAGGTCCCTTAGACTGCCCAGGCCTTCTAACTGAGACCCATATTTGGGGGGGGGGGGTCTGAGTCGGTCCAATGCTAGTTCCCAACTATCAGTCTGGGGCTCCATGAGCTCCCCCTTGTTCAGGTCAACTGTCTCTGTGGGTTTCTGTAGCCTGGTGTTGACTCCTTTGCTCATCACTCCCCCCTCTCTGCAAATGGATTTGTTTTTATGAATGTATTCCTCACCTAGGACTAATGTATGAAATAAATATCTCAAAGTTGCATGGCTATTCAAAGGTAGAGAAGGACTCACAATGTGAGTGTTCCAGCACATTCTTTTTCAATTTAAAACAGTGTTGCCATGCCTATACTACAACCTTCATAGATAGTTCGCATTTTGAGAATAGCGCAAAGAAACTGTTGCAGTCATTTTAATAATACACATTATTTAATACAAAATATTCAAACTAGTATTACTGCAACATGAAATCAACATAAATAAATTAATGAGATGTTCATTGTCTTGTAGGTTGTAATCCCTCAAACTCTGATGTGTAGTTTATACCTATAAATTACACATTGCCTTTTGGAATGTGATTTTCTGCACCAGAAGTGCTAGACAGCCAGGGATGGCAGGTAGCTTCTGCCTTTCAGTTATGGTTTCTAAGAGCACTGAAAGCCAAGGTCCTCTGACAAGTCAATTGTCTTAGAAAATAATGGAGCTCTAATGATAAAACACTGAAGCTTATCTACAAATACTTTTCAAAATAATCTAAGTTGGGCCTGGGAAGATGGCCCAGTTAGTGAGAACTTGTTGAGTATGCTTGAAGACTTGAGTTTAGATCCCCATCACAGCAGGTAAAAGGCAGTTAAAAGCCTAATGTCTGTTACAGTTCTGGGTATTGGGTGAGTGGAGACAAGAGGAGCTTTGGGGCATGTTGACTTCCACTCAAGTTCCAGGTTCAGTTAGAGACCTTGTCTCAAGGGGAGAAAGAGGAGGTGACAAACCAAGACACTTTAAGTCCCCTTCTATACACACATATGCATACCACATATGAACAGTTGCACACACACCCCTGCACACCCCGCCCCTGTATATCCTAAAGTGGATTTAACTTTATTCCTCTATTAGTGACATTTTCATTTGGAATACAGTGATTTTTTTTGTTTTAATTTCTGTGTGTTTACTTTTTACTTACTACTTACAAATTTTTCTTCAATGGAGTTTTAACATCCACCCACCATGTAGGTTTTGGAACTATTAAAATTGATGCGCAGTGTTCTTCCAGCTGCTTCAGATATTCACCCATTTCATCTATTTTTAGTTAGTATCTGTAAAAGAATAAGACCATCAAACAATACACACTTGTCCCAAATAAATAAAAGACCACAATGGAAGAGGTAAAATTATAAAACTCTTGGAAGAAGACCTGTACAAGTTTTCATAACTGTGGCTCAATCAATGATTTATTTGACTTGACATCACAATTATAAGCAGCTGCCAGTACAAAAATGTATAAAGTGGATATTAAAACAGAAACAAAGAAATTGTACTTCAAATGACAGCATCAAGGCAGCATAAGAGAACTCAGAGTGACAAAATGGTTACAAATCCTGTATCTCATGAGAAATTTATATCTAGACTATGGTGTGGAAAAATGACCACAACTCAATAAAAAAAGAGAACTCAGTTTAAAAGTGGCAAAGAAGTATGCACATGGATTTTTACAAAGGTTTTGTTCTTTTGTTTCTACTTGTTAAAACTCACAAACATCAAAGATAGCCTTCAGTAGGTAGAAGGCTAAGTAAATTATGTTATGTCTAGGTGATGGAATACTATCTGTGGATAAAAGAAAATATATCATTAAACCCTGAAAAGAAATGGAGGGCAGGGTTGAGGATGCAGTTCAGTTGGTGGAGTGCTTGTTTGACAAGCATGAAGCCCTGAGTGCCATCCCCAACATCACACAACAGGGTGTGGTAAGGGTGGTAAGGCATAGCTGTAATCCCAACACCTGGAAGATGGAGGCAGAGGATCAGAAGTTCACTGCCTGATTTGGTTACATAGTGACATGGAGATCAGCATGACACCAGATAATGTGGAATAATAAGAGTCAGGAAAAACAGATAGGCTGAATAGATGTTTATTCAGGGAGAAATAACTTACAACAGAGACAGATGAACGCCAGCAGGTTCCCATCCCAAGGATGCCTCTGTCCAGCAAGGAAGAGAGAGCTCCAGGGTCCCTGCTTCAGACCTAGTTCCCCTAGGTCACATCAGCATCTCTCCCCACCCCCTATTGGCATGGTCAGTACAACAGGTGTGGACAGAGTGAATATCTCACTACAATATTGTACTGAAAAATCAGTCATGAAGGAACTTAAATGCATATTACCAAGTGAATATCATCAATTTGCATGATTCCAACTACATGACTATCTCAAAAAGACAAAACTATAAATACAGGAAGAGAAAAATCAGTATCTGCCTAGGTTGGAGGGAGAGAAAGGATGAAGAAACAGGAAATTTTTAGGTGGGGAAACTTACAGTGTATATATGTCTTTGTACATTTGTTAAATACACAGATGGTACAGCATCAAAAGTGGATTCTAACATCAACTCTAACCATGATGAGCCACAGAAATGCATGGACTATAGTGTGGAGTATTGAGTGTGATGAAGGCTGTGCACGTGTGAGAGCACAGCCTTCATTTTGGTGTGGACATAAAACTAAGCACTATTAAGCAATGGGAAAATATATAAGCAAAAAAAAAAAAAAAAACCTGATTAAATATAGGTCTCCCCCCAAAAACCAAAACCCAGCAAATGACTACTAAGCTACACAGTAGGGCAGCGATCATCAAAAAGACAGTTAATCGCACGTGTGGAACTACTGAAGCCCTGCTATACAGCTTGTAGAGATGTAAAAAGATTCATCTGTTTTGGAAAACAGTCTTGCTTCTCCTTCAGTAATGAGCACAGAGTTACTGTATGAGCCAGCAATCCCACTAATTGAAAGCAGGCACTCCAACACTTTACATGAATATTTTTTTCAGCATAATTCAAAAACAAAAAAGAGGAAAGTAACAACTGACCACCATGAGCATATAAATGAAATGTCCTGTAACCATCTGTGATAGTTTGAATGTAATTTGCCCCCACAATCTCATACAGAGTGACACTATTGGGAGGTGTGGCTTTCTTGGGATGGGCATGGCCTTCTTGGAGGAAGTGTGTCACTGTGGGGATGGGCTTTGATCTTTCCTGTTCTCAGGATACTGCCCAGTGTCTCAGTTGACCTCCTGTTGCCCGCAAGATGTAGCACTTTCAGCTCAATACCATGTCTGCTTGGGTGCTGCCATGCTTCCCATCATGATATTAATGTACTAAAGCTCTGAAACTGTAAGCAAGCCACCCAATTAAATGTCTTCCTTTATAAGACTTGCTGTGGGCGTGGTGTCTCTTCACAGCAAAAGAAACTCTAATCAAGACACCATTCAATAGACTATTCTTCAGCAATGAAAATAAACGAAACGTTAAATGGATGTCAGGGAAGGGTTTGCTGAGTAAACATGAGGACCAAATTTGGAATCAGCCTATATTTCCATCACTTGGTAGATGAAGATCACACACACACACACACACACACACACACACACACACACAGAGGCAATTTCATTGAGCCATTAAAAACTACTAAATCAACAGGGAAATGGATTAGACAAGAAAATATTATATTAAGTGAAGTAACTCAGGCTCAGAATGCAGATCCTAGTTCCTATTTGCTTTATATTTCTATTTGTGTAGGAGTGTGTGTGTGTAGAACTCAGGAAACTTAACAGGGATTCATGAAAGGAGAAGAAAGATGCTTCCAGGGAGAGTGGTGGGATTAATAGAATCCTTGTGACATGAAAAGGGAATAGGATAGGAAGGATTTAAACAGGGATAAGGAGTAGGGATAGGAAAGAGCCTGGATAGGGGAGAGAGTCAACCAAAACTAAGTATATATGAGAATGCCATGAAGAATTCTGCTACTTTGCAGGCCAGTTTCCCCTTCTCAGGGTGTCCATGTATGTCTCTCTTAAGGTCCTCTTTGTTTCCTAGCTTCTCTGGGGTTGTAGATTGTAGGCTGTTGATCCTTTGTTCTGTGTCTAATACCCACATATGAGTGAGTACATACCATGTTTTTCTTTCTGTATCTGGGTTACCTCATTCAGGATGGTTTCTTCAGAGAAGGTGAAAGGGAAAAGATCTGCTGAGCAAATTGGGAGCACAGGGGAGGGGGAAGGGAAGTACAGAAAGAGGAAGAGTGGGGGGAGAACATGAGGGATTAGGAAGTTTGAGTTGAGGAAAGAATAGAAAAAGAGAGCAAAAAAGAGATACTTTAATAGAGGGAGCCATTGTGGGTTTAACGAGAAATCTGGCACTAGGCAAATCTCCAAGGATCTACAAGGTTGACTCCAACTAAGAATCTAAGCAATAGTAGAGAGGCTATCTTAAATGCCCTTCCCCTATAATGAGATTGGTGACTACCTTAAATGCCATCCTAGAGCTTCCACTCAGTAGCTGATGGAAGTAGAAGCAGAGATTCATGGGCAACCATTGAGCCAAACTCCTGGAATCCAGTTGTAGAGATGGAGGAGTGATGAGCAAAGGGGGTCAACACCAGGCTTCCAGGCTGGGAAAACCCACAGAAACAGCTAATCTGAGCAAATGGGAGCTCACGTACTCCAATCTGATAGCTGGGGAACCAGCATAGGAGCGAACCAGCCCCGCTGAACGTGGGTGTCAGTTGGGGGCCTGGGCAGTCTATGGGGTCTCTGGCAGTGGAATCAATATTTATCCCTAGTGCACAAATGGACTTGAGAGTCATTTCCTGTAGTGGGATACTTTTTCAGCCTAGATACACAGGGAAGGGCCTGGGTCCTGCCGCAAATGATGTGACAGATTTTGATGATTCCCCCATGAGAGGCCTCACCCTCCCAGGGGTATAGGATGGGGAGTGGTGGGGGTAATGGGAGGATGGGAGGGGGAGCAAACTGTGATTGGCATGTAAAATAAGATTGTTTTTTTATTTAAATAAAAATTAATTTAAAAAGTGTTATGGCTTTTGAGGAAGTGTGTCACTAGAGATAGGACAAGCCTAAATCATTTCCTGTTAGCTCTCTCTGCCTTGTGCTATGATTGTGGATCAAGATGTAAGCTCTCAGTTAGTACTTCCATGCCTTGCCTATCCACCCACTTACCTGCTGCCAACCTCCTAGCCATGATATTCATGGACTATAATTCTGTGAAGCCATGTACCCCCAATTAAATAATTTCTTTTATAAATTGCCATGGTTGTGGGGTCTTATCACAGAAATAGAAAAGTAACTAAGGCAGGGTAAACGTTATTTTTGTCTTCAACACCATGATCACACAGACAGTGTTCTCTTGCAGTTACAGACAGTGAAATCCATTGCTGGTTTTCACGTAATGACAACCAGTAACCAGTTTCTTTCCATTGTGAAGCTACTTTGAACTCCCGCCCATCCCCATTGCAAACTTTCTAATCCTGCCTTTCCTTCCTATCTACAGGTATTTGCTGGAATTGCTCAGTAAGGTGCTTCCCTTTCTCTTCTGGTGACAGTTGATTACCCTAATATTTGGTTTGGATTAGAAGGGCCCAGTGTAGGTTTACTTTTTAACCCAGCACAGTTTATGTACCATCTTTAAAGGAATCTGCTCTCCTTGGGAGTCTGGTTGATTCAGGTTCTGTGGCAGGAATGGATGGGATGTGAACCAGGATGTTTCATTAGGTGTCTCAAAGAAAGAAATAGATCAAAAGGACTAAAAATGCCAGTTTGTGTCAGATACTGTGATTCAAAAGTAACACAATGTGAACAAAAACTAATTCAATTGTATATATGTATAAAATTTTTAAGAATAAAAATTAAATTGCTTAAAAATTAATTAAATTGCTTAAAACATACCCAGTGTATAAAAACCAGTAATGCCAAAATCAAACAAAAATCTGAACAAACTAAGTGAAGATTTTCATTACATTCAAGTGGTATCTATTTTTGTTACTTTCAAAGTAACTGATTTTTCAAGAAAATTGTTCATTAATGTATACGTTTCCTTGAGAGGCAAGGTGAAAGTAGAATGGTACCAGTATCTCTGGTTATTCCATGAAATCTGACAGTATTAATGAGACTGTCATTTTCATGTGAGGTGTGTCAGGCACTTCTGGAAATAAGGTCAAATAGAAGGAGTCTGGTGGCCTCTTTTGGCTGTGGACAGCTGGATACAGTGTGACAGTATGCATAATTCACACAGAGAAGGAGTGGAGTCAAGACAAGTAGTATAGAATTCCACAATCTGCATAGAGGTGGAAGTGTAAGCAGCATGTATAACAATCAAGGTAGAAGGTTCTTGCAGGGAGTCTCAGCAGTTCTTGTGTTGGAAGTTTAGTCTCTAGCATGGCGTTGTTGGGAGACTGGGGAAACGTGAAGAGGCAGAGCCTTGTGTTTGTTCATTGCAGCAATGCTCTGGAAGAGGCTTGTGGTTCTTCAGAGACCCTGAGTTGGCTGTAAGGAGAAAGTTACACAATGAAACAAAGCAATCAAACAAAAAGGCTCTTTGCTTTCCTGCCACATGTTTTCACTTCAGTATGATGCCATCTGCCATTAACTTAGTGCAGACAACTGGATCAAATCTAACTTGAGTGTGAGACAAATGGAGAGAAAAGTGGAGGGTCTAAGATAAGTGAGAACCACTATAAACAAGTTGCCTAGAATCTTTTCTGGAATAAAGTGGATTTTAAGAGAAGGAACAATTATGTTGTGCATGTATGTATCTCTTATTAGAGGGCTGACTTTCAAACAGATTTATGAGATCAGAGAGCTCTGTGTTGTGGCTTTCTTTTTCCTCCATCACTTCATGTTAGGTACAAGCAACAGAAGCAATTTGACATCACTGAAATAAAAAAAGGGGGGGGGGATTTCTCATTTCTTACAACAGTGGATTCAACTTCTAAATAATCCTAGTAATTCAAAGTGTGTGTGTGTGTGTTATATTGATGTGCATGTGCATGTACATGGAGGCCAGAGGGTCAGCATGAGTGTTTTCCTTTTTGAGACAGTCTCTTACTGGCCTGGGCCTCAATAATCAGATGATTAGCTTGAGTTAGCCCACTAGGGATGGGTAGGGCTCCACCTGTCTCAGCTTCCCAGCCCCCACACCTGGTTTCTTTCTATGAGTCCTGAGGTTAGAACTCAGGTCCTTGTGCTTGAATCCCAAGCACTTTACCTACATCTCCCTAGCCCTCAATGATGCAGTTTGGATGAAGATTGCACCACAAGCCAAACAATTCTGGGAAGTGTTTCAGCATACTTCTTCGCTTTCCCCTTTAACTACCCCCTCCCAAGTTCTGGTGATGGAAGCCAGGGCTTCATGCATGCTAGGCAAGTGCTCCACTCACAAGCTATCCACACTGCCAATGAGCCTTTGTTTTTAAAATTTTGCTTCATAACAGTCTCTTTGATGCCATCAAAGCCCATCTCTTAATCCTGTTGACTTATGTGTCTCTAGCTGACACCTTTCCTCAGAAGGTTGCAGTTAAACACACAACTATACTCATAAGGGTTAGCAAACTATGGCCCAAGAGCTAGATCCTGTCTCTACCTCGGTTTTTTGTAGCCCGATTTTACATATTTATGTACCTGCTTACTCCCATATGTTCTGTGATTGCTTTCATGCCACCAGTATAGAGATAATTGGTTGTATATACATAAGTCTTTCTGGCTGGAATCTTCCAGTCTGCACTTCCTCTCACTGGTTCCTCCACCACTTTTGATCTTGTCATCTTGGCTTACTAATGCCACATCCTTATTCTCCCTGTACACAATTCTCTCTCTCTCTCTTTTCAGTAACATTTTTTCTTTATCTCATTGTTCTGTGTGTGGGTTACCTTTGTTACAGTTATATTAATTTACCACTAGTCATATATTAGTTGTCTTCACTATTGTGACTGAAATGTGGAGATATTAGTCTGTGGATTAAGTATATCTGAAGCACCGTTTGATCTTCAGAGTCCCCCACAGGGTGGCAGTTGAGACAGTAAATATGCTTGATTTTGTAGGCTACAGGGTCTATTGCCACTACCCAAGTCTTTAACCTCGGCACAGATAAAGCAATGGGTGTGTTGTATCAATAAAACATTATTTATGGATAGCCAGATTTCCATTTCATTTTTAATGTGCCAGGAAATCTGTTTTTTAAATGTGTTATTCCTTTATGGAATTTCCTCCAATTATTTAAAAAAAAAAGAACATTCTTAGGTGAAAGACTGTGTGGATGTGGAACATGCAGTATTTAGCCAGTAAGCCGTAAGTAGCTTACCAATCCTCTCACCTAGCACACTGGCAGACAGAGTGGTTTCTGTTTTAAATAAAGAAGGCATACAAAGTCGGACAGGCTTGTACATGTCTGTAACCTCAGCTTTCTGGAGGCTGAAACAGGAGGATTGGGGATTTTAGGAAAGCCTTGGGTATATACCAAATCCTTTCTCTAAATAAGTAAATAACTAGTGTAAAATAATGCGTGTAGTCAAGAGCTTAAAAATCAGAAATGTTTTCCATCTTTAAGCTTGCTTTTCTGCGAAAGCATTGTACACTTATACTTGAAAGCCTGATTCTTCTGCAGTTGATGTGATGTAGGCAGCACCAAGGAGTTTGCTAGGTGTTTGGAGCCTTTGAGACCTACTTCTCTTTATTCCTTACAGATGCAGCTATACACATAGTTTAGCTGTAAACCATCAATTGGGATTGAGTGGTGCCTAGAAACGTCTTAGAGCAGTAAGTGCTAACAGCAGCGAAACACTCTTTTCTTATCATCATGTAGTACATGCAACTAAAACAGCAGGGACCTGCCAAGTTCTACTGCAGGTGCTTTGTCCCTCCAGATCCTGAATTGTCTCTTTTCTGTCTTTGCATACCTCAAACAGAGATGAGGCTGGGGCTGTCAGAGATGAGGCTGGGGCTGTTGAACAGTACCGGTCTAGCTGAGTTTGAGTTCTGCTTTGTTGAGGCTTGATTCATGACTCAGATGTTTAGACTGCTCTTGTCTTCTCCTGCTATCATCAAGTGGTGAGGACTGAGATGATAACATTGTTTCTCCTTATTAGCCAATGTACAGGATTCTTTGTAACTTAAAGATCAAAGGCACCAGCTAAGAACAGATGTCAACTAGCCAGGTGGTAATGGCACACCATGGCACATGGCTTCAATCCCAGCACTTGGAAGGCACAGACAGACAGAACTCTGAGTTCAAGACCAGCTTGGTCTACATACTGACTTCCAGGACGGATGGGGCTGTTACACAGAGCAACCTTGTCTTGGAACAAAAAGGAAAGGAAGAAAACGACATCAGCTATAAGCAGAGGTGGTGACACATGTCTGTATTCTCAGCATTCGAGAAGCTAAAACATTAGGATCATGATTTCATGCCTGAGTTATACAGTGAGACCCTGCTTCAAGAAAACACAAAAACCAAGGCTTTCTTAACATTTTTAACTGTTTGTACAATAATGATATTATTTTTAAAAAAGGTAAATATTTTCTAGACTTTTAATTTCCCCAGAAAGAACTCAGACAGAGGCAGGGGAGTTCAGCACATACTCTGTCTGAAGCTTTATCATCATGCCAGAATTGGATTGCACCCATAGTTTGTGAACAACAAAATGTGCTTTCCTGTGAACGCCAACTTATGATAAAAACTGTCTCCATACCAGTGCTGAAAAAAAACATGATGTGGTTTTGTTTTAGAGCTTTTCAAAGAAGGATTAATGTGACCTTATTCAGGCCTGAAAAGCTTCAGCTCAAGTGTCTTTGGGGAAAAAGCCCTGCTTAGTAAATGATTAACTTCCCTGGCATACCTTCAAGGTCACCCTGTCATGGGTAAGAGAAAAATTGGCCAGCTACTATGAGGCTTTTTTTTTCTGTTTTTTATCCATGAGTCTCCTTTCTGCTGCTGTGTAGACCCTCAATACCAGGTGCTTTAGACAGTACCATTAAAGTGTATTGTGTGAAATACAAAAGCTAGAAATCATATCAATCAATCACAGTTAAAGGTTGATCATTCATTCATTTGTTCGTGGATGGGACCCCAAGAAGGGATAGTGAATCTTATGATGTATTATGCTCTTTTACTTATGCATCTGAGAGTCTACAACAGCCTTTCTGGCCATTGCTCTACTAGTTCAAATGAAGAAACTGAGGCTCCCACACAACTTATCCAAGGTTACCTGGGAAGTAATGGAACTCTTTCTTATTTTGTGATTGCTCAGTGTCTAGTATTAGAGAGGGCACGTTGACCCTAGGGAGCCAGAGGAATTCTAGATTTCTTCAGACACCACTTGGTTATCATAACTTTACCAGCTGTCTTTTTCTGTCCCACGATCTAATCTAGGTTATCATATTGTAAATAGTAGATACTTTTTGTTGCTTACATTTATTAATTTTATTTTACATTTCTTCTTGTGTGTGTGTGTGATGTGTGTGTACGTGTGAGTGTATTTATGTGTGTATGTGTGTGTAGGTTTATGTGTATGTGTAGGTGTGTGTGTATGTGGTGTGTGTGTGTGTGTGTGTGCGCGTGCATGCACGCGTGTGTGCATGATGTGTATGTATGTGATGTGAGTACCATGACACAGCTGTGAAGGTGAGAGGACAATTCTTAGGTGTTGGTGTTCTCCTTCTACCTCGTGGGTTCCAGGGATAGAACTAGGTCATCAGGCTTTATGGTAAGTGCCTTCATTCACCAAGCCATCTTACTATCCTTGCCCCAAGTGGTAGAGTTACAGGCCTGCTCCAGTACATTCAGATGTTTATAAAACAATTTTTTTTCGAGGCAGGATCTTACACATTCTAGGCTGATCTGGAACTGGATATGGAGGTTAGGAAAGCCTTAAGTTTCTGACCCTCCTATGTATGTGAAGATAATCTTGATCTCCTAATCTTCCTGCTTCCATTTACTGAGTGCTAGGGTTAAACAAAGGTGTGTGTACTACACTTAGCTAGCATTTTTCCCCTTAGAATATCTTCTAGGGACACTTGAAAAGAGCACTGTAGTTGAGTCAGTGTATATTTTATGAAGAAATCTCCCCCCTATGCCACAGTTAGGAAACCAACTTCCTATACGTCTCTTTTCCAGGTTTGTATAGATGTGTTTTGTTGTTGCCTTGAATCTGAGCTAGATGCCATCCAACTGAGAAAATCTGGAAGATTTCATATAAACACCAGATCTGTGACTCTTCTTAAAAAAAAAAATAGGAACAATCTGGTAACCGTGATGATACCTTCCCCTGCACCCACCATAGTCTGCCTGTCCTGTAGCTGGACTGGCACTTTTGCCAAGTGTAACAGCTTTCCGTCTGGAATCTGCACAATCTCTGTGTTAGTTCCATCAAGGCCAAATGTACATTGAACTTGTCTGTTTCCACTGTGCTTTAGCTTGCCATTGAGCCAGGGACTACCACTCTGCATGATTCATTAGCTCTTATGGGCATCTGCTTTTTCCTGTTTGCCTCTAAGCCTCAGGACCCGTTTAAATTAGAGGGCAAATAACTGCCTGTCTCCAATTATGCTGGGCCTGCAATGCAGCTCAGGACGTGCACAAGGCTGGAGAAATGTAATTATATTCCTGTAAAAGAGGGTGCTTTTACTATGCAATGAAAATCAAACAAACAAAGAAAAATCCAAAGTCAACCAACCAACCAAACAAACAAACAAAAGCCAGGGAATGTACCAAGCAGGTCAGACTAGCTGTTGTCTTATAGTAGTGGTTGTACTGAAGCTCTGAATCATGTACTTTGCTTATTAGAACACTGCAGTGAAGGCCAAAGTCAGGGGTAGACTCCTACAGAGGCCTGGGGCCCGCTCCTCCTCACTGCAGAGGATCTGCTGCCTGACTTGTTTTCTTATATAGATAAAAACTCCCATCTTAAAATGAATAATGTAGCCTGCAAGAAAACAGGTAGCAGCAGAGCTGTTAGCCTTTAGATTTGTCTCTCAGGCACTGCTTCTTCATGACTTTCTGGTCCACATGAGTTGTAGCCACAGGGAGAGCTGCAGGTTTAGCTTAGGGCCCCGGACACTACTTATTTTAGAACATATGTCTACTTTCATTGCCTTCCAGTAAAAGGATTTATTGAATCATCATGGTGTGAATATTGTCTTTATGATTGGGAAGACTTAAAGTGTGGAAAGTAAATTCTACTTAGGGTACAAACCTTTAGTAAGAATGAAAATCTAAAATTTTACCTTTCCAGAAGAAACTTCCAGGGAATTTACTTCTTGAAAAGTAAAGGAAATTTAAGAAAATATCACCTCTTGGTTATATGAGCTTATGTATTGTGAACTTGAATTTTTGGAGGCAAACAAATGAAATGACTTTTTGTGGATCATGTGTTATTTTACCCAAATGAGACATTTAACTTCCCTAGTAAATTAGCAATTGATGGCATCTACCCTTAAAAGACATGGGTACACATATGAAGACACACACACACACACACACACACACACACACACACACACACACTTGTTTTCTTTTAAGTAAGTGAGATTTTGAAAAGGAAAACACCTTTTTTTAAAGAATTCCTACACCTTTTCATAAAAGAAAATAATTTTAATTGTGCCTATTATTTAGAATGATGAATAGACTATCTAGCTCTTATTTAATTTTATTCTTGAGAGGTTGTTTGGAGACTCTAACAGCAAAGCACAGGTACTTGTCCTGTTCTCCTCTTGTCTTCAAAACAGTGAGTGGGCAGCTTCAGGAGGGACACGGATGGAAGAGTAAGGGAGGAAGGAGACACTGTCTAGCCAGATCGCCCTCATATCCCAATTTTCTTCTTGAAGTGAATCATTGAACTCTATTCAGCTGTAGTACATGTAAATCATTGAACTCTACTCTAAAGAGAGCATATTGTGAATTTTCAAATATCCCACTATTTTCACTCATTTTAAAATTAATTCTCAGGAAACCTGAAGAGGCATAAACTACTAGACCCATTTTATAGACAAACCAAGTAAAGTTGGAGAAAACACTAGCGTAGTGGGCTTCTATAGGGTGGCAGAGCTGAGATTTCAACTCAGGAGTATCTAATCTCCCAACCTGTCTGCTGAATCCCCACACTTACTGTCCTTGTTTATTGTAGTGTCCTTACGTAGTATGATTCCTGTGTTAAGCAAAAGAAAAGTAGCACAGTTCTTCCTCCAGCACCCCCAACCCCACCATCATTGCTATAAGCAAAAAACTTGGCCCCCAGTCTTCTGGACACCTGCTTCCTGACCCGATCTCAAATGTCTGGAGCTGGAATTTTGAAGTGTGTGTGTGTGTGTGTGTGTGTGTGTGTGTGTGTGTGTGTTTGTATGTGTGTGTTTGTGAGTATGCGCGCACACCGCGGGTGCACACTCCTGTATTTTAATTTTATTTCCATTCCTAAAGGGATTTGGACAAGTTTCAACACAAACAGCACAAGAATAACCAGACTAAGCCTTACTAACACAGATTAAAAATGACCAAGTTGATTTGGAAGAATTATGTTAAAAAGGCAAGTAAGAAAAGGCATTTGAAATGCTGAGCAGCCCCAAGCTTCCAGGAAGCCACAGGAGGCCCAGAAAGAAACAAATGGCTTAACGATATCTGCTGGTGGTAGAGAGAGGATTCCATAGACTCGGGCCTTCTAATGATGCCTTGGGTGATGTCTACTTACAGGAAGAAATGAAAGACAAATAACACATTGTGAATTTAGCACCTATGTTCTTAATATATCCATCCATTCTATAAGATTTGTTTTTGCTCTGTTGGAGGACAAATCCCCAAGCAAGGGGCAAGAGAGAGTGCATTTAATGTTTCTCATGTGTGTATGGATTTAGAGCTGACCACTTGACTTTGGAGAACCCACCAGGGGCCTCATCCCTGGAGGAAAGTGAGCTGTCTTTACAACAACCCATGTGAATAGGACCAAGCTGAATACAATGGAAACCAGCTTTTGGCAAGAGTAAAATTGGTGAGTATGACAGTGAAGGTGACTTAGAGTTCACCATGTACAGACAGAGAAGTCAACAGTACATTCTGTTAGTAGGAGACTTCAGATTTATGCTCCAAGCAAAACATGAAGTTCTAATATGGATGGACTGGAAGAAATCTCATTTTAGAAACATACAATGTGTACAGAAGAAATCCCACACGCGGCTTCACCCCAAGGCAAAAAGATACACATGATCAATGGCTGGTGGAAGAGCTTACTTTGCTCCAGGTATGAGGCTTTCTTCAAGCCCAAGTGGTCAGCTCTCACTACATACACATATGAGAAGCGTTAAATGCACTCAGTAGATTACATAAGATGCACATGGATGTGTATTTATATATGCATCTATGTATATGCAATAATAATAATTGAAGAAGAGATTATAAATTTGAGAGTGAGTGGAGGGCATGGGAAGTTTTGGAGGAGGGAATGACATTAATTGGATTCAGTATTATATAAGCATATATATTTGTGTGTGTGTATGTATATATGTGTATATATGTAACAAGAAGAGGTCATGAATTTGAGAGGGAGTAGGAGGACATGGGAAGAATTTGAAGGGGATAAAGAAGGGTAAAAATGATGTAAATATATGAGATCCTAATATATGAAATTCTCAAAACTATATATATATATATATATATATATGTGTGTGTGTGTGTGTGTGTGTGTGTGTGTGTGTGTGTGTGTGTGTGTGTGTGTGTTCTACAAGGACTTCCTTTAAAAATCAAAACAAAGAGATGTCTTTATATGACTAGCTTGAAGCCACCCTAAGCCAAACAGGCTTTAAAGTGATAATTGTCTCATCAAAGCAAACACTCTGTTTCTCTCACATTGTAGTGTTGCAGAGCCCTGCCTTAATGCACACACAAGAATATGTGATTCATCATGCAATGCATAAACTGTCCTTCATAACCCAAACCGAAGCAGATTTCTATGGCTTGGGGGAATGTTCCCTTTCTGCTTTATTATCTGATGTACAGAGAAGTATGATAATACTGTACCAATGACTTAGACTAGACAAATACTTTGGCTTCCTTAGCCTCAACCTGAAAATGATTGCCAAAAGATCATTCCAGAATTAGACTTTTAAAAACGTAATGTTTTTATTAATATTTTTGAGAATTTCACAAAAAATATTTCAATCATACCTCCCCATATCTTCCAAGACGCACTCCCACCTCTCCACACATTCAGCTTCCTGTTGTCTCTCTTTTTTTAAACACATAGTGTCTAATTTTTGTTGTTTCAATACTCTTGGGTCTAGGTCCTAGCCTCCACTATGGTTAGCCTACCAGGGGTCATACGTTTTAAAAGTCCTGACTCTTCTTCAACAACCAAATTCCCATGTCTCTTCAGCTGTGCGTGTGTGTGTGTGGGGGGGGGGCACTTTGTATTCACAAGCCTAGCTCTGTGCTGGGATTTTGTCTAGTGAGGGCATGAGTAGGTATTGTTTTTGTTTATGTCACAGCTGCTGTGAGCTCATATATGCATCAGTCCTGCTGTGGCCAGAAAACACTGGTTTCTTGGAGTCATCCATGACATCTGACTCTCCCAACCTTTCTGCTCATTTTTTTCTGGAGGATTCCTGAGCCTTGGGAGGAAGGGGTGTGATATAGAAGTTTCAGAATTGCAATTGGGTTTTTAAATGGAATAATTAAAAATATAGATAAGGGGTCAGTTTCTAAAAGAATTCTGTCGTGATTTAGTCCTAAAAGAAGCATTTCGTAAAGTAATCACCTCAAATGATTCATTTAGATTTTTCTGTATTGAATGCAGTCCAAGGGAACACTATTGAAATGCTTGGATCCCAAGTCTAGAGAAGAAAGTGCATGCCCAGTTCCTAGCTCTGGTCTCAGTGGTGCCATGGGTCACTTTAAGGGAACCACAGCCTCCACCTCCTTAGAGAGCAAATTTATTTAGTTGGAGGAGAAGTTAGGCCTGCATATTCTTCAGCAATTTTCTGTCCTACTCATCCTTGGACCACCCACTTGGCATGCCTGTACAGAAATTTAAGAGCCACCTGGAAGCCGTTAAGTGTGCTCATAGAACAGGGTCTGCAATTCTGTACTTCCAGCAAAGGGTAGATTGAATCATCTATGCCATAAGGCTCTCATGAATTGGGCAGTTCCAATCTCATGCTTGATCACATCACATGGAAATAAATGCCAAACGGCAAGAATCCACTGATTACCAGTGATGGAACCATCTGGAACTTCAAAATATGGATGCCTGGGCCAGTCCTGAAGGTTGGGATTTAATTGGTTGGAAATGTGGCCTAGACTTTGGGAATTTGACAGCCACCCCCCACCTCAAGGTGACTATACTACTTAGATACATTTCAGAAGTACTGCTATAGCAGAAGTACCCCCCCCACCATTAGCGCGAACTAGATTTGGGTCTTTTACTTTTGTATGATGGTTATGAAGAAGATCATTATCATAGAGAAATTCAAGGTACTTGTGCTTATAAGATTTTACTTAGCTTCAGGCATTGTGGTCCATGCCTTTAATCCCAGCACTCAAGAGTCAGAGGCAGGTAGAATTCTGTGATGTTCAAGCCAGTCTGGTTTACATAGATGCAGGCCAGCCAGGGTCATAATGTCTCAAAAAGAAGAGCCTTTGAGAAGGAGAAAAAAAGGAAAAAGAAGGGAAGTCGGAAAGGAGGGAAAAGGGAGAAGGGGGAGGTGGAGGAAAATTTCTCTTAGAAAAGATCCATACTGGATTCTTGTACCCTGATAAAATAATTTAGACATATATGTTGTCAGACATCATATATATATATATGTATATTTATATATATATATGTATTTAAAAAAAAAACCCCTTCTGAGTGTCATGTCATATGTTAAAACTTCTGGTTGAACCACACGTTATTTAAGCATCAAACATTTTTGAACAAATGCTCTGCATTACTTCAAGTGCTGCATTAAAAGCTCAAGTTTCAAGGAAAAGATATTTGAGTGTTCTGCATAAACTGGCGAGTTCAAAGGCGATATTATTAATTTGGCCACTAGATGGCAGGACTTCATAAATTAAAATGAACACCAAGTCCATAATAAATCCAGCATTCATACTTCAAAACCAAATCAATGCTTGCTAGGAGAAGATGAGATGACCTTAAGTAGTACTTTAATTGTAATTCATTCATCATTGACACATGAAGAATTTTAAAGTTTTCTTTCTCCTTTAGCCACTTGATTTTTTTTTTTTAATTAGCAATGGTGAATGCATGTTCCCTCTTCCATGATTTCCCCTGGCTGTCTCAGTGCTCCTGGAACCGAGAAGACCCAGGAGAGCAAATGAAATGTCCAACTAAACAAGTTGCACCAACCCCAGGCTATTTTATGCAACGCTCGGGTAAATGTTTGGTTTTGCTTTTGTTTTTGTTTTCCGCATTTCTCTTCAATCCATGTTTCTCCCATGCAACAACACAAACAGTAACACCAGAAAGGGAAGACAGGCTTGCTCCTACAGGATGTATGCTGTGTCCATTTGTTGGTGGAGGAAGTCAAAGGCCTGTGGTATGGAATTCAGATAGGTGCACTGGTCTGGGCCTGTAGACCACAAAAGTGAGACTGGAATTGCCTGCAGGCTTAGGCATTACAGAGATGGAAAGTAAAGATAGCTTGAGTCCTCCTAGATCATTACTTGTCTGTGCTTGCAGGTTGATGTGGCTTATTTGCTTCTTTTAAAAATTACTTTCTAGCCTTGGGCCAGGTAGGTTTTCTCTATAGGCCTGAGTACTTGGAGACGCTATGCCTTTTTATGTCTCCCCTTGCTTTTGTTCTTGAGCCTAGCACTTTTGTTAGAAGTCTTGTTTCTCTTATCAGTGGCAGTTCTAAAAGTTTGTTGCAAGTATATTTTCTTTTCTTTTGGAGTCCATTGTTTGGTGAGAAACCTTGTTATCCAGTGCCAAATGGTGGATGAGGAACATGTTTTTGAGGTTCTGAAAGTCTGAAAATATATTAAGCCCACTTAAAATTTGGTTGGCTATTTAATTCTTGATTGCAAACCATTTTCCTTCAAAATTTTACACTTGTAGCTTTCATTGTGTCTGTTTTGGAGGTTCAAAAAGAGTTTTATTTTTGTTGTTGATTCCCCTGTCTAGAATCATCCGTGATCGTCTTTCATCCTAGCATGTGTCTAGTGTGGTAATGCTTCCCTCCTCCAGACTATATGGCTCTCAGGTGAGCCTTCTGTTTATGAGTCTCACTTCAGCAATGATTTCTTGAATTATGACTCCTCCCCTCCCATTTTTTCTGTTGTTTCTGGAATTTCTCATATTAAGTAGTCAGACCTCCTAGAGCAGCAGTTTTCAACCTGTGGTTGTGTCCCCTTGTGGGGGATTGTATATCAGGTATCCTGCATATCAGATATTTACATTATGACTTATAACAATAGTAAAATTATAGTTATGAAGTAGCAATGGAAATGATCTTGTGGTTGGAGGTCATCATAACACGAGGAACTGTAGTAAGGGTTGCAGCATTAGTAAGGTTGAGAATCACTGCCAATAGACAGATCATTCCTTATATTGTTTCTAAGTTTTAATTTTCTTTCCTCTATTTTCTGTGATATTTCTTCAACTTGTGTGTGTGCGTTTGTGGGTGTGTGTGTGTGTACATGTGTATGCACATGAGCAATTAAGTGTGGATGCCAGATGTTGACATCAGACATCTTCCCACCTTAGTTTTTGACAGAGTTTCTGACAGAACCGGGGCTTCCAAGGACCTGCCTGTCTCTGCCTGACCCCAGCCCATAGCATCTGTTTTAGGAGCCTGCAACATTGCTCAGTTTTAGGTGCGTGCTCTGGCTCTGAACTATGGTCCCTATGCTTCCACAACAAGCACATTACTCACTGAGCCATCCCCGTACCCTCCCTCAGTTTTTATTCTATTGAGCTTTTTATTTCTGGGTTCATATGATGCTGAAGCATGAAATTGCCAATATTTGAAGATTGTGATCTTAAGAATGGCAATTTCATATACCCCAGACTGATATTTTTAATTTCCAAAAGCATACTCCTGCTTTCCAATGTTCCGTTTTGACAGCTTCTCAATTCTTATTCCAAGATGAAGTCTCTTCTGTTATCTCTCATAGAAGATATTAATGGCAGGTGCTTTTGTGCATTTTCATCTTCTTGTGTTCTCTTTCAGTGGCATGTTCCTGCCTAATCATCTTGTTCTCTTTCACATTAGACAGTTTCTTCAAATGATGATAGAAGCAGATCCTCTTCAGTGTTTTCTGTATATTAACCCGGCTCATCTTAGCCATAGTCCTGTGTTGTAGGGGTTTTTATAGATGAGGGAAGCTAAGGTGCATTCATAGAAGCTCATTGCCAATAGCCACAATGAAGCTCCAAAGATAGGGTGCCAGTAAATGGGAGTAGTGAATTTTGAGGTCTTGCTGAGAGTCATGAAAATCCCTATGCTTGGCAAGAATAATGAGCCCAAAGATGACTATCCCCCAATCTCTGGAAGCCACAAATGCATTATCTCATATGGTGAAAGGGAACTTTGCACAGCAGATTAAGTGAAGGACTTTGAGATAGGGAGCATTTCCTGGATTACTCAGATGAGCCCCATGTAATCAAAAGAGCTCTTTGAAGTAACAGAGATGGCCTGGCAAATAAGAATCAAAGAAAACATGACAATAAAAGCAAAGGCTGAGGTAATGTGGATCCATGAATCAAGGAATGCAGAAAGGGGCTAGACATTGGAAAAAAGAGAGGGGGACATAATCCTTCTCATTCTAGGTTTGTGTCGATATAATAAAATATTTGAAGCTAGGTGCTTTAAAAAAAAAGAAGTTTATGAGGAGTGTTCTGGTTAGGGTTAAAGGTCAGATTGGAGATAGTTCAGGCTCTCTCTGTAGTAGTCTGTTCCTTTCACAGAACTTCATTTAAGAGCAAGAACACACTCTTATAAGAACAGCATGTGTCTCTTGTACAGACCCAGTCTCCTCCCTGCTCAGTGGGTGTGGCTCATAGTTAGAGTCTTGGCTCAGAATTCTCCAGGCCTTGGGTTCCAGACACTGAAAAATAGAGACCTCTCACTAGGCTCCTCTCCTCAAAATTTCTAGCTGTGTCTCACTGGGGACCAAGCATCTGCACAGGAGCTGTAAATCACATCCAAATCATGGCATCCAGCTTCATTGACATTTGGATTTTAGTTCAAGGTCATTCATTCTGTGCTTTCCTCCAAAACTATAAGACAATAGATTTGTGTCATTTTGAACCATTTAATCTGTAGTTATAGCAGCAACTGAAAACTCCTATATGCTACATTTTGCCATAAAAGCCCTAGTGTTGTTTGCAGATTCTCTCTCTCTCTCTCTCTCTCTCTCTCTCTCTCTCTCTCTCTCTCTCTCTCTCTCTCTCTCCTTTTAAGAGAGTATTTGGTTGCATAGCCCAGGCTGACCCAGAATTAATGATTCCCCTACTTCAGCTTCCCAAGTGTCAGGATCATGGGCATCAGTATCATTTCATTTGGGTTAGTACAACTTTCCAGGGAAGAATTTTGAATTTCCTGACTGAATACACACAAGAATGTAACTTAAATCTGTTGTTTCTGTAAGAGAAGGGGACCTTTCTTCTCCCAGGGCAGATGAGAGGCTGTTTCCTGGCATCATGATGGTGGGCAGGGTGTAAGCAATCACTCACTTCCATGAATTTTCCTAATTTTCAATTTCCATCTTGCACTAGGACTCTAGGACTTCTGTCAAAAAGTACCATAGAGCTGGTGACTCATGCAACCAAAATGTATTTTGTAACCATTCTAGAGGCTTAAACTCTGGGGTCAGGGTGCTGGCACCTTCACCCAGGGGTTACTTCTCAGCTTCATAATGGATGGTTCCATTATGAATCTTTCTCTGTGACATACAGTCTTCTTGTCTTTTCTTATTGCCTATCCTTTGCCTATGCCTGTGCTCAATTCATCTCTTCATAGAAATGCACTAGTTATACAGCCATGCTAACTTGAACCTAACAGTAAATAGGGTCATCATCTTGGGGACTAGGGATCAAGTCTTTAACAGATGAATTAGGAAGCTTAATTATTTTATTTATTTATTTATTCATTCATTCATTTATTTTTATTATCTTTCTTATTTTACCCATTGATCCCTGTTCCCTTTCCCTCCCTCCCTCTTTTCCTCCCTCCTTCCCTCCCATGCCCTCCCCACTCTCCCATCCCATACCCCCCACTCCACAGGGATGGTGATGCCTTCCAGGAGGGATCAACAAAATCTATCAAGTCATTTGGAGTAGGGTCTAGGCCCTCCCTCCTGCCTCTAGGTTAAGGGAGTATCCCTCCATGGGGAATGTGCTCCCAAAGTCCTTTCATGCACCAGGGATACATCCTGATTCCACTGTCAGAGGTCCTTTAGTCTGCCCAGGCCTTCAAATTGAGACCCACATTCAGGGGGTCTGAGTAGGTCCTATGCTGGTTTCCCCGTGATCACTCAGGGGTCTATGAGCTCTCCCTTGTTCAGGTCAGCTGTCTCTGTGGGTTTCTGTGGCCTGGTCTTGACCCCTTTTGTTATCACTTCTCCCTCTGCAACTAGATTCCAGGAGTTTGGCTCTGTGTTTAGCTGTGGGTGTCTGCTTCTGTTCCCTCCCATCAGCTACTAGATGATGGCTCTATGATAGAATATAAGTTAGTCATCAATCTCATTATCAGGGAGGGACATATAAGGTAGCCTTTCCACTGTTGCTCAGATTGTTAGTTAGGGTTACCCTTGTAGGTCTCTGAACATTTCTCTAGACTCAGTTTTCTCTTCAAACCTATAATGGCTCCCTCTATTATGGTATCTTGTTTTCATTCTCGTCTATTTGTCCCCAGACTCAATCTTCCTGGTCCCACATATTCTCCGCTCCTCCCCTTCTCTTTCTCCTAACTCCCTCTCCACTCACTGCCCCCACACTCACAATATGCTCAGGAGCTCTTGTTCCTTTCCCCTTCTGTGAGGGACCTTGTATGAATCTCTTAGGTTAATTCTTTATTGCTCTTGTATTTCTGTTTCCATGGGAAACTTAATTACCAGTTCCTGAGCTTTCTGGGGACTAGCTTCTTGACTTCTGCTCCACAGAGTTAGGATTTGCAAGCCTCTAGCTACCACAGCAGTTACTATTTATTTTTGCATTTTCCCTCCTCCAGTGTTATTTTATTCTCTTCTCTTCTCTCATTTCCTGTATGTGTCTAACAATGCACCCCGATATTTTGCTCGAGGAGACTTCTGAATGGAACAAAAATAATTACTTCATTTTAATGTCCTGTTTTTCACTGAAAGTTCTGGTTATTAAATTGGTATTTGTGTGTCTAGACAAGAGCTAAAAGAAATTGAAAATGTGATTTTAAAAACTCATGTGGAATTCTTTGAAAATGAACCATATTAGGCAGATTAATGCCTACTCTGCCTGTGTTTCTTCCTTCTCTACCCACTCTGTTTTTCTTCCCTCCCTCCCTCTTTCCCCCTTCCTCCTTCCTTCTCTGCCTCCTGCCTCCCTTCCTTTCTGTTGTTTTCAGGCAAAGTATTACTATGTAGAAAGGTTGGCTTCAAATTCTTGCTAATTTTGCCATCCAGTTTCTCCAGTGCTTGTATTAGAAGCATGTGCTACCACTCTTGGTTTTACATTTTCTTTAAATAGTTGGATAAAATTCCAAGAAGAGTTTTGAGTCAACCTCAAATCATTATCTTTAAATGGTAAAAAAAAAGGATTGGTGATAATTACTTGGAGAACAGGAAGCAAGAAAATATTGGGACATCCTAAAGTATTTTAAAATAACTACTTAAATTAATCACAGAGAAGTGTAGTTTTTCACATTTTAATTTAACTTTTGTGTTTTATAAATAAAAGTAAATCATCAAATACACTCCTACCCCCTCCTCTATAATTCCTGTATCTCCTACATCATGATTACTTCCCAATTTCATATACACTTATGAAAAGAGAGCTGTGGACAATTAATGCTGCCAGTATGTGTATGTGTATGGAACTGAAGCATTGCATAGCCTCTTGGGAGACACATCTTTTAAGACTACTTTCTCTTTGCCAGAAGTCATCAATTGTCAATAGCCCCTCAGCTAGGGATGGGACTTGTGACCCCTCAACTGTCCATTAAAGTATGGCTTGATCTTGTGCAGGTCTTGTAAATGCATTCATAGCTACCACAAATTCATTTTGCAACAGTTCTCTCATGTCCAGAGAACATAGTTGTATTGAAATTATCCACTATCTTTTATAATTTTTCCATACCTCTTCTGCAATGACCTCTTAGCCTTGGGAAGAAGAGGTGTAATGTAGATGTTCCATTCAGGTTGGAGTACTCCAAGTTTCCTATTTTCTCCTCAATAGCCAGTTGTGAATATCTTTTTAATAACTATCTACTACTTCAGTTGTGAATATCTATATTAATAACTATTTACTACTAAAAGAAGCTTCTCTGATCAGAGTTGAGGAAGAACTTATCCATGGGTATAAAGATAACTACTTAGGGGGAAGTTTAATAGTGTTTATTCATAGTAATTGTTTGTTTAGCAAAGAGAGGTAGACTTTTCCTAGAGCCTATGATCCACCCAAGCATGGGTATTTGGCTTAGTTATTGATATGAGACTTGAGTTTTATCTTGTGGACCATGCCTTAAATACAATCATACAATAGTTGTTTACTCTCATAATATGGATGTCACTATTGTATCAGTAAGAATACCTTGTGAGTCCAGTAGTTATTGCTAACTCTCAGAGATTAAAACTGGGTTAAGACTGATGGTCTGAATCATATTTTGAATTCAATAAATTCTCACAAGTCTATCAAGCCTATTCATAGGCTTCATAGAGATAGATATTCCTAGAAAAAAATCATTGGACTCTTGTGTGAATTATGAAAAAGAAACAAATGATCTTTCAGCATAAATATAATCTTTTCATAGCATCAAAATACAATGCCATCTAGTGATGATTGTTTTCAATATATATTTTTACAAAAACATGCTAAGTTCTTGATAGAGAAAATATGTTACATATAGTACAATTGACCCTATTATATGAACATTCATGAATGGAATTAGTATTCTGTGTATCTGGAAATCAACCCAACTCAATTTTTCTCAAGTGCGCATATCTTCTTCTATTCTCCCCCCTTTTTTGCATCTTACATTCAAAGCAGGCAACATTCTTAAAAAGCATGTATATGTGTGTGTGGTATATAGGTTCACACGTATAGGTATAAGCCAGAGGCTGAAGTTAGGCATCTTTTTCCATTGCTCTCAACTTTATTTTTAATTATTTGTTTATTTTCTTTTCATACAATAGAACCCAACCACAATATTCCCTTGATCCACTCCTCCCAGCTCTCCTGACTTTACCTGTCTCCCCAAACCACTGCTTCTCCATTTCCCTTCACAAGAGAGAAAGCCTCCCGGTGATATCAACTGAACATGGCATAACAAGGTACAATAAGACTATGCACAAACACATATAATCAAGACTGGGCAATGCAACCTAGTAGGAGGGAAAGGGTCCTAAGAACAGGCAAAAGAGTCAGAGACACTCCCACTTCCACTGTTAATAGTCCCACAAATACTCCAAGCTAAACAACCACAGCGGGTATACAGAGGACCTAGCAGCAGAACTATGCAGGCAACGTGGTTGGCTCTTTAGTTTCTGTGAGCCCTTAAGAACCCTGCTTATTTGATTTTGTGGGCTGTGTTCACCTGCTGTCCTCAATCTTTCTGGCTCCTACAATCTTTCCTCTCCCTCTTCCTTAGGCTTCACAAAGTTCCCCCTAATGTTTGGATGTGGATCTCTCTGCATCTACTTCCATTAGCTGCCAGAGGAAGCCTCTCTGATGACTATTGGGTTAGGCACCAATCTATGAGTATAATAGGATGTCATTAGGAATAATTTCATTAACTTTTTTTTTTTTTTTTTTTTTTTTTTTTGGTCAGGTGTGTTTAGTTCTACACTAGTTCTCTGAGCCATCCAGTTTCTAGTTCCTGGCCATGCAGGCAGTATAAGGCATGGGCTCCCTCTGGTGGCTTGGGTCACTTTATTTACTGGAGCTTCATAGTCTGGCTAGAGAGCTTGCCTTGGAGATCCCTGTTTCTGCCTCCCTAGTACTAAGATGGCAGGTGGCCTTCTTGCCTTGACCTTGGTTTTTTAAAAAAATATGGATGCAAGGGACCTGAAGTACGGTCTTAAAACATGTACAGCAAGTGCTTTACTCACTTAGCCATCTCTCACCTCCAAAATGTCGTTTTCAGACTATTATTGGAACCATGGCTCTCAAAGTGCGGTCCATGGATCAGCAATTTCAGTGTTACCCTGAGACTTGTTAGAAATACAAAATTTCCACCTCTGTCCCACACAGACCATTTAGAAACTTGGGATTCAGTTGGGCTGAGACTTCTTACAAGCTCTCCAGGGGTTGTGTTGAACAGCGAGGCATCTCTTTGAGGACTTGGGAATAAACTATTTCAACACCTGACATAGTACCTGACACATTGGAGATACTCAATACATTCTTCAGAGAAATAACTCTAAGAGGCAGTCACTGGAGACACATGCTGTTGGAAGAGACATCCTATTGGGCATAGCTTTTCTTTAATTGTACTCAGAATCAATAGAATGCTCCCTCATGCAGACAGTCAATGACTATTGCTTAAGCATACTTGAAAAATATTGTATCCATTTTACTTATTTAGTACCATGTTGTGATAAATGAGTTGACTTTGAAGAAAATGTTTGTCTCTGAAGAAGAATGAAAGCAAAATTTGTAACCTAGGACGTCCAGGAAATATAGAGCTGTATAATAACTTTGCATTTCCTTTGTCCTTTTCAAATGGCTCTTTTTATTCTCTAGCTACCTCCTTGTGCTTCTTTCTTGACCATGTGATCAGCCACAAAGAATTTTAGATGGAAAGTTGCATGAAAGGTTGAGGGCAGCTCTAAAGGCAGAGACAGGCAAAAGAAGCTGAGGCTGGAACAGTGATCTTTGATCACTCAGTTTTGCAGTAAACACTAAAGAAAATGCAATATTGTGGTTGGGATCAGTGGCTTGCACTTCAGAGTGGGTCAGCTGGGGCAGTGCTTCAGAACAGTTGCTTAGATGAGAGCACATGATAGAGAATAGAAAACTAACCAACCAACAAAAACAACAACAAACAAGGACAAATAGCAACCACTAGCTTCTGAGAAGATCCTGTCTATCTCAATCTGGGGTGTTGAACTTGTGGTCTTCTTGCTCAGTCTATCAAGTCCTGGAATCTCAGGCAGTGCTGAGGATTGAACTCTGGGCCTTATGTATGCTAGGTGTATTAGAGTTTCTATTGCTGTGAAGAGACACCATGACTATAACAACTTTTATAAAGGAAAACATTTAATTGGGGGTAGCTTACAGTCCAGAGATTTAGTTTGCTACCATCATGACATGGTGTCAGAGAAAGAACTGAGAGATTTCTACATACGGATCATCAGACAACAGGAAAAGAGTGATAACTGGGACTGGCTTGAGTATCTGAAACCTCAAAGCTCACCACTTCTTTCGTGATATTTTGTTTATGATCTAATAAAGCTTGCCTGAAAATCTGAATGCAGAGATAAGCCACTAGTTAGCTACACACTTAGTTATGAGCTAAGACACTAGTTGGCTATGGAGGATAGGCAGTGGTAATCATACCTTTAATCCCAGCACTAGGGAGACAAAGACAGATGGATCTCTGTGAGTTCAAGGCCACCTTGAGCTACATAAGAGTGAATCAGTCTAAAAGAGAAACAGCTCACACATTTGATCCCAGCACTTGGGGTGACATGCCTTTAATCCCATAACTAGGGAGGAATATAAGGCAGAAGGAGACAGGAGCTATCTAGAAGTCTGAGGTTTGGTGAAGAGCAGGGCAGTTTGAGGTTTGTTGGATTGCTCCTTCAATCTGGGCATTGGTAAGGGGGAGAATTCTCTAGTGGTTGCTGCTTTCCTTTTCTGATCTTCGGCTTTAACCCCAATATCTGTCTCTGGGTTTTTCTTAGTCATGCTATACATTTCCCCCCAAAAGGCCACACCGACTCCAACAAGTCCACACATCCTAATAGTGCCACTTTCTATGGGCCTATGGGGCCATTTTCATTCAAATTACCCCACTAGACAAACACTCTACAATAAATAAACATCATTTTAAGCCACAAAGTTAGCATCTTTTGCTATGGTGATAGACAGCTACCACAGGAGCTAACCATATGTGTTTCACAATGTCACACTCTTGTCTATGCTTTATAACTCCTTTCTTGCTCCTGCCAGTCCCTTAGATAGCTAGCTGGGTTTTGTATACTCCAATGCTCTTCTGTTTCCTTTCTTTGCTCTTTTCCTGAGATCTCATGTTTCCATTCAGAATAGGTGTAATTTAAGTAGTTGCCCAATAGCCCAGTCTTCAAACAGACAGTGACTTGTTCATGTCACTGGTGGCATCCCTGTAATTTCAGGATGGTGGGCTTCTGGCCCAGCCCAAGAAGCCAAATCAGAATCCATTAAACCAACCATTTGGTTTGAGGTACTTCCTCTGGGTTTGCCTAAGGAGATGAAAAGGGAAGTTTTCTCAGAAGTTTCTTTTCTCAAAAAAAGAGTCTTCAAAGTATTGGCACTGAAAACCTTTTGACTTTCTCCTTTTCCATTCATTCCTGCTTGAAACACAGTTGTTCTGATTGGGTGTTTCAATGCCTAAGACAACATGGCCAAATGATGCAGGAGCTTGCTCTCTGCTGGTACTAAGAGAAAAAGGTCCATGATGAAGACGGCAAGTTGCTTACAGATTCTTCAGTGAGAACAGAAGCTATTGTTCAAAAGAAGAGGTTAAAATGGGTTTAGGGTTAAAATGGCAAAGTCTAGAATAAGGAAAATAAAAAGAGGGCTTGTAGGTGGGTGTGAGATAACCATAATAGGTAAGAGGAAGAACAGGGCTCTGGGTCAGTGGCAGTTGCCCTCATTCCCCTTGAGGAACATATATTAGGCACTGTTGCCCTTTAAAAAACACTTAATGACATCTCTCTCTATATATATTCCTCTCCATCTCTCCCCCCCCTCTCTCTCTCTCACACACACACACAGAGAACATGGGGTCATGCCGTGGAACACATGTGGAGGTATGAGGTCAAAGTGTGGGAGACAGTTCTCTCCATCCACCATGAGTCCTGGAGATGGAGCTCAGGTTGTCAGGCTTGGGAACAAACTCTTTTACCTGCTGAGCCATCTCATTTGTCCCGTTGTGTTTTCTTATGTTTGTGTCTCCCTCAGCTAATTTTGAAAGACCAAATTGTAACAAAGTTTACTTCCAAAAAGACTACCTTAAAACATTCCAGAAACAAGAAGTTAAATATGAGGTAACTATAATATGGGCATTCTATCATCTGGTGTCCTGTTGGAACAACAACAACGTGACACAAAATGGGTACTAGCATTCAGCTCTCTCTGCTTTCTCACTGTGGCTGCAATGTGCACCAAGGGCCTCGTTCTCCTGCAAACAAATTTTTACCCACCATGGTAGGTTGTCCCCTCAAACTGTGAGACAAAATAAAGCCTTCCTCCCTTTAGTAGCTCGCTAGTTATTTGGTCACACCAATGAGAAAAATATCTAGTAAGTAGGAAACAAAATCATAAAGATACCACACAATGTTCTCCCCAAATTTGGGGGCTACACTTTATGGATTCTGAAGGTTTCTTCCACAATTTTGGTGCATTTCATTTCTGATTTGGAGTATCTATCACATCCATTGAAGGTCCTTCATTGCTCACATGTGGTTCTGGAATCAGCCAGCAAGACATCTTCTATTCTTCTTGAACAGCACTGGTAGCAGACTGATGGGGCAGGACGAGGAATGTCTGGCTCCTTTCTCACAAAGTAGAACTGATCTGAAGAGGAAATATATACACAAGAGCCCATCATACACCTTCATCTACTAAACAATGAGGAGAATGGAGCCCAGGTAGGTTGTCTCCAGGGTTGAAATGTTCTGATTGGGCACTCTTGATTATGTGTAACTTTCAGAAACAAAATGTAAACTTTATAAAATTGTTTGGAGGTTTATCAAGATCATATTTAGGCTTCCAAATGTCCCATTATTCTTAAGTTCTTGTCACTATGTGCATTCAATTTTTTATATATTTATATTACCATATGGAATTTTATGTTTGGAATTTCCTCTGTGTATTACACAATACACTTTCTTCAACCCACAGTCTTCTATTCCCAATCCTCTACACTTTGAAAGCCATCTTTCTCAAGACCCATCTCCACCCCTTCTTAAGGAGCTGATTCTGGAAACAGGAGGATGGTGTAAGAATATAAATGCCAGAATTAAAATTTTGGCTCTGCTACATCTGAGTGGTGTAATTCAGTTCATGAGCAGTTTGATTTCTCTGTGTCATCTCCCTCAGATATAACATTGGGGTCATAATAAAGCTAGTGACATAATATGATTGTTGGGAGGCAGAGATGAATATAATTCATACTTTCTATGGCAGAAAGCCTGAACATAGCAAATGTTTAACATATTACTGGGAACATTACATTTTGCCCTGATTCCTCAATGCTATCCTGGCTGGATAGTGGGTTTTCCAACTGTAATTTTTTTTAAACAGTTCATGGATGTTATTTCACTTTCTTAGTGCATGAGCCAAATATGATAGCCATTATGGAAACTGGTCACTTCTTTCTATATTGTAATATTTAGTGTTTATGGAAATTCTGTCTTTATAAGTAACATTTTTATTATGTTTTAGGTTTCCATGTGTGTACATATTGTGTGGTGAGCATATTCTGTTCATGTACTCTCCCTCCTTTCTTGTGTCCCTTTCCCTCATGTTAGTCCCCTTTATCATACTAGGCAGGCTTACTTCTCCCTTCATGTCATATATACAACATATATATTATATGTATGTGACTTTTAGGAGATATATGAAAATATTGGAAATAGAAATGAGAGACAATGCATGACATTTATCTTCCTAAAATTAATTGAATTTACTATATTTATCTCCAGTTACATCCACCTTCCTGCAAAAAGTCTTGATTTGCTTCTTCCATATGGCAAAAATGTATTCTTTTGGGTGTGCATGCTACATTTTCCTTTTTTGTTCCTCCTGTTGTTGGATATCTACTATGTTTTATTGCACTCTGAATAATGCTTATAAGCTTCCCTCTATGCTTCCAGAGCTCAAGAATATTATTCAAGTGTTACGAGACAAATCTCTCTGCTTACCTGGACTTCATTGAGCGTCTTCAGTCTGCAGACTTGTTTTTCTTCATTCCAGAAAATAAGCCATCCTTCTGTCATTTCTTTACATGGTCACGTCCATCCAAGCCCCCTTTTCTTTCCAGGAGCCTAATTACCTGCATGTGGTATTTTCCCAGTTTGTCTACTAGTGTTTCATCTTGCTGCTTCACATTCTTCTCCTTCCTCCACTTCTGGGAAAAAAAACCTCCCTATTTGGTGTCATTGTGAATACCAGCATAATATGTAAGTGGAACTGTACAGTATCTTCCCCTTTATTGTCTATCATATTTTACCTAGACCCATGTCTTTAAAATTCATTCAGGCAGCAGCATGCTCCACAACTTCAGTCTTTTAGGTTAAATAACACCCCATTGCCTGTGTTTATCATATCAGCACTAGTCTTTGATCTATCCATGGACATTTGTGTTCCACCAACCTTTTACTTATTGTTGTCATTGCTGCTCAGTTACTGATCCCTGCTTATTTGTCCATGTCCCAGACTTCAATGATCTGCCAGAAGTGGAATGGTTGCACAATAACATAATTCACATTCAATATTTTAGGAGCTGCCATACTGTTTTGCACAATGGCTACAAAGGATTCCAGTTTCTACACACTCTTATGGGTACTTGCTATTTTTGAGGTTTATTTTAATTTGGTTTGTAGTTTTAGATAATAATCATACTAATGTTTGTGGGGTCATCTTATTGTTTTGAATGGAATTTTCTTAATTGTATGGGATCTTATAGTCCACCTTCTCTGAGGTAAATACATTTTTCTGAGGCAAGGTTTTGTGTATTCCACACTAGGTTGCAGGATGTAACCAAGGATGACCTTGAAATCTGATCCTCCTTCCTCCACCTTCTAAGTGCTGAGTTTGTGTTCCCAATTCTGGTTTATGTGATGCTAGGGATTGAATCCAGGTTTTTGTGTATGTTAGCCAAGTACCCTATCAATTGTTACACATCCCCAGCCATTGAGGTAAAGCATTTCTGGTCTTGTTGTCACTTCAGTTTCACTCATTGGATTCTGTTTATTTATTCACTGCATATCTGTATATTCACTATGTATAACTGATTATCAAGGACCAAAATGAGTGAACATAATAAACAAATTATCTTTTAAAACTTGGAAATTATTTGTTTTTAGTTCTAAAGTCTTTCCCTAAGGTGGAATGGATGATTTAGAGATAGGAAGCAGAAGCAGGTGGATCTCTGGAGCTTACTGCTACTCAGCTAGCCTAACCTACATTGTGGAGTTTCAGGCCAACAAGATACCAACATAGTTCCCCTGAAGATTGATACTTGTCTTGGTTAAGGTTTCTATTGCTGTGACAAAACACCATGACCAAAAAGCAACTTGGGGAAGAAATGGTTTATTTGGTTTATATTCCAGCATTGATGTTCATTACTGAAGGAAGTCAGGACAGGAACACAAACAGGGCTTGAACCTAGAAGCAGGGGCTGATGCAGAAGCCGTGGAGGGGAGCTACTTACTGGCTTGCTTTCTATGTTTTGCTCAGCCAGCTTTCTTACAAAATCTAGGATCACCAGCCCAGGGATGGCACCATGCACCATGCACACTACCACCCTCTATTGATCACTAATTGAGAAAATGCCTTACAGCTGTATCTCATCGAGGCATTTCCTCAACTGAGGCTCTTGTCTCAAGTTGACACACAAAACTCAAGGTTGTTCCTCTTATCTTTACACACACACATTATGGTTAAATAAGGATCAGGATAAACAAATAGGCCAAATAGATGTTTATTCAGGGAGAAATAACTTACAACCTAGACAGGTGAACACCAGGAAATTCTACCCGATGCTCTACTGTCCCAGTCAAGCCAGCAAGAGAGCTTTTCCCGGCTCTCTCTCCGACCTCCTTCCACAGGTCACTTCCGCCCATGGCTCCACCCCACAATGGGCGTGGTCAGTGCCACAGAAGGACTATCTCACTACAATTCCCCTTTTAGTCTAAAGAAAAGATTTAGGCTTAATACAAAACTATATACAAAACAGTGAATAACAAGTGTGCTCTAAGAAAAGGGTGAAGGCATAATGGAGTTTACAATAGAGTTGTCCTAAGCTGGAAAACGCAAGTCTAGTACGTAATATATCTAACTAGGAAGAGAGAATAATAGTTGTGATAGTTTAATTTTCAACCTCATCAAGACCTGAGAAGGAAAATAACGATACTAGAGTAGACAGGAAGTGTGGATGGACAACTTCCAAAAGGTGCAGCAAGGACAGAAACAGCAAGCCACCTGGACAGTCACCTTAGGTCTCACAGCAACGTTGGTACACCCAGTTTTGGCTAAGGCCAAGAGAACTTGACAGACCACAACAACAGCAGGGTGGTAGAATGACTGTCTTACCCTGACTTGGCAAGGTCAAGTAGTCGTCTATGTTTGTCTCCTACAAGCACATAGGACTGCATGTCCAAATCAGTGGTCAAGGTGGGGGCAATTCTTTGCCCAACAGGCCATTATCTGAGGCGAGAATGAACTCCAGCAGGAGCAACAACAGTGTCCAACATATTTTCAGAAAAGTACACAGTGCTGTCAGGAGCAATAGTGTCTCATGTCCCTTCCTATTAGCTGACAAAGTCTTAATTTACCTTTTTTAATCAAGTCAGAGATCTTTTCTATATATGTTTTTAGTTTTTTATTCTGTTTATGTGGTAGGAATATCCATTCTAATATGATATCTTCTCTCTGCATCAAAATCCCTGAAGGATATTCTCTAGATGGTAATATAACCAGAATACAGTCTAGGTTTGGATCCACACGGTCCACATGTGCTTCTAGTATCCTCTTTTCTACCCATTTTAATTCCGTCTCAGCTTCAGCTGATAGTATTGGTGGACTATTCAAGTCCTTATCTCCTTTTAGGGCCATTTTCATGTTTTTCAAATCATGCCCTTCTACTCCAATAATGGTTTGTAGTTGAGAAATCTCTCCTAGTAATTTTTGAAGATCATTAAGAGCCTGGTAGCGATCTCTTCTGATCTGTACTTTTTGTGGTCTAATTTTCTGGAGACCTATTTTATATCCTAAGTAGTAGATAGACTCTCCTTTTTGTATTTTTTTTCAGATGCAATTTGTAATCCCCAGCGAGATAAAACTTCCTTTACTTTCTCAAACATTTTTTCTAATATTTCTCCTTTAGAGTCAGCTAACAATATATCATCCATGTAATGATAGATTATGGATTGGGGAAACTGTTTACAAATTATTTCTAACAGTTTTTGTATGAAATATTGGCACAGGGTGGGGCTATTTAGCATTCCCTGTGGCAAAACCTTCCATTGATATCTGTTAACTGGTTGAGAATTACTGTAATTAGGTACCATGAAGGCAAATTTCTCTTTATCTTGTTCTTGTAAAGGTATAGTGAAGAAGCAATCCTTTAAATCCATAACTATAATAGGCCATTATTTGGGTATCAAAGAAGGCAAGGGCATTCCAGGCTGTAGAGAGCCCATTGGCTGGATAACTTTATTGATGGCTCTCAGGTCTGTAAGCATTCTCCATTTACCAGATTTCTTTTTGATCACAAATACAGGAGAATTCCAAGGGCTGGTTGATTCCTCAATATGGCCAGCATTTAACTGTTCCCGAACCAGGCTTTCTAAAGCTTCTAACTTCTCAGAGGTCATAGGCCATTGTCCTACCCAGACAGGTTCCTCTGTTAGCCATTTTAAAGGTAGGGCTTTTGGTTCCTCTGTTTGTTCAGCACTTGTATTCTATTTTTGTACTGCCTGGATATTTGGTATCTGTCATGTATAGTACTTAATAATATTTTTTCCACAATCATGAGGTCGTTTATGGTTCCTATCTAATACTGGAGGAATGTTAATCTGTGTATTCCATTGCTGTATTAGATCACGACCCCATAAATTTATCATTACATCAGCCACATATGGTCTCAACCTTCCTCTCTGTCCTTCTGGTCCTATACATTCAATCCATCTCGTGCTTTGTTTTACCTGAGACAGGGTTCCAATCCCTAAGAATTGAACATTTACCTCTTGCAGGCCAAGATTTATTAGCTATGATAGTTACATCCACCCCTGTGTCCAGGAGACAGTCAAACAGTCTATTATTTATCCTAACTATCAATCTAGGCCTATGACTATTTATAGCGGTTTACCAAATTATACGTTTTTTATTCCCTTCTGTCATGTTTGATTCACCTTCAGTCACTAGTTTGTCATCCAGAGCGGTGTGAGTTTTTATAATAGGCACAGAATTTTCTAATTGTCCTGTGGGAGATTGTCTTCTACTGTGACTGGGAATGTTCGGACCACCTGCGGTGTGGGGGCCTTTGAGAGGCCCCCTAAGGAGTTTCCCGATGGTAAAGGGTTTCCTTGCTTGTCTCTGGTCGATCTACACTCATTTGTCCAGTGTCTCCCTTTGCCACACCTTCTACATAACCCAGGAGGCTGAGGCCTTCTGTTTGATTCATTCCTGGGAGTGTTATTTCTAGGGAAGCTTTGCCTACAATTTCTTTTTAGATGTCCTATCTTACCACAGTTATAACATCTGACATGTTGATATCTCATCAAACCTTTGGAGATGGCTTCTCCTACCCAAGCTTTTAAGTCACCATAGTAAGGAACTCTGTTATCTTGATGTCTTCTCTGACCTTTAGATATGGCTTCTCCTACCCATGCTTCAGTCTTATTGTCATTATACTCAATGTTTCCTGTATATAGGACCCATTCATCCAAGGGTGCTGATCACATTTTTAAAGGCCAAAGCACCTGTTTGCATTGAGGATTCACATTCTCATAAGCTAAATATTCTATGAGTATTCGCCTAGTATCTATGTCTGCTACCTCTAATTGTACTGCCCTAGATAATCTTTCTAGAAAGACACTAAAACCTTCTCTAGGTCCTTGCCTTATCTTGGTATAGGGTTCAATCCTCTCTCCTAGTTCATAAACCTTATCCCAAGCATTCAAAGCTGCTGTACTGCATAGAGACAAGATATGTTCATTATAGGCAGCTTGGGTTTCTGGGTCAGCATAGAGACCCTCACCAAGAATTTTATCTTGGAGAGCTTTATAACCTTTCTTTAAGCCCTGAAGTTCAAGAGCTTTTGCTTCCTCTCTCCATAAAACCCTCCATTCTAATTGAGAGGAGTTTTCAAGGACAGCTGATATTAATTGATCCCAATCCTTAAGTGTTACCTTGTTATTCCATACCCATGATTCTACTAATTGCTTCACATAAGGTGAGTGCATGCCATAAGAGACTACTGCTTCCTTTATACCTTTTAAATCTTTCATACGTATTGGTTCCCACTGATATGCAACGACACCTTTTGGGTGTTTTTTCGTTGCTGGTTTTTCATTAATAGATACAGGGAAAGCTCCCCTGACCCTAAATGGTGTGGAAAATTTTAAGTCTTTTTCATGCCCTGTTACCTGTAGTTCTTCTTCTGATGTATCAGACTGAAGGTCTTCTAAAGCCTGAAATCTATTCACCATTGTTTCTTTGAGTGTCTGAACTTCTTGAATCAAATAACTTTCTAGAGACTTCACTGCATCAGTCAGTTTCTTACTTTCTCCAACTACAAATGATTCTATGTTTTTAATCTTCTCATCCTTAGATATTATCTGAATGGCATGTAAACTGCCTTCCAGAAACAATGTTCTGTGTGCTAGCTTGCCATTATCCTCAGACATGGAAGAGATTCTATCATCTAGTCTTTCTATCTAATGTTCCAGTTTTTTAAACTTATTAGTAGCTTCCTCCGACCAGGAATGAGCTGTTTCTGCTAGCGTGTTAATGCATTGCATTGTTTCTGTTCTGGTTATTGAGGTATCTGACATGAAACAAATTCTACTCTCCAATGCCATCTTCAATATTCTGAACCTTTCTTTTTATACTTTCTATGCTTTGAATTCTATCATTTTCAATGTTTCGAATCCTTGTTACTAAATCTCCTATGGTTTGTACAAGTTCCTTATTGTTTGCTATAATCTCAAACCATTTCTTTAAGAATATCATGTTAATGATGAAACACATTGCTATTACAAAATAAAAGTACATATTGGTCCAGTCATAAGTTTCTTCAGCTAAAATCCCTTCTATATATGAAGTAAAATAATTCCTAAAGTCCTGCATTGTAAAATTTTCTGCCATAGTTATGGAACAATTGATCTCAGATTTTATATCAGCTTAAATTGCGAAGGATGTTACTGCTGTTCTGGAACTTTGATGCTTTTAGTTGTAGATCTCAGCTTGTGGTAGTTACGCCTGGAGGTATACCACAAAATAGCGCCTAGCCGCCGAGGCCCATCTGATCCCGGTTCTGCCCGGAAGTGTACCGCCAAATATCGTCCGGCAGCAGACGATCCTTCTGATTCCAGTTCCTGTAGAATAGCTCTTAACAAACTATGGCATTCGAAATTTTGTTAAAAGGAGACTTGTGGAATTGCTGGGAACACAAGACTAAGGGCGGGAAAACGCGCAAGCAGGGAGGCAAATGTCCCAAAGCTGTGGTGAGTCCACCTGGTTAGGCAAGGGACCCTGCCCGTTGGGGAAGGTGGGGGGAGGGGAGCAGCGTCTGCCGCCTGGGTGAAACCCAGGTCCCGTGAAAATCCTAATACCGCTTCTGACACCAGATATTGTGGTTAAATAAGGATCAGGATAAACAAATAGGCCAAATAGATGTTTATTCAGGGAGAAATAACTTACAACCTAGACAGGTGAACAGGAAATTCCACCCGATGCTCTCCTGTCCGAGTCAAGCCAGCAAGAGAGCTTTTCCCAGCTCTCTCTCCGACCTCCTTCCACAGGTCACTTCTGCCCATGGCTCCACACCCCAATGGGCATGGTCAGTGCCACAGAAGGACTATTTCACTACATACACAAGTACACATGTGCATATGCACACCTGCACACACACACACACACACACACACACACACACACACAAACACACACACACACGTACATGAACCTCCATGAGTATGAACACATGCACACACTCATCCATAATGGAGTCTTCTCCTAGTATTAAAAAGTGAATGTTTAACTTCTTTGGCCAGTGGTGTAATAGAAAATATGAAAAATAATGATTAGTAATATATAAATTATCCACTCTTGTTCCCTAATTTAGAGTTTCTGATTTGATTCTCTCTCTGGGTGTTGGGATACATTCACCAAGAGCTAGAAACAAACTTGGGGTGTTTATATGGGTATGGCAAAATGCAGTATCCATTCTTAAGTGGTAAAGTTAGCCCTCATGTAGGGAGGTTGGGAAGACAACATTCCAACATTCCTCTACCAAGGTTCTCCCTAGTTGTAGTTTTAAAGATCTTTTGCTAATTGTTTCTTTTTCTTTTTTTTTTTTTTTAGAGAGGCAAAACTGTGCCTACCTGAGCAGGCATCACTCACAGGTCTTTTGGAAATGAAGAGCTAGTGGGCTTTCCTAGCATACTATACACTTAGGCAGATAACAAGCTTCCCAGGGAAATTCATACATCAGCAGATCCAGAAGACTGGGTTCCCTTCATTAACTTTTTATTAGAAACTATTGTGTGCATCCTGTTTCTGTTAAAGCACGTTTGTGTGATAAACTTACAAAGCTTCCTCTAAACCTGAAGGATTTGTTAATCTAAAATTTTGATCTAATATTACTCTGTAAGCTCTCTGTACTTTCATCATTTGGAGAAAGGTGAGAATGAGACTTGAGTTATGGCCATGGGTGAAGGAAAAAGTCAGCAGTGGAAATAATAGTAGTGATAAGAGTGATTGAATGTGTCCAGTGCAGAAGTTTTAATTTGGTACTTGGGGATGGAAATGATATAACTAAGAATGGTGTATCCACAAGGATCTCTATGAGAAGAAAACTTAACATTATACTTGATATTCTGGTGAGGTTTTGTTTATTTGAAGTATCCTAAGATGGTTAATTTTATGTGTTATCATTTTGGGGGCACAAGGTGTCTGAATAATTTCCAAACACTGTTTTGAGACTGTCAGTAAGGGCTTTTGTGGATGAAGTTAACATTTAAACTCTTTTCATAATGTTGATGGGCCTCACCTAGGCAGCCTAAAAATTGGATAGAACAAAAAGACAGACCCTTTGTAGAAAATTATACTGCATGGCAGCCTTTGGATAGGGATATGTGCTCTTCTTTATTCTATTCCATCCTGATGGCTGTTGGGCTCAAAATGGTGTATCAGATTGGCAGATTCTCAATTTGCCAGCCTCTATATCTCATGAGCTAACTACATGAAACACTTTGGTATAGGCATTCACACATCTGATTGGTTCTGTTGCTCTAGGAAAACCTGTATAATATATACACATGTCACAGGCATCTGGAGAGTTGACTTTCACTTAGGCGGCTTCATCATATGTTTCTTGGTTCATTAGGAAAAAGAGTCCTGTGCCTAGGCTGGAGAGAGAGCTCAGCAGTTAAAATCATTAGCTGCTCTTGCAAAGGACCCAGGTTTGATTTCTAGAATCACAATGGCAACTCACAGTTGTGTGTAATGCCATTTCTAGGGGACCTGATGCCCTTTTCTGGCCTCTGAGGGTACCAGTCATATATATGGTACATCTACATACATGTTTTAAGAATTTGTATACATAAAATAAAAATAAATATTTTTTAAAATAGAATTCACTTCTTAAAAAGGAAGCAATATTTTTCTAGGACAGTAGACTATAACCTTCCTTTCAGAAATGAGCTGAACATCTCTCTCAGTTAAAGAAAGAAATGGATTTACTTATAATTATATCCAAAGAACTCTCCATTAGTAAATTAGCACAGATATACTTGTGATTAAATAAATGAACCACTCTGTTAATATAACAAATATGTGATACAAACACAGGGCTGAACTGTGACTGAAGGAAGTTTTCCTGATTTTCCTTCTCTGTAGAAATTCACCTCAAGGAATAACACATAACACACTATGTATAAGGAATGCATGTCACATGATTTCAAATTTTTGTCATTATGTTTATCATGTCACAGAGTAATTTTATCATTATTACCATCTAGTCATGTGGTCATCTTGCTCTCCACCCTAAAATACAGGGAGTCGAGCATCAGAGTTGTAAGTAGATTCTGAAAAGTATAACTGGGGGTCTAGGGTGATGGCCAAGTTAGTAAAGTGCTTGCATTGTAATGGACTACAATTTCATCCCCAGAACCTAACAAAAATGCCAGGTTTCATGGTGCCCACTTTTAATCCCAGTCCTGCAGATCCAGAAATAGATAGATCCCTGGATCTAACTGGCCAATTAGCCTAGTCTACTTGGTTGAATAGTAGCCAGTGACAGACCCTGTCTCAAAATAAAAGGTGGGTGGTACTGAGCCTGAGATTGTCAGCAGGTAAAATACACATGTATTCTCCAAACTGAACACACAGAATTAAAAAATAATCATGAAATAAAAGAATAAAATAGGGACTGGAGAGCTTGCTCAGTTGTTAAGAGCACTGGCTACTCTCTGGGACCCTAGGTTTGATTCCAGCACCCATGTGGTGGCTCACAACTGCCTATAACTCCAATTTCAGGAGATGTGACTCCTTATTCTGGCCTCCTCAGCTACCAGGCATGCACATGTTTCACAGATATATATGTAGAAAAACCCCATATACATAAAATGAAATATTAAAAATAAAAGAATATAGTAGCATAATTGAGATTTGATTTCCAGTCTTGATAGCTTCCAATATTCTAGTTCTAGGGACAGCTCTGTCTAATCTATTTGTCAACTGAATTGCTGTTGGGCTTCTTACAATTTACTAACGAGCAGACCTGGCCACTTTACCTCTAGAGTAAACCTGGTCTTTTACCAATAGACTGTTTCCCCCCCGCCCAATTAACTACTGTTTATACATAGCCCTGCGAGAACATGCAGGACTGGGGATAGGGATTATTGGTTCCTAACAGTAAAATTAAAACTGACAAATGAATTTTAACTAATATATTCAATTAAAATGGCCATGGGATTTAACATGTTAACTTTATATATTTGATAAGAATAAATGTTCCCAGACATTAATAATTTTAATAGAAATTTCTGTGTATTTTTTAACATAATTTACAAATCAGAGTTTGTTCTTCATGAAGTACCTGAATGTTTATGAGAAGAGCCAAGAAATTATGATCAAATATTAATTGGATGATTACTCATAATGAAATAGTTCCAAATTCAAATTATAAAAACATTTTTTTTAGAATGAAAATGTTTGCTTAGTGTGGGGAAAAAAGTGACTTTTAAAATGTTTCTTTCCAACTTTTTACATAGAAATGTTGGAAGAACAACGAAATTATCCCACATATACTCATCACCTAAATTGAACAATTGTCAACATTTGTCATAATTTTCTTTACTCATTAGGCATTTATGCATAATTTTGTCAAGACGAGAAAGAAAGTTGCAGTGATGATATCTTATTACTCATCTTCTAAAATAAGGACATTTAAATGATGTTTTAATTTATTCTTTGAAAATTTCATACATGATACAATGTACTTTGATCATATAAATATCCTTGTCCATGCCCCAACTCTCTCTAATTAGACCTCAACATATCTTTCTCCCAACTTCATGTCACTTTGTTTTTTATTAACCCACTGAGACCAATTAGTGTTATCTATATGCACACAGGTATGGGGCCATTCACTGGAGAATGTGCAAGGCCATGTTTTCAGAGAAAAGAGATTTTCCCCTCTCTGAGTAGCCACGAACTGCCAATAGTTCCTCTACTAAGAAGAGGACATCAGCATCCCCTCCCCTATGAATGTTGTAATTTTTACTGTCTTGGTCTTGTTTGGGTCTTATGCAGACGTGCTTCTTTGAAAGACAATGACTCCCAAAAGGAGTGGCACTCTCAGGAAGTGTGTTTTGTTGAAATAGATGAGGCTTTTCAGGAGGAAGTGTGTCATTGTGGGAGTAGACTTTGAGGTCTCTTTTGCTCAAGTTGTGCTCTGTGTGGTAGTCAATTCACTTCCTGTTGTGTGTGGATCAAAATATAGAACTCATAGTTCCTTCTCCAGCACCATATCTGCCTGCATGCTACCATGTCCTACCATGATAATGGACTAAGCCTCTGAAATTGTAAGCTACCCCAACTAAAAGATTTCCTTTATAGGAGTTGCCATGTTTATGGTGTCTCTTCACAGCATAGAAACCCAAGCCACAGGATTTTGACCATCTTTATAGTGTCAGGCATGAAAACCCTCTTGTGGAGCAGGCCTCATATATAGTCAGAAGCATTTGATTGCCTCCATATTGGTATGTCAATATTGCATCAGCAGATGCATCTTGTCTGACAGATCAGTATTGTAACATATAGGGTCCATGTTAGGTAAGGGCATTGATGCCTTTTCTTCCACAGTAGTCTGTGTAGCACCTTATGGCACTATGAAAGCTACTCATCATTGAGTAAAATTCCCATTCAGTTTTATTTCTCTATTTACTGTAACCAAATTGTATGGTGTTTTCAGCAATATAGTATACCATCTAGGTATGGCTGGGAACCATGAACAGAGGGAAATAATAGCAATTGTTGCTTTGGGTACCCCCGAGGCCTCCATGACCAATAATTTTAGGCAGATATCCTGTGTTGGGCACTGAAAATTTCTTTTAATAATATATGTCTTTTGAGAGCAGAATAGAAGTACATAGTTTTACATAATGTCTATAGCATTACTTAAGAAAAGTAATATTGGCTTGATAGAATGCAGTATAGATTATACATAAGAAACAGCATCATTATTCCTCGAATCTGTTATCTATTGCCATGTAACAACACCCGAAAACTTCCCACAACACCAGTAGCTGGAGATGTCTTACTTCACTCATAAATATAGGCTGAGCTTTACTGGGTAATTCTGGTTGCCTCTGACCTCTCATATAGCTATGTTTTTATAGGTCAGCCAGTTCATTCTTAAGTTGCCTTTCTGTGAGACAAGATATCAAGTGCAACTTATTTTTTTTCTTTACACAAGAATATATTTTCCCTTTACTTCTGATTTTTGACAAAACAGCTAAAATTATACAATGGGGCAAAGACAGCATCTTCAACAAATGGTGCTGGCACAATTGGATGAGGGTGTGTAGAAGACTGCAGATAGACCCATGTCTGTCGCCATGCACAAAACTCAAGTCCAAATGGATCAAAGACCTCAACATCAATCCAGCCACATTGAACCTCTTAGAAGAGAAAGTAGGAGGTACCCTTGAACAAATTGGTATAGGAGACCGCTTCTTGAACATAACTCCAGGGGCACAGACACTGAAAGAAACAATTAATAAATGGGACCTCTTCAAACTTAGAAGCTTCTGTAAGGCAAAGGACACAGTTGACAAGACCAAACTGCAGCCCACAGACTGGGAAAAGATTTTCACCAACCCTATATCCGACAAAGGGCTGATCTCCAAAATACACAAAGAACTCGGGAAACTAGTCAACAAAACACCAAATAACCCTATTAAAAAATGGGGTACAGAACTGAAGAAAGAATTCTCAATAGAGGAAATCAAAAAGGCTGAAAGACACTTGAGAAAGTGCTGCACATCCTTAGCTATCATGGAAATGCAAATCAAAACAACTTTGAGATACCATCTTACTCCTGCCAGAATGGCTAAAATTAGAAACACCAATGATGACTTATGTTGGAGAGGATATGGAGAAAGGGGAACATTCGTCCACTGCTGGTGGGAGTGCAAACTCATACAGCCAGTTTGGAGATCAGTATGGCGGTTCCTCAGGAAAATGGGAATTAGTTTACCACAGGACCCGGCAATCCCCCTCTTAGGCATATACCCAAAGGATCCACATCCATGCAACAAAGACATCTGTTCAACTATGTTCATAGCAGCACTATTTGTAATAGTAAGAACCTGGAAGCAACCTAGATGCCCCTCAATTGAAGAATGGTTAATGAAGATGTGGCACATCTACACAATGGAATACTACTCTGCAGAAAAAAATAATGGTATCTTGAAATTTGCAGGCAAGTGGATGGCACTTTAAGAAACCATCCTGAATGAGGTAACCCAGTCACAAAAAGAGGAATACAGTATCTACTCACTCATATATGGATTTTAGACATAGAGCAAAGGATCACCAGCCTATAATTCACACCACCAGAGGAACTAGGATACAAGGTGTATTCTAAAAGATTCATATAAAGTCCCTCACAGAACCGGGAAAGGACAAGTCCCCCAGAGCTCGGGAAGTGTAGGGCCAGCGAATGGAGAGAGAAGTAGGAGAAAACGAGGGGGAGGAAAGGAAAAAAACGTGGGACCAGAAAGATTGAGCCTGGTTAGGGATAGAAGACAGGAGAGAGAGAGAGAGAGAGAGAGAGAGAGAGAGAGAGAGAGAGAGAGAGAGAGAGAGAGAGAGAGAGAGAGAGAACACAAAAGAGGGAGCCAATATTGGTTTGAAGATAAAATTGAACACCAAGAAAGGTCTAGAGAACTACAAGACTGCTGCCAACTATCAATTTGAGCTTCCTTGGAAAGGCTACCATAAATGCCCTTCCCAGAGAGTGAAATCTACAGCATGTTTTTTTCATTAGTGAAAATTCTTGCAACAACAAAAGGTTCAGTTTATTTATAAAAGTAAGTCTGTTTAGGACCACTGTCCTTAATAAAGCTCACACTAAAGAGCATCAGTAAAAATACTTACCTAAAAAATAATTCCATGTATCATTAAATCTGAAAATTAAAAAAAAAATCATTTGGAGCTCAGCAGCCTAAAATTGTATTACTCTCTGGAGAGTCGTATTAAGCACTGAATTATGTATTCTTCATTCGCAGCACTACTTGGTGGGGCATTCTAACCTAATGATATTTCAACGCAGCTAAAATGAACATATCTGTATTACATCAGGTCCTAAAGGACTATTAGAGATCAGGGCTTATCACTGTTACTCATTCAACAGTAAACATTTAACGAGTAACTGTTATTTGCTGTTTACTAAGAGTATCTCTAGCTGTTTGAATATATGTGTATTCATACATATATACATACATACTTAAAGTGCATGACTGGATCTGAGGAATCCATTACTCCAAATTTAGGGTCCAGTGAGCTAGGGATTCAACACAGCCTGGAGAAGTGATTGTGGTACAGAATAAGACCTGCCTACATGAACTGAGGCTCAGAAGGACAGATGCTTTATAAATAGGAAAATCAAGAGCAGGGAAGCTTTGGCAATTTACCCACAAGTATCCATCTTAAGACTGAAGATTAGAAGCCAAGTATCCATCTCAAAACTGAAGATTAGAAGCCAAGACTTCATGTAGGGTATCCAGGACCCCTTCCACCTTACAATGTGTGGAAGTGACTTTAAGTATAATGGACCACTCTCACATGACAGATGATTCCATGACAGTTTGATGTGTTTATACACTTGTAACATATACAAGCAGTTAGACTGTGACATTTATGGTGTGTCCATAGATCATAGATTATGGGGGCTTGGGATAAAAATCTTAAAAGTAGTGATTGCAAGATAATATACAATAGCAGCAGCCTAATTTAAGAACTTTCCACAGATGCAGCTTCCTCTGTCCTGAACTGGAAAACCTGGGACAGTAACTGGGCAAAACCCTAAATATCATGCCTTATCAAAGGTCCTTGGAGACTCAGATGGAGAAGTGCTGTTTTAGGGAAGGTGACAGTTGCCAAGGTACAAGGTGTATATTCCTATAAATTTTAATGTGATGAAAGATGGACAGAATTGAATTAACAATTTAAAATTTTATATATCCACCATTGTGGGGATAGAGCTTAGTTGACAGAAGTGGTGCCCAAGGCTAGAGGATCAGAGGGTCAAGCCTTGGCTACCTTGTATCTTTGAGGTCACCCTTAGTTATGTAAGATCCTGTCTCAGAAAACAAATAAACAAATAAATAAATGTACCATATTTTCTTTATCCACATTCAGTTGAGGGACATATAGATTGTTTCCAGTTTCTGAATATTATGAATAAAGCTGTTATGTACATAGTTGAGCTGCTCTTCCAGTGTACCCAGGTTTAATACTCAGCACATGCATAGTGGTCACATCCATATTTAAATTCATTTCCAGGGTATCTAATGTCCTCCTTGGGCATGAGGTACTCATGTGGTATAGAGACATACAAGCAGGCAAAACAGACATACATCTAAAATATAATAAAATTAAATTATAAGAGTAGGGCCCTGCTTGGAGGCTCCTGAGGACTGGGGAATTTATGCAGACCCACCCATCCAGAGACTGCCAGTTTCCTGGTCCCTCCTTCACCCACTGGAGGAATCTGCCTTCCCATGGCCTGGTCAGAGCTTCCTGGGGAATAGGGACTGCATGCCTGGGAGCCCATCCCAACAGACCAGCCCATCCAGAGTCTGCCTGTGTCCTGGTCCCGCCTCCACCCACAGGAGGGGATAAGCATGGACCTATTTCCAGCCTGCCTTCAGGGGCACTGGTCAGAACCTCCTGAGGCCTGGGACTGTGAATGCATGGGGGATCCCATCCCGGTGGGGTGGATTGGCTTATTTGGAGTCTGCTGGCATCCTGGTCCCTCCTTCACCCACAGGAGGAGTCCCACCACTACCCACTGGGGGAGGAGAACAATTGGAGTTTTGTACTTGCTTGCGCCCACCAAAAGAGAATTTAGGTCCTATAGCCAGCAGGAGAGGAAGAGACCCTACTGTATGCACTGGAGAAGATATAGGTAGAAGATAGTATAAGAACAGAGTCAACAACAGAAAGATCAATATGACATCACCAAAGTCTAGGGACTCCACACCAGCAAGACCTGAACATCCCAATACAGATGAAGCAGAAGAGAACGAGCCTAAAAACAACTTTATGACAATGATAGAGACTCTCAAAGAGGTAATGAGAAAATCCCCTAAGGAAATAAAAGAGAAAACAAACAAAAATTTCAGGAAATGGAAGAGAAGAGTTACCAAAAATTACAAGAAACTATTCAAACAGTTCAAGGTTTGAAAGCTGAAATAAAGACAGTTAAAAACAAAAACAAACAAACAAACAAACAAAAAAAAAAAAACAAAAAAACACACACACACAGTTTGAGGGAATGCTGGAAATAGAAAAGCTAGGCAAATGATCTGGAACTACAGATGCAAGCATAACCAACAGAATACAAGAGATGAAAGAGAGAATCTCAGGCGTTGAAGATAAACTAGGAGAAATAGATTCATTGACCAAAGAAAATCTTGTCTAACAAATCCCTGACACAAAATGTCCTGGAAATATGGGACACTGTGAAAAGGCCAAACCTAAGAATAATAGGTACAGAAGAAGGTAAAGAAACCGAACTAAAAGGTGCAGAAAATATATTCAACAAAGTCACAGAAAAAAAATTCCCCCCCCAAAAGATATGCCACAGAAATTATAAGAAGCTTACAGAACACCAAATAGAGTGAACCACAACAAAAGTCCCCTTGACACATAATAATCAAAACACCAAACATACAGAATAAAGAATGAATATTAAGAGCAGCAGAAGAAAAAGTCCAAGTAACAAATAAAGGCAAACCGATCAGAATCACACTTGACTTCTCCATGGAAACTCTGAAGGCCAGAAGGTCCTGGATAGATATTCTACCAACAGGAGATCATGGATGCCAGTCCAGACTACTATACCCAACAAAGCTTTCAATCACTATAGATGGAGATACCAAGATATTCCATGACAAAACTAGATTTTAAAAATACATATCAACTAATCAATCCCTAAAGAAAATCTAGAAGGAAAACTCTACCGCAAGGGTTAACTACACCCACCCACAAAAACATAGGCAATAGATAATCACACTTTACCAACATCCAAAAGAAAAATGGGGTGGGGGAATCCACACACAATACCACCACCACCATCAAATCCATAACAAACAAAATTAACAATCAATGATCATTCATATTCCTTAATATTAATGGCCTTAACTCACCTATAAAAGACACAGGCTAACAGAATGGATATGAAGAAAGAATCCATCCTTCAGCTGCATACAAAATATGTACCTAAACTTCAAAGACAGGCGTTACCTCACAGTTAAGGGTTGCTAAAAGATGGGACAGACACCCACAGCTGAACACTGAGCCGAACTCCTGGAATACAGTTGCAGAGAGGGAGGAGTGACAGGAAAAGGGGTCAAGACCAGGCTACAGAAACACACAGAGACAGCTGACCTGAACAAGGGGGAACTCATGGACCCCCAGACTGATAGCTGGGAAACCAGCATTGGACCAACTCATTCCTCTCAAATGTGGGTCTCAGTTAGAAGGCCTGGGCAGGCTGAAGGACCTCTGACAGTGGAACCAGGATGTATCCCTGGTGCACAGAAGGACATTGGGAGTACATTCCCCATGGAGGGATACTCCCTTAGCCTAGAGGCAGGAGGGAGGGCTTAGACTCTTCTCCAAATGACCTGACAGATTTTGATGATCCCTCTTGGAGGGCATCACCCTCTCTGTGGAGTGGGGAGGAATGGGATGGAAGGGAGTTCAGGGGACATGGGAGGAAAGGAGGGAGAGGGAAGTGGGTGTGATATGTAAATTAAAAAATAAGAATATATATATATATATATATATATATATAAAGATTTTCAATCAAATGGACCCAAGAAACAAGCAGGAATAGTAATTTTATTACCTAACAAATTAGACTTTAAACTATAATCAATCAAAAGAGATGAAGAAGGTCATTTCTTATTCATCACAGGAAAAATCTATCAAGATGAAGTCACAGTTTTGAATATCTATGCCCCAGATACAAAGACACCCACATTCTTTAAAGAAATATTATTAAAACTCAATGCACACATAAAACCTCACACACTTATAGTTGTAGATTTCAACACCCCACTCTCAATACTAGACAGGTCCTCCAGACAGAAACTTAACAAAGAAACAAAGGAACTAACAGAAGTTATGACCCAATTGGGTTTAACAGACATTTGTAGAACATTCCATCCAAACACAAAAGAATATACCCTTTGCAGTGCCACATGTAACCATAAAATCAACCACATACTTGTCAACATAACAAACTTCAATAGGCACAAAAAATTGGAATAACTCCCTGTATGTAATCAGACCACCATGCTTTGAAGTTAGAATCCAAAAAGAACACAAACTGCAGAAAATGTACAAACTCATGGAAACTGAACAATGTGCAAGTTCACCATTCTTGAGTCAAGGAAGAAATAAAGAAATTAAGGACTTCTTAGAATTCAATGAGAATCAAGACACAACACACCCAAACTTATGGGACACTTTGAAAGCAGTGATAAGACAAAAAGTTCATAGCACTAAGTGCCCACATGAAGAAATTGGAGAATAGTCACATTAGAGAATTAACAGCACAACTGAAAGCTGTAGAACAAAAAGAAGCAAACTTACACCAGAGGAGTATACACCAGGAAATAATCAATTTGAGGGCTGAAATGAATAAGATAGAAACTAGGAAAACAATACAAAGAATCAATGTAACAAAGAGTTGGTTTTTTGATAAAATCAACAAGACAGACAAACCTTTATCCAAACTAACAAAAAGACTGAAAGAGTATATAAAAATTAAGAAAATCAGAAATGAGAAGAGGAACATAACGATGGACACTGAAAAAAATCCAGATAATCTTCAGGTCATACTTTGAAATCCTGTTCTCAAAAAAAAAAAAAAAAAGAAAATTTAATGAAAATGGACAATTTTCTAGATAGATATCACTTACTAAAATTAAATCAAGAACAGATATGCAATTTAAATAAACCTACAACCCCTAATGAAATAGAAGCAGTCATCAAATTCTCCCAACCAATAAAATCCCAGAACCAGATGGTTTCAATGAAGAATTCTACCAGAAATTCAAAGAACTGCTAATACCAATACTCCTCAAAGTTTTCCACATAATACAAGCAGAGGCGTCATTGCCAAACTCTTTTTTTATGAGGCTACAATTACCTTGGTACCCAAACCACACAAAAACACAACTAAGAAAGAGAACTACAGAACAATATCACTCATGAACATTGGCGCAAAAAAATACTCAATAAAATCCTGGCAAATAGAATCCAAGACCACATCAGAGAAATCAACCACTGTGATCAAACAGGCTTCGTCCCAGGGATGGAGGGATGGTTCAACATATGAAAATCTATCTATGTAATCCACCATATAAACAAACTGATAAAGAAAAACATGATCATCTCACTAGATCCTGAAAAAGCCAACACCCCTTCATGATAAAGGTCTTGAAGAGATCAGGGATAACATGAACATACCTAAGAATAATAAAACCATTATACAGCACACCAACATCCAAAATCAAACTAAATGGAGAGAAACTCAATGTGACTCCTCTAAAATCAGGAACAAGACAAGGCTGCCACTTTCTCCATATCTTTTTAATATTGTCCTTGAAGTACTAGCTAGAGCAATAAGACAACAAAAGGAGATCAAGGGGTTACAAATTGGCAAGTAAGAACTCAAACTTTCTCTATTTTCAGATAATATGATAGTTTACATAAGTGACACAAAACACTCTACCAGGGAACCCCTACAGCTGACAAACACCTTCAGCAAAGTGGCAGGATACAAGATTAACTAAAAGAAAAAAAATCAGTAGCCCTACTAAATACAGGCAATAAAGGAGCTAAGAAAGAAATCAGAAAGAAATATATAGCCACAGGAAATATAAAATATCTTGGGGTAATGCTAACCAAACAAGTGAAAGACCTATATAGCAAGAACTTTGAGTCTTTAAAGAACAAATTATAGAAGGTAACAGAAAATGGAAAGATCTCCCATGCTCTTGGATAGGTAGAACACATGATAAAAATGGCAATCTTGCCAAAATCAATCTACAGATTCAACGCAGTCCCCATCAAAATCCCAGCACCATTCTCCCAAGACCTTGAAAGAACAATACTCAACTTTATATGGAAAACAAAAGACCCTGGATAGCCAAAACAAAACTATACAAAAAAGGAACTTCTGGAGGCATCACCATCCCTGATTTCAAGCTCTATCATAGAGCTATAGTCCTGAAAAGATCTTGGTATTCACAAAAAATAGACAGGTAGATGATTGGAATCAAATTAAAAACCCCGATATTAACCCACATACCTACAAACACCTGAGTTTTGACAAAGAAGCTAAAATTATACAATTGAAAAAAGAAAGCATCTTTAACAAATGGTGTTGGCATAACTGAATGCTGGTTTGTAGAAGACTGCACATAGATCCATATCTATCGCCATGCACAAAACTTAATTCCAAATGGATCAAAGACCTCAAAATAAATCCAGCCACACTGAACCTCTTAGAAGAGAAAGTCAGAGGTACCCTTGAACTGATTAGTATAGGTGACTGCTTCCTGAAAAAAACACCAGTTGCACAGACACTGAGATCAATTAATAAATAGGATCAACAATTAATAAATGAAATTGAAAAGCTTCTGTAAGGTAAAGGACACAGTCAGCAAGAGAAAATGACAGCCCATAGAATTTGAAAAGATCTTCACCAACTGCACATCTGACAGAGGGCTGATCTCCAAAAAAAAAAAAAAAAAAAAAAAAAAAAAAAAACTCAAGGAGCTAGTTACCAAAACACCAAATAATTCATTTAAAAGGTGGAGTACAGAACTGAATAGAGGAATCTAAAATGGCTGAAAGACACTTAAGAAAGTGTTCAACATCCTTAGCTATCAGGGAAATGCAAATCAAAACAACTCTGAGATACCATCTTACTCTTGGCAGAATGACTAAAATCAAAAACACCAAAGGCAATTTATGCTGCAGAGGATGTGGAGAAAGGGGAACACTCCTCCTCTGCTCTTGGGAGTGCAAACTCGTACAGCCACTTTGCAAATCAGTATGACAGTTCCTCAGGAAAATGGGAATTAGTCTACCTCAATGTCCAATAATTCCACTCTTAGTCACATACCCAAAAGATCCACATTCATACTAGGACATCTGTTCAACTATGTTCATAGCAGCATTATATGTAATAACCAGAACCTGGAAGCAACCTAAATGTCCTTCAACTGAAGAAAGGGTGGAGAAAATATGGTACATTTACACAATGGAGTGCTACTTAGTGAAAAAAAAAAAAAACAATGGAATCTTGAAATTCTCAGGAAAATGGATGGAACTAGACGAAAACATCCTGAGTGAGGTAACCCAGTCACAAAAAGACAAACACGGTATATAGTCACTTACATATGGATTTTAGACATAGAGAAAAGGATCACCAACCTACAATTTATACCACCAGAAAAGCTAGGAAGCAAGGAGGACCTTAAGAGAGACATAAATATATATATGTCCCCCTGGAGAAGGGGGAATAGACAAGATCTCCTGCTCAAATTGGGAGCATTGATGGAGGGAAGAGGGAGTTAGGAGAAAGAGAAGGGGAGAAGAGCATGGGGGAGGTTGTCATGAGGGAGCAGGAAGACTAAGTCAGGGAAAGAATAGAAAGGAGTAAGAAGAGAAATACCATAACATAGGGATCCATTATAGGTTTAAAGAGAAATATGACACTATGGAAATGTCCTGAGTTCTACAAGGATGACCCAACTAAGAATCTAAGCAGTAGTGGAGAGGCTATCTTAAATGCCCTTCCCCGATAATGAGATTGATTACTATCTTATATGCCGTCTTTGAGCCTTCATCCAGTAGCTGATGGAAGCAGAAGCAGACACTCACAACTAAACAGTAGGCGAACTCCTGGAATCCAGTTGCAGAGAGGGAGGAGTGATAGCAAAGTGGTCAAGATCAGGCTGCAGAAACCCACAGAAACTGCTGACCTGAACAGGGGGGATCTCATGCATGTCCGATTGATTGCTGGGAAACCAACATAGGACCGACCCAGACCCCCTGAATGTGGGTCTTAGTTAGGAGGACTGGGCAGCCTATAGGGCCTCTGGTAGTGGATAAGTATTTATCACTAGTATAGGAATGGAGTTTGGGAGCCCATTCCACATAGAGGGATACTCTCTCAGCCTAGATACATGGGGGAGGACCTAGGCCCTGCTCCAAATGACATGATAGACTTTGAAAATTCCCCATGGAAGGCCTAACCTTCCCTGGGAAGCAGAAATGGGATGGGATGTGGGTTCTTGGGGGGTCAGGTGAGGAAGGGAGGGTGAGAGAGGTGGGTTTGACAGGTAAAACAAGCTTTTTTTCTAATTTAAATAAAAATCATCACAAAAAAACATGGAAAAATTAGAAGAGTAGACCTTCATTAATTGAACAATGCAGAAAAAGGACATTCCAAACTCCCGATGGAAGGCACAGAACAGCTTGATGTGTTCATGGAGGTCTGTACAGATTTCTAAGGAGGGGAAAGAGTGTAGTCATATTTGCATTTCAGAATGAATACTTTGAAGCAGTGACATCACCAGCAAAATCTGGGGCTCTTGTGTCCAAGTTTGCTTCTGTGTTGCCGTGCTGAAACACTAGCCAAAACAGCTTAAAGAGGAAGAGTTTATTTCAACATAAAAGACATATTTCATTTATGAGGGATGTCAGCACTGGAACTTAATGCAGGAACCTGGAGGCAGGGACTGATGGAGAATCAGTAAGGAATGCTGTTTGTTTTCTTGCTTTCCATGCTTTGTTCCATGCTTTCCATGCTGGGCTCATAGAACCCAGGAAGTGACACTCCCTGCAGTTGTCTGTGCTCTCACACATCAATCATCAACCAAGAAAATGCTACCATGGACTTGCTTACAGTTCAATCTGATGGGAGCAGTTTCTGAATTGAGGCTGCCTCTTCCCAGGTTTTGTATCGAGTTAACAAAAACCAAACAACTTGCCTTGCAATGTAGGAAGAACAATGTTACTTTCAGAAGGGATGTGTGTCTTCTCTCTAATAAGTAGAAAATGAAAACTGAAAGAAAGAGGAAGACAGGAAGAAAAGTAGTTTTGGGGTGTGTTGTGTGTTCCATCAAGTGTGTATATATATATATATATATATATATATATATATATATATATATATATATATATATATAATCACTTTCATTCTGTTTCCTGATTACACCTCATCACTAATATATATGTCTTTTATCTTAACAAAATTTTATCTTCTGGACATTTCATTGAAATGGAATCATGCAATATGTGTCCTTTTGTGACTGGTTCTTTCACTTAATATCATGTTTTTAAGGGTTGTCATGGTAGCATGTAACAGAGTTTTACTCAGTTTTAGGGCATACATAGTAGTTCATTGTATGAGTACAGCACTGCTATGATTTAGATAATATCTCCAAAGATCAACGTGGTAAAGGTTTTGTGGTACTGGTGGAAGGTGGTCTAACCTTTAGAAGGTAGGTCTAATAGAAATTTTAATGTCACTAGGGGGCATTCCCTTGAAGGGGATTAGGAACCCTGGCTTTTTCCCACTGTCTTTTACTTTCAAGCTAGAGGGTTCCTCTAACATACTTACCTGATTCAACCTGGAAAATAATGGGGTCAGCCAACTGTGGACTGAAATCATCAAACCTTTCTTCCTCTACAGTTTGTACTGTATATAGCCACATTTAAAAAGTCTCTTCAGTTCTTCCCATTAGTTTTTACTTCTGTAATTAATGTTTCTATGAACATTCCTGCTCAAATTTTGTGTCATTTTATGGTTTTGCTTCTCTCCAGTCTATCTATAAGTGGAGTTGCTGTGTTAACTATGGTTAATCATTTGAGGAATCACCAGGATTTTTGCCTCTATATTTCAAGTCATGGGAAAGCACTGAGTAGACAGAAAATAATTGCATAGATTTCATTAATGGATGTATGTACTATCTCTTTAATATATTTCAACATATTCATTGTAGCTATTTTGAAGTCCTTGTCTTCTGCTTCAGACATATTGCATTTTTCAGGGCCTACCATAGTAGAGTTGTAGGGCTCTTGTGGAGACATATTGCCCTGGATATTGTCAAGTGTTTTTGTGCTGGCATCATGACACATAGGAGTAGGACTTCCTAATATACCCACATATTCACATCCACCTTTCTAATGCACACAGTCAACTTGCAAAGGTTTTAAGAGTACTAGGAGGGAGGAAGGGAGGGAAAGAAGGAGGGAGGGAGGGATGGAGGGAGAGAGGGAGGGAGAGGGAACTGGGGTCAATACATAAAATAAGAAAAAAATTCTCTAATACTGACTCAGAGCATGAATGTAAAAATAGTTTTCCCTCAGAACGTGGATTACTTTGCTAGGTTCAATTTTTTTTTTTTTGATTTTTCAAGACAGGATTTCCCTGTGTAACAGTTCTGGCTGTCCTAGAACTTGCTCTGTACAGTAGGCAGGCTTTGGACTCACAGAGATCCACCTGCCTCTGCCTCCCGAGTGTTGGGATTAAAGGTGTGCACCATTACCACCTGAAAGGAGATTTCATTCTATTTATTTATTTATTTATTTATTTATTATTTATTTATTTATTTATTTATTTATTTTATATAACCAAGTCCATTTAAATGAAAACAAACATTTATAGACAGTATTTGGGAATTTGGGCGCCGTTCTTTCCAAACTACTTCCTGCTGGTAAGGGGCGCTGTCATGGGGGATTAGAAGAAGATTAAGAAATCCTGGCTGTAGTCTGTAAGGCTGCTTTGTCCAGCTGTTTTGAATGTAGGATCACCTGGTACTCTGTTTCAGGTGGTCTGATCAAACCACATTAGTCTGGAAGGAATCCACATCTTTTCATTTTCTGTGGAAACAAAAATAGAAATCCTTTTCCCCAGTAACTTGTCCTTGAACTTAAATTTTGATGTCAAAGCATTTTTTAATTTAATTTATTATTTTACATGTCGATCCCAGTTCCCTCTTGCTCCCTCCCTCCCTTGCTCCCTCCATCCCTTACTCCCTCCTTCCTTCCCTCCCTTTTACCCTCTCTGCCCTCTCACATGCACTCTAACCACCCTCCCCTCCCATCCCCTACCCCATTTCCATATGTAGGGGAATGCCATACAGTTGGGGTCATGTAGGTCTGACAGGTCATTTGAAGTAGTTTCCTCCATCTCTTTAAGGGATTTTCTCATATCTTTTTTGAAGGCTTCTATCATTTTTATGATGGTAATTTTTAAGTCATTCCCTTCTGCTTCCTCTGCTTTGTTATTGTGTTCCGTTCTAGATTCCCTAGATTCTGGTGGTGTCATGCTTGTCTTTCTGTTGTTAGGTGTTTTCTTATATTGCCTTCTTCCCATAGCTTCTTCCAGTAGGTGTTGCTGGGGTCTCCCCCTCTCTCTATGGTACTTCCCCGGTGGGCTTATGTGGGTCAGAAATTCAATATCTGTAGCTCTGTGTGGTCCAAGCTCTCTAGGAGAGAGACCCTCTCTCTGCAGACAGGGTCCCAGGGATGGGGTCAGGGCTGAGGATCAAGTAGAAGATGCCTCTAGCCAATGGCTCTAGCCAATGGCTGGCAGAAGAAGACAAAGTCTGAGCTGAAACTTGGGAAGGTTTTGCAGGATAGTCGGATCTCACTGGAAACTGGGACTCTCTAGCTGAGGCCTCTTTCTTTAGCAGAGTCCCTGATTTGGGGTCAAGCATCTTGCTGTCAGGAACCCGCAGAGATAGGTGGATCTCTGGGAGGGGCCCGGGACTCCAGCAGAGGACTGGAGGTGGGGTCAGAGACCAAGCAGGTGGAAATTACGGGTGGTCCCACATGGATAGTCAGGACTCCTTTGTTCAGAGTTGCTCCGAGGAGACTCCGAAGTGGAGATCTCATTCTTAATAAGAAGAGTTAATTTTCTTTTGTTCTCTAGGACAGTATATTCCTGTGGTTTCTAATATGTTAAACACCTGTGGTGACTTAAGTTTATGCAAAATAAACAAAAAGCCTAGTTCCCTATTGTACCAGCAATGTTGCAAGTACTTCATACCCATGCATGCTCAGTGCTTACTAATGGGCAGTTACAGAAATGTGTATTTGTAGAAAATCCTATTGTGGTGGCAGAAAGGTTTCTTTCTTGGGTAGAGCCAGCTAAGATGTGTGTTCTACCAGGTTATGAAACTGTGTACACATCATGTCATATTCAAACCTGTTTTCAGCTCATGAAAGACCTCAGTATTGTGGATTATGTATGGATCACTGTTTTCTTTATTTTGTGTAGTATAATGTCTTTATCAATATTTTACAATTTCATATAATGTATTTTGGTCATATTTGTCCTCATGCCTCCCCCATACTCTTTTTAAATCCACACCTATGCTCAACTTTGTGTCCTCTTTTTATAACCATCAAATCCAATTTGTGCCTCCCTTCTTTCCTTCCTTCCTTTCTTCCTTCCTTGTTTCCTTTCTTTCCTCCCTTCTTAACTTAAAGTTATTTATTTTCACATTTATACTTTCCTGTGATGAAATTCTGCCCACAACAAATTTTCTGGTTTTGTTCATCATAGAATGTTTTCTTTCTTTCACTTCACACCAGAAAGATAGCTGATCTGGATAGGACTGGTTAAAGAATTATTAGAGATTGCTCCTGATACTTCTACCACAACAGTATACGAGTGACTTGACTTCCTGTCTATCTATTGGGGAGCTTGTGATTTCTTGATTCTGACTCCTCTCTGCCACCATTCCAAGGGGACTAAATAGATGTCCTACAGCCTTCTTCCCTCATCCCATCACTCTGTTTCAGCCAACAATGGAGGCACACACAACCTGAAAATCCACTGGCCATGCCAGTTTTGGAGTCAGGCAGGTGATCTTCATTCTCCTTCCTATTCTCCATTTCCTATTCTCCATTTCCAATTCCCTCAGTCTTACCCTGAGCCCACCTGCAGGGGCCTGTCTTCTCCCTCTTCCTTCATTCCCTTGGAATTCCACAGATTTTCATGGCAGGCCCTCTTATCAAGACCCCCAATTTCAGCCCCATTCCTTTGGTGTCAGCTCCCAATACCTACAAACACATTCTATACAGGACCCCCAGGAGCTATATCTGGCAGGGACTCTGAAGCACTCTATCTATCAACCCACAGCCACAACTGTCTACTAAAATCCAAAATGGGCAACAGAATCAATAGAACAGAAACCCACCCAACAAAGATATGATCAGATACCAACACCTAGAATTAACAATCATTCCAAATCCAGATGCCTAGATGCCAGCACAAAAACAATTAACAATAGCTGGGACAATATGTCTTCACTAGAGCCCTACAACTCTACTATGGTAGGTCCTGAAAAATGCAATATGGCTGAAGTACAAGACAAGGACTTTGAAATAGCTACTATGAATATGTTCAAAGATATTAAAGAGATAGTGCATACATCCATTAATGAAATCTATGCAATTATTTTCTGCCATATGTTTTGCTTATTCATTTTCCAAGACAGTGTCTTGCTGTGTAGCTCTAGGTGTCCTGGAAGGAGATATATTGACTAGGTTGGCCTTGAACTCACAGGGTTCCACCTGTGCCTCCCTAATGCTGGGATCCCTGTTTTTCTGCAAAAATGACAAGAAGGCTCTGCAAAATGCTTCAGAGATGTTCCTTTTAAAGCAAGTCAACTGGTTTTAGTATACTCCAGGGCAAAATGATCAGCAATGGTTAGCCAGCTATAACTGTTATCTCATTTGTAGCATGTTTTTGGGCAAGTCTCTGTGGGCTTCTTAATTGCATCATTAAAATAGCAAACAGGTGCAGTTTTAAGAGGGATTTCTCACAGAATACTTGATGCCTACAGAATATGTATGCATATGTAAATTAAAAAACATGTATAATAGGCATAAATGGTTTTCTGTGAAAATCTTGGCATGAGTGGAGCTCAATAGAGAGACTTGGTTTATTATTCTTGGTTGTATACATCGCGAAGGAAAACCAATATTTTGAGCTTAGTGATCAAGTGTTCAAGGTCTATAAAGGAATTTGGATGAAGGCCTTCTCAGTCTCAGCACTTCTGTTATCTTGGGTCAGATATTTTAAAATGAAATTTACTTATCCTGATAGCAGTTTCCTCTCCTTCCTCTCCTCCCATTCCCCCTTCCACCTCCCTTCCACATCCACCCCAACCCCCAATCCACTCCTCCTCTGTTATTGTTCAGAAATTGCCAGACCTCCTATGCATGTCAGCAAAGCATGGCATATCAAGTTGCAGTAGGAGTAAGCATTTCTTCTTGCATTAAGGCAAGAGAAAGGAGACTGCATGGGGATCCGCTGTCTTTGCCTCCTAACCTGAGACTATAAGCACATGCCATCATGCCCGAGTTTGGTCTAGGGATCAAAATCAAGTCCCTGTGCTTGTACAGCAAGTAATTTACTGACTGAGCTGTCTCTCCAGCCACAGAATATTTCTTAAGGCGGAGGGCTGGTCATGTGCACTGTTGTACATGGGAAAGTCCAAGTGTGTGTGTTGGGTGGTGTGTGGGGAAGGCATTGAGGAAGTTGTGGTTTTTTTGTTTGTTTGTTTTTGGTTTTGGTTTTCAAGACAGGGTTTCTCTGTGTAGCTTTGGAGCCTGTCCTGTAACTCACTCTGTAGATCAGAATGGCCTCGAACTCAGAGATATCCACCTGCCTGTGCCTTCTGCTTGCTAAGATTAGAGGCATGGCACCACCATTGCCTGGCTGAGGAAGTTTTATATGGAAGCTTCTTGTGCCAGAGGAACTTTCACTTGACTCACTGAAGCTGCTTCAGAGAGGTTAACCCATGCTTAAAGCCACTGACACAGGGTTCAGACTGCACATCTGGGGTACTGCTATGCTTGTCTGGACAGAAACTTACAAATGGGGCTATAACTTAGTGAAATAATGCAGTTCCACTTTTGATGACTACAGCACTGACCATCTTGGAAAGCTCACTTCTCAATGTGGCTCTGCCAGGTAGTGATCTCTCCACACTACTTCTCTCTTTTCACCAGGAAGTCCAGTTGCTCCTAAGGCTCCCTTGGTGGCCATTTTGAAATGTTTCAGAAAGCATTCTGCTGCAAGGAAAGAGCTCAACCCTGGAAAGTCAGAACACTTAACTTGGGAAACTCTCCAAGTCTCCTGCTCATAATTCCTTTCCATGCATATTTAACCTTAAATTTGAAATTATGACCCATACCTTCTATATGCAATAGTAGCTCAATTAAATATGTGCAATATGATAACTTTTATAGAGGAAATACCTGTGCAACAACCAACCAAGGATGCAACCAGGGAATGTTTCACAGCACAGAGTCTCTCCTATCACCTTTTAACTACATTTTCCCTCCCTTGTAATGCTATGCCTGAGCCTTGCTTCAAAGCTTTATTACAGGTATGTGCATCACTGCCTTTCAGTTTTGTTTGTTTTGGCAATGCTTATTAAAATTATTTTGATGTTCTGCTTCTTGTTTAATGTTATATCTTATATCCTTCAGAGAATTTGTTTCAGGAGAATTTTAGGTCAATTAGCCTCTAAGTTTAGAAAACAAGTGGTTTTAAAAGATTCATAATAGGTAATAATAGCAAACAAAAAAAAGCATTCACAATGCCACAAATTTGAGATTATCCACTATGGTTCCTAGATTTCAAGATGGCCTCCAATGTACCTTGCCTCCTACAAGCCATGCCTTTTTGTAGCTCATAGTTTGATTGTACCAGAATCCATCCAGGTAACTGATAGAATTGAGTTGTAATATATGGCTTCTAAGGTGATGTGCCTTAAGTCTGTTTCATGCTGTTGGGACAAAAGACCCAGGAATGAGTAATTTGTGATAAAAAGCAACTTACTTCTAATGGTTTGAAGGCTAAGAATTCTAAGGCTGGGCAACCATCATTTGGTGAGAGTTTTCTTGCTGTATTATCACATGGAAAGAGACAAAAGGGCAAGAGGGAGGCAGAGATGGGGCTGAATGATTTTTTTTTATATAAAGACCTTATACTTGAGGCAACAAATATACCCTCCACACCAACATTAAACTACCCATGAAAGCAAAACTTATGACACAATCCTTTCTTTGAAGTCCTACCTCAAATATGCCTCAACTTTCTGATGCATATGTTCTGGGGACACATTTGAATCATAGCTGTAGGCCAGCAATGAAGTTACTATCTCCTTTGGAAAACTATGAAAGCTCATGCATGCTTTAGATGCCCTTACTTCTGTGGGTCTCTTCCAAACCCCTTGTAAATGCCTTAGTAATGTGTTTGAGTGATCATGGATTTTTATACAAAAGCATTGCAAATGGCATGTAATTTAAGTGGTATTAGTTAACGATACTGTCTACACCATGATAATTTTTCTGTTAATACTGCCCTTATTTTTCATAGCAGAAAGACAACTGTGAATAGGAATTAAATAAGGAATATGCTTAGCCTGGACATGTAGCTATAGTTATATGATTCATGTTTGCTCAAGTATGCATACTTCAGTTAGTGCTTGCCACCTTGGTGTATGAAACCCCTCTAGGAATACTTCTCTCTCCTGATGACTTGACTTAATTGGTGATAAGATCAAGGTTCTATCCGAGTGCAGATATGTGTGTATCACCTAGGATTTCAAAGAACAAAGAGAAATATAACTAGAAGTAGCTGAATTCAGATGTTAGTCTGTGGAATAACCCCTCTAATTATTCAAATGTGTAAAATTTTAAGCAGAACATTCAGTTCTTATTTTCAGCTACTTAAAATATAAATATAGGGCCCCTGATCCTGCTGCTCCTGTCTCCATTCCCCATCGAGAGCACCCTTGGAGCTCTGATACACCCCCACCCATCCCCCCACGCGGGACCACCCTTAATTTCCACTGGCTTGGTCTCTGACCCCGCCTCCAGTCCTCTGCTGGAGTCCCGGGCCCCTCCCAGAGATCCGCCTATCTCTGCGGGTCCACTTGGAGTTCCTGCGGCAAGATCCTGCCCCCAAATCCTTGCCTCTGCCAATGAATGAGGTCTCAGCTGGAGAGCACCAGTTTCCAGTGAGATCCCACTACCCTGTAAAACCTTCTCAAGTTCCAGCTCAGCCCACGTACTCGTCTGCCAGCTATTGGCCAGAGCTATTGGCCAGAGCTATTGGCCAGAGGACCACTGTGAGTACCTGCTGGCATCTTCTTCTGGATCCTCATCCTTGACCCAATCCCTGTATCCCTGTCTGTGGAGAAACCTCCTAGAGAGCTTGGACCACACAGAGCTACAGATATTGAATCTCAGACCCACATAAGCCCATCGGGGAAGTACCATAGAGAGAGGGGGGAGACACCACCAACAACTACTGGAAGAAGCTATGGGAAGAAGGCAATACAAGAGAACACCTAACAACAGAAAGACAAACATGACTCCACCAGAATCTAGGAAATCTACACCAACTAGAATGGAACACAACAACTAAGCAGAGGAAGCAGAAGAGTACGACTTAAAAATTACCATCATAAAAATGATAGAGGCCCTCAAAGAAGATGTGAGAAAATCCCTTAAAGAAATGGAGGAAAAAACAAGCAAAAAAGTGGAAGAAATGAACAAATTCCTTAAGGAAAGTACAGAAAGCCAGGAAAAAACAATTAACCAGGTGAAGGAAACGGTTCAAGACTTGAAAACTGAAATTGAGAAAATAAAGGCAACACAAACGGAAGGAATACTGGAAATTGAAAAGCTGGGCAAAAAAATTGGCAACTATGGACACATGCATAACCAATAGAATTCAAGAGATGGAAGAGAGAATCTCAGGCGCAGAAGATAAACTAGAAGAAATAGATTCATCGACCAAAGAAAATCATAAATCCAACAAATCTTTAACACAAAACAACCAGGAAATGTGGGACACCATGAAAAGGCCAAACCTAAGAATAATAGCCATAGACGAAGGTGAGGAAGCCCAGCTCAAAGGTGCCGAAAACATATTCAACAAAATCATCGAGGAAAACTTTCCAAATCTGAAGAAGGACATGCCCATGAAAGTACAAGAAGCATACTGAACCCCGAATAGGCTGGACCAAAGAAAAAAGACCCCTTTACATATAATAATGAAAACACCTAGCATACATAATAAAGAAAGAATATTAAGAGCAGCGAAGGAAAAAGGACAGGTAACATATAAAGGCAGACCTATCAAAATTACACCTGAATTCTCTATGGAAACCATCAAGGCCAGAAGGTCCTGGATAGATGTTCTAAAAGTATTAAGAGAACACGGATGCCAGCCTAGGCTACTATATCCAGCAAAACTCTCAATCAATATAGATGGAGAGAACAAGATATTTAATGACAAAACCAGATTGTCCCAATATGTATCTACAAATCCAGCCCTACAGAAAGTATTGGAAGGAAAACTCCAACCCAAGGAAGGTAACTACGCCCACAAAAATGTAGGCAACAGATAATCCAACTACACCAGAAACCAAGGGTGAAGCAGAACAAATATATTCACAATACCACTACCAAAAACAAACCTAAATCAAACAAGCATCAACAATCAATGGTCCTTACTCACCCTCAACATTAATGGTCTTAACTCACCTATAAAAAGACACAGGCTAACAGAATGGATACGAAGACAGAATCCATCCTTGTGCTGCATACAAGAAACACATCTTAGCTTCAAAGATAGACATTATTACCTCAGGGTAAAGGGATGGGAAAAGATTTTCCAATCAAATGGAAATAAGAAGCAAGCAGGCGTAGCTATCCTAATATCTAACAAGTTATACTTCAAACCAAAATTAGTCAAAAGAGATGAAGATGGTCATTTCATATTCATCTCAGGAGAAATCCATTAACACAAAGTCTCAGTTCTGAACATCTATGCCCCTAATACAAAGTCACCCACATTTGTAAAAGAAACACTACTAAAACTCAAAGCTCATATAAAACCTCACACACTTATAGTGGGAGACTTCAATACACCACTCTCAACACTAGACAGGACCACAAATCAGAAACTCAACAAAGAAACAAAAGAGTTAACAGAAGTTATGTCTCAACTGGGGTTAACAGACATCTATAGAACATTCCATCCAAAGACAAAAGAATATACCTTCTTCTCTGCTCCACATGGAACCTTCTCTAAAATCGACCACATAGTAGGTGACATAACAAACCTCAACAGATACAAGAGAATAGGAATAGTCCCCTGTATCTTATTGGACCACCATGCTTTAAAATTGGAATTCAACAACAACACAAAAAGCAGAAAACCTGCAAACTCATGGAAACTGAACAATGTGCAATTGCACCACTCCTGGGTCAAAGAAGAAATAAAGAAAGAAATTAAAGACTTTCTAATATTCAACGAGAATGAGGATACGACATACCCGAACTTATGGGACACCTTGAAAGCAGTGCTACATGGGAAGTTCATTGCACTTAGTGCCCATATGAAGAAAACAGAGGATAGTCACATAAGAGAATTAACAGCCCAACTGAAAACCTTAGAACAGAGAGAAGCGAATTCACCCCGCAGGAGTAGACGCCAGGAAATAATCAACTTGAGGGCTGAAATCAACAAAATAGAAACCAGGAAAACAATACAAAAAATCAATGCAACAAAGAGTTGGTTTTTTGAGAAAATCAACAAGATAAACAAACTTTTATCCAAATTAACGAAAAAGCAGAGACAGAACATGCAAATTAACAAAATCAGAAATGAATTGGGGAACATAACAACAGACACAGAGGAAATCCAGAAAATTTTCAGGTCATACTTTGAAAATCTGTATTCCACAAAAATTGAAAATTCAAAGGAAATGGACACGTTTCTGGATAACTATCACTTACCAAAATTAAATCAAGAACAGACAAACAACTTAAATAGACCTATAACCCATAATGAAATAGAAGTAGTCATTGAAAGCCTTCCAACCAAAAAAAGTTCAGGGCCAGACGGATTTAGCGCAGAATTCTACCAGACATTCAAGGAAGAACTAATACCACTACTCCTCAAACTGTTCCACAAGACTGAAACAGAAGGTTCATTGCCAAACTCTTTTTATGAGGCCACAATAACATTGGTACCCAAACCTCACAAAGACACAACTAAGAAAGAAAACTACAGACCAATATACCTGATGAACATCGATGCAAAAATACTCAATAAAATACTGGCAAACCAAATGCAAGAATACATCAGAGAAATCATCCACCATGACCAAGTAGGCTTCATACCTGGAATGTAGGGATGGTTTAACATACGAAAATCTATCAACATGATCCACCATATAAACAAACAGAAAAAGAAAAACCATATGATTATTTCCCTAGATGTGGGAAAAGCCTTCGACAAAATTCAACACCCTTTCATGATAAAGGTATTGGAGAGGTCAGGGATAACAGGAACATACCTAAACATAATAAGAGCAATATACAGCAAACCAACTGCCAACATCAAACTGAATGGAGAGAAACTTAAGCCAATTCCTCTAAAATCAGGAACAAGACAAGGCTGTCCTCTCTCTCCATATCTCTTCAATATCGTACTAGAAGTTCTAGCTAATGCTATAAGACAACAAAAGGAGATCAAGAGGATCCAAATTGGAAAGGAAGAAGTCAAACTGTCTCTATTTGCAGATGATATGATTGTTTACATAAGCAACCCAATAAACTATACCAGGGAACTCCTACAGCTGATAAACACCTTCAGCAAACTAGCAGGATACAAGATAAACTCAAAAAAATCAGTAGCCCTACTTTTTCCAGACAACAAAGAGACAGAGAAAGAAATCAGAGAAACATCACCCTTTACAATAGCCACAAGCAACATAAAGTATCTTGGTGTAATGCTTACCAAACAAATAAAAGACCTATATAATAAGAACTTTGTGACTCTAAAGAAAGAAATTAAAGAAGATACCAGACAATGGAAAGATCTCCCATGCTCTTGGTTAGGTAGGATTAACATAGTAAAAATGGCAATCTTACCAAAAGCAATCTACAGATTCAATGCAATCCCTATTAAAATCCCACCACAATTCTTCACCGACCTTGAAAGGATAATAATCAACTTTATATGGAAAAACAAAAGACCCAGGATAGCCAAAACAACCCTATACAATAAAAGAACTTCAGGAGGCATCACCATTCCTGACTTTAAGCTCTACTACAGAGCTATAGTTCTGAAAACAGCCTGGTATTGGCATAAAAATAGACAGGTAGACCAATGGAATCGAATTGAAAATCCTGATATTAATCCACGCACCTATGAACACCTGATTTTCAACAAAACAGCTAAAAGTATACAATGGGGCGAGGACAGCATCTTTAACAAATGGTGCTGGCACAATTGGATGAGGGTGTGTAGAAGACTGCAGATAGACCCATGTCTGTCGCCATGCACAAAACTCAAGTCCAAATGGATCAAAGAACTCAACATCAATCCAGCCACATTGAACATCTTAGAAGAGAAAGTAGGAGGTACCCTTGAACAAATTGGTATAGGAGACAGCTTCTTCAACATAACTCCAGGGGCACAGACACTGAAAGAAACAATTAATAAATGGGACCTCTTCAAACTTAGAAGCTTCTGTAAGGCAAAGGACACAGTGGACAAGACCAAATGGCAGCCCACAGACTGGGAAAAGATTTTCACCAATCCTATATCCAACAAAGGGCTGATCTCCAAAATACACAAAGAACTCAAGAAACTAGTCAACAAAACACCAAATAACCCTATTAAAGTGGGGTACAGAACTGAAGAAAGAATTCTCAATGGAGGAAATCAAAAAGGCTGAAAGACACTTAAGAAAATGCTCCACATCCTTAGCTATCAGGGAAATGCAAATCAAAACAACTTTGAGATGCCATCTTACCCCTGCCAGAATGGCTAAAATTAGAAACACCAGTGATGACTTATGTTGGAGAGGATGTGGAGAAAGGGGAACACTCCTCCACTGCTGGTGGGAGTGCAAACTCATACAGCCAGTTTGGAGATCAGTATGGCGGTTCCTCAGGAAAATGGGAATTAGTTTACCATAGGACCCGGCAATCCCCCTCTAAGGCATATACCCAAAGGATTCACATCCATGCAACAAAGACATCTGTTCAACTATGTTCATAGCATCACTATTTGTAATAGCAAGAACCTGGAAGCAACCTAGATGCCCCTCAATTGAAGAATGGTTAATGAAGATGTGGCACATCTAGTCAATGGAATACTTCTCTGCAGAAAAAAATGGTATCTTGAAATTTGCAGGCAAGTGGATGGCACTTTAAGAAACCATCCTGAATGAGGTAAGCCAGTCACAAAAAGAGGAACACAGTATGTACTCACTCATATATGGATTTTAGACCTAGATCAAAGGATCACCAGCCTATAATTCACACCACCAGAGGAACTAGGATACAAGGTGTATTCTAAGAGATTCATATAAAGTCCCTCACAGAACTAGGAAGGTACAAGTCCCCCAGAGCTCAGGTGAAGTGGGGGGGGCAGCGAATGGAGAGAGAAGTAGGAGAAAATGAGGGGGAGGAAAGGAAAACATGTGCGACCAGGAAGATTGAGCCTGGTTAGGAATAGAAGATAGGAAAGAGAGAGAGAGAGAGAGAGAGAGAGAGAGAGAGAGAGAGAGAGAGAGAGAGAGAGAGAGAGAGAGAGAGAGAGAGACAGAGACAGAGACAGAGAGAGAGAACATAAAAGAGGGATCCAATATTGGTTTGAAGATAAAATTGAACACAAAGAAAGGCCGAGAGAACTACAAGACTGCTCCCAACTAACAATCTCAGCTTCCATGGAAAGGCTAACATAAATGCCTTTCCCGGAGTGTGAGATCAACAACTAACTTCTCCATGGAGCCCTCAACTAATGCCTGTTGAAAATAGGAGCAAACACCCATACATAAACACTGAGTCGAACTAGAACCCAGAAGCAGATGGAAAGGACAAGACCATGCGGCAGAAGCACATAGAGACAGCTTACCTGAACAAGGAGGAGCTAATGGCCACTAGACTGATAGCTGGGAAGCCAGCATGGGACTGAATCAGGCCCCCCTGAATATGGGTCTTAGCCAGAAGGACTGAGTAGTCTAAGAGACCTCAGACAGTGGAGCCAGGATTTATCCCTGGTGCACAAAAGGACTTTGCGAACATATCCTCCATGGAGGGATAACTGCCTTAATCTAGAGACAGTAGAGAAGCCCTAGTCCCTACTTCACATGACCTGTCAGATCTACATGACCCCAACTGGATGGCATTCCCCTACATATGGAATTGGGGTGGGGGGATGGGAGGGGAGGGTGGTTAGGGTGCATGTGAGAGGGCAGAGAGGGTAAAAGGGAGGGAAGGAGAGAGGGAAGGCTGGGGGGAGGGACAGAGGGAGCGGGAACTGGGATCGACATGTAAAATAATAAATTAAATTAAAAAAAATGCTGTGATTCCAAAATTTAAGTTCAAGGACAAGTTACTGGGGAAAAGGATTTCTATTTTTGTTTCCACAGAAAATGAAAAGATGTGGATTCCTTCCAGACTAATGTGGTTTGATCACGCCAGACCACCTGAAACAGAGTACAAGCTGATCCTACATTCAAAACAGCTGGACAAAACAGCCCTACAGATTACAGCCAGGATATATGAATCTTCTTCGAATCCCCCAGGACAGCGCCCCTTACCAGCAGGAAGTAGTTTGGAAAGAACGACGCCCAAATTCCCAAATATTGTGTATAAATGTTTGTTTTCATTTAATTTGACTTTGTTATATAAAATAAAATAAAAAAGAGTATACAAATGTGAGCAGTAATTAATACAAAAAATATAAATATAAACTCCCATCAGAATAAAACTATTTAAAACTTATATCTCAGGGTTTTGATATGAAATTATATCAATTAAGCCACGAAATTTATACTGTCATACTACCACACAAACTAGCCTGTCAATGAGTGCTGTCAGCAAACACACACACACACACACACACACAGAGAGAGAGAGAGAGAGAGAGAGAGAGAAAGAGAGATACTGCACCAGTACTTTCAAATACCTTGAAGAATCATAACTTATATAGGAAATAAACTTGATAAGTCTTTACCAATTTGACAATTCTCATACTTAGTGTGTTTTGGTATTACTAGCCAAGGAGAGGAAGTTATGGAGTATAAAGCAAAAAGACTGTGAACGAAAAAAGAGGCTCTTTGGCAGTTGATTGATAATTGTCATTTTATGGCTTGTGTTTACAACCTTTACCAATGTTTTAAGTGAATTTTGCTGTAATTTTTTCTCATCATAAATAAATGGAACTGTATTTACTTTTGTTTCCTTTTCTATTCCATAATTCATTTATGGATTTCACTGTATTAGTTACTCCTCTCATTGCTGTGACAAAATGAGAAAGAGTATTTTGGTTCACTAATACAGGGTACAGTCATTTATGACAGGGAAGGCACAGTGGCAGGAGCAGAAGGCAGCTTGGTTCAATAATTACACCCTTAGTCAGGAAACAGGGGATAGGGGTGATTATCACTGCTGCTTTGCTCACTCCTTTTTATTCAGGTCAGGACCACAGCCTGTAGGATGGTACCAACCAAATTCAGGGAGGATCTTCTCACCTCAGCTAACCTAATCTAGACTCATTCACAGAAATGCCCAGAGGCATGTTTCTTTAGTTACTATAAAACAAGTCAGGTAGATGATAATGATTAACAATTACACTACCAAGCTCCTCAGGCTTTTTTTCAGACTATCAGTATGTGTGCAAGACCTCTTTTAGTACCCATTATTTACCCAACCCTTCTCCCTCCAAGATTACATGAACCCCTAGACTTCCACCAAGTCATATCAGACAAAGGTTCACAGTGTCTGTGTTAATGGCTTACTAGTGTGACTAGGATGTTCCATGGAGGAGTAAACAAAGAGTGAAAAAATATAGAAGACTTTGGATTGTATCATCTTTGGGAAGGTAACATATTTCACTCCAAATATGTTTCTTTTGTATATTTAATGGTAACAACTCAGAAAAGCTATAGACAACTGAAAGTAAGTAAAGTTATGCTTTTAAAAGAAGAAATGCACATGTAACTCTGCATTAGTAAAAGAAACAATGAGTGTAGATCTGAATTTTTTTTTTCTCTACTTGCCCCAATTTCTGCCTAGGGAGATCTTCCCACAGAAAGAAGTGATTGGGTATTTGGCATCTACTGAGATGGAGATGGCCACATGTGGATGCTACCTGGAAGACTTCATCTGTATCAGACAATTCCTGCTCAGTGTGCATCTTCTTTCCAAGCTTTCCATACCCTCTGTCACCTTCCTTCATTCTGAAAACCCAAGGATTACATGATAGTCAAGTTGAGTGGAGGCTACCTCTCAGTACAGAGGACTTTCCCTGTAAGTCAACGCCCTAGATATGGCCCTCAGAGAAAAGGTGGGACAATTATTTGGACCTGTGTGACTTCAGAGAAAAGGTCGAACAATTATTTGGACCTGTGTGACTTTAATAGTCACAAGACTTAGAGATGTAATACAATTTGTGTACTATTATTGTTCTCTGTGTAGTGTCCATTTATTTCATAGAGGAAAGTTACTGAAACATCAAAGGAAAATGAACAAACTTAAAATTTCTCTTGCCAGAAACTAATTGGTAGCTACTCCATGATTTTTAATAAAAATATTCACACACACACGAGATAAAACAGTGAAAATGTTTTGATCATGTCAAATTCTTCATTATTATTTGGGATAGTAGAATTATACTTTAAATTATGTATAATAATGTTTTGAATTTTCATGATTATTTGTTATTTCTATATTTAGTTGTATATGATAAATAAAAATTAATTTTTGTTGAATACTATGTGTGCTTATTTGCTTAATTTGAGTCTTCTCTGATAATGTTTATATTTGGCCAGTATTGTTAATAAATGAAATGACTCATGCTGGGTGGTGGTGGTGCATACTTTTAATCCCAGCAATTAGGAGACAGAGGAAGGCAGATCTTTCAGTTCCAAGCCAGCCTGGTCTATAGAGTGAGTTCCAGGACTGCCAGGGCTAATCAGAGAAACCCTGTCTTGAAATATAATAAAATAAAAACAACTGAAAGTATTAAATTCCTAAGGCTATAACAATATATAGAGTTATATCAGATTCAGTCTGAAAATGAAGTTTAACAATACTGAACTAATATATTCTGACCTCAATGTATTTTGTTGTGGTAGTTTGAGTGACAATGTCCACTATAGTCTCGATTGTTTTAATACTTGGAACTTGCTGGACAGAACTGTTTGGGAAGGATTAGAAGGTATGGGCTTGTTGGAGCAGGTATATCACAGGTTGATCTTTGAGGTTACAAAAGACTCATGCCATTTCAACATTCCAAGCTATGTCTCTTTACCTTCTGCTTGTGATTTAACATGTGAGTTCTCAGCTGTTTCTGCTGCCATGCCTTTGTTCTACATACATGGACCATCACCCTCTGGAACTGTAAGTCCATTTAAATGCTTTCTTTTATAATTTGCTTTGGTCACAGTGTTCTATCACAGCAACAGAAAAGTGATTGATATAGCTATATACAGTGAGTGACACAAAATACTTTCTGAAAATACTTGACTGGAAAGCCATCACTTAAAATTGTAACTAAAAACCAAGGTGCATTGATCAAAAAATCAATTGTTATGATAACCTTAACTTGTAGTGATTTGTGTGTTGCTGAAGTAGGATGTAAATACAGAGAAAGATTCAACCCTTCTTAGACCTAACTTAATTTTTATGGCTCCAGTATTTTTCCTCCTGTATCAAGTCTCAGCATAGTTGACAAGAGACTGGCCTACTTGGACAATCATACTTTCTTCCTGAAATACAATAAAAACACTATTAAGATGACTGGTAAACCATACTTATTATTAAAACATCTATCTTAACTGCTTTGGATGAACTCTGTATAACAAAATTACATTGATACTTTTATTTTCATCTGTGTTTCTATCTTAGCCATGATTCTTCCTTATATTCAGGGATGCCAAGTGCTTTCATAAATAACCTTATAATTTCATTAAAAACATGTTTTGATAAGGAAGTGAATGCAGCAAGATATATTTGCTCTTCCCCTCTCAACTTCAGTTATAGAATATATGCTTCAAACAGTGTACCCCCAAAGCCTCCAGATCACTTCTACAGCTGCTGCTCAAGAACGTAGGTATCTATACCTCCGCTGCTCAAGAACGTAGGTATCTATACCTCCCCTGAAGCCTATGCTTGACTCTTCTTAAGGGCTTCTGTCCTTTCCTCCTTTCCCCTTACCAGAAAGCTCACTGATTTCATTTCACTTCGACTTTGGATACTGAGTAGAGGTACATGAGACTCTAAGACAAACTTCCCCATTTTCCACCTGTATGGAGCTGTATTCTCTAATGCCAGTGACATTGCTTCATACTTGTGAATGCCACTCTGTCTTCAAAGATAGATTTAAAAAGAAAGCAGAGAACAAGCACAGACATGTGTCCCAGCATTTGGAAAACTGAGGCAGAATGACCATGTTTCGGTGGCTAACCGGAATTACACAGTGTACTAGGGTACCTTGGGATATAAAGCAAATTCAAGGCCAATCTGGGCGTTAGAGAAAGTTCAAGATGAGACGGGGCTACTTAGCAAGTCTTTATCTTTTTATTTATTCTTTTCAGTATTGGAGATTCAACTCACAGCCTCATATGTGCTATTGAGTTACAACTGCAACACACAAGCTCTGTCTTGAAGAAACAAAACCAACACAAAACAAGATAAATAACATATATTCTAACATCACAGCTGAGTTTTTCTGAACAAAAGTATCCAAGGTGAAGAGAATCACAGTGAAGACAGATGAAGAACAATAGGGGGAAATGTTTTTCTGGGTTTTCTCATTACTTCCATTATGTTATTTGATTTGATGCTTTTTAAAGTTAACCTAGTGACATTTTTATGGTTTACTGGTATAATTATAACATCTTATTTATTGAACAACAGAAAATAATTCCAAACTATTACCTTTCACTCATAATGTGATGATGTGACTAGATGTATATCTGGCTTTCTGAAGATTGGGCAGTCGGTGGGTTCTGACACCTCACAGAGTAGAGCCTCCGGTCTCCAGCCTGCTATTGGCCAGGTTCTGATTGGACGGGTCACAAAGGGGGTTGCTAGGTGCCACGTGGAGAAAAGACTCACCTGCTATCGTCTAGGCTGTGTTGTGGAGGAGTGAAGTCAGGCTGTCAATGGCAGGATACCAGCTCTGGTCACCATGGACTCCACTGGATGAAAACTTGCGATGGCTGCGGCACACAACACCTAACCTTTGCTCCAAACACCCTTTTAGAATCTCTCCTTGCTTTCCACAGAGCCCTTCTGACCTTGAAGTGCAACGGTGCTTTCAGGAAGTCGCCATAGTCTTAGATAGCCCGCCACTGGAAAATGGAGAGAGCCCGGATTCACCTGGCCAAGCATCAGAGCAAGAGACCAGGGATAGGAAGAATGGATTGGTTAGGAAGCCGGAGCCCATCCGCCTCATTGGAGTGGATGCTGTCTTTGGAAGGGTTATTACAGTCCAGCCACCCAAGTGGACTGGAACCTTCAGAGTTTCAGACACATCAGCCTTCTGCAAAATTATCAGCAGGGAGCAACAGTGGCCCACTGGACTCAAGGATCCTCAGATTGAGATGACCGTGGCTATGTGCAAGCAGATGCTACGCTCAATCCTCCTTCTGTATGCGATATACAAGAAGTGCACCTATGCCCTGCAGCACTCCCAGTAAAGGGTCCCAACCTGACCCCTGTACTTCACACCGCACTCTATGGTCTGTACCTGGAGCTTACACAGACCTGTCCATGTAAATCGATCTGTAACATCATGCCTGATATTTTGCACATCCTTCAAGCTGTGAAAATCCAGAAGTTCCCCGCCCTCTTTCTCTTCAGAATCAGGGCCAATGAGCCTGAGCAAGGAAGAGCATTCCGGCTGAACAGACACTTAAGAGTTAAACTACCACTGGCTTGGTCATGTGGTAAAGAACTCTTAAAAAAAAAAAAAAAAACACACACACACACACACACACACACACACACAAATCAGCCAAGCTAGTGTGAACACACTCAAAGCTCCAAAGCTAACGAAGAGCTGGGGGCAGAAAAGGAACATTTAAAAAAGGCATGCATGGGTTTTCTGTATACTAGAAGATGAAGGAATCAAAAATCAAAATCTTTGGTGGGTTAAGGACTAGTTTGAAATCAGCCTTCTATCATCAAACAGATGATAACAACAAACCCCAACTGTACAACCCTAATACCAAATGTGGATAAAAAATATTAACAAATATTAATCTTTACAGCCCAACAAGGATGAAATTGGTAGCAGCTTTGAGACTGGACTTTTTGGGTTGAAGACAGGAGAGTCCCTGTTTTAGCTCCTGGTGTTTGATTTTCAATAAACTACAATTGTTTCATTTAAAAAGAGTTTAAATTTTTTTTCATCCCAAATTGTAATTAACTCCTAAAATTATAATTCTTACACAATTAATTAAAAGCCAAAATGGTAGTTTTACCCTATTGTCGCTAGTTTCTGTTATAATTATGAGTTAAAAAAATTATCCTACAAAAGTTGCATGTTCTCTAATTGGAGTCTCCTAGCTCTATATCTTCATATGGGAATACATAGCCTGTAGTAACCACAGAAATCAGAAATTAGGAAAGGAAAATGGGATCATTGCTAGAATAGGGTAATTGAGGAATAACAGAGAGGGGAGCAGCAGGGTACAAGTGATCTGAGCAGGAAAGCAGGGAAAAGGGGGTTCCTTAGGGTAAAAGAGAAAGGTAATACATAAGAAGTTGGAAAGAAGGCAAAGAGGAATGGTAGGATACAGTGGTGGCAGGGGAAATAGGGAGGGGCTCTGTATGGAGAGTAAGGGATGTATACAGAAGAGGAAGGAGGAGGGTAAAGGGAAATAGCAGGATATGGTGATCAGGTAGGGGGCAAGTTCCTTAGGGAAGGGGGAGGAGATAAATATAGGAAGAGGGGAGGAGGTAAAATAACAATATGGATGGCTGAGAAAGTCACAAGAAGTCATACTATTAACTACCTGAAAAACCTATAGCACAGTGATGAGCACAGCATGGGTGCAGTGGGAACACATATACCTTGACAGTAACCAATGGCTCTCTAATTGGACTTAAGACCCACACTATAAGAAGGATGCCATGCCTGGTGCTGGAAACCTAAACAGCTATTCAGTGCTAGTGAAGCCATGTATATTGGAGGAGAATCTATAACCACTAATATACTAAATCATTAAAATCTCTAAAACAGTCTATAAACATTTGTCTTCATATCCACAGATAAATTTAGTCTTCACACCTCAGATGGAAGCCACTACAGAAAAACAAACCCATCAAAACACAGAGTTGTGAAGCCCAGTCCTAGTGAATAGTTACAAAACACTCCCCCCACTAAATTTAATGGAGCATTGTAGAATAGGAGGTAGAAAGATTGTAAAAGCCATAGTATCAGAGAATTTGCTCTGAGATGAGTATCCTAGTAAAATTAGAGGCCACACCCATAAAGTTTCACCAATATAACCCCCAAATGTGCACTGAACAAAGACACCAAGGAACATGCCAAACTGCATAGGGAAGAGCCCATGACCCCACATAAAGAACTATAGGTAATTCAGTAAAACTGAGAGCAGGAGAGGTACTTACCTCAAAGAAGAGCACACCAATTGGTGGTTCATTGTCAAATCATTGGTCATTCCTGAAAACAGGCATACAAGTCACATATGGACTCAGCATGTTATATTTGACAATATATACATATAGGCAAATACATACATAGAATTCAATAACAACTGATGAAAAAACAAGGTCATTAATTTGAAGCAGAGCAAGGAGGGGTACAGAAGAGGGATTAGAGTGAGGGAAGGGAGAAATTTGTCATTAAACTAATCTCAAAAATCAAAAAAACCCCAAAAAATGTTTTAACAAAGTTTAATAAAGCGCAAAAATTTTCACTGAATTTCACTAATCTCTTATAATTTACAGATTTTTTTTAGTCCCAGATGATTAGCAAACACAGATTCTTAATCCAAAATGTTACCCAAACAGGACCCAATTATGTTTTTATTTAAGTCATTGTTTCACTCTGACAACTGATATATTGGAAGATTGTATTTGCAATGTTCTAGTGAAGATCTTGTGTCAAAATGCATAAGAAAGAACTTGAAATCATCATCATCACCAACAAAGCAGAAAAGTCCATTGAAAATATCATTCCACTAGGAATAGGAAAGGCTTATGAGGCCCCACCCTCCCTAAAGGACAGTTGCCAGTTAACAGTTACTCATGCAAAGTGTAGCATTTTCTTCATGTTGAGCTACTGAAAAGTAGTACAGTGTCTCACTCATGATCACAAATCAATCCTAATTAATCTTGTGGACACACACAGACATAAAAGTTGGAAGGGAATTTCTTGGAAACATGTGTTTTAGCAGAAGGGGAGGGATATATAAGAGGGTAATGGGAATGGAAATTCTTAAAATTCACTATCAAAATATATGAAACTGTCAAATAATAAACAAAGAAAATATAAGGCCAAAGGTATATCTAAATAAAGAACTAAAAAGGCAAGGAAACTGAAACACTCAACCATAAAACATATTTCTAATTATTGGTAATCAGAAGATATAAATTACAAGCAATAAAGAAATAGAAATCTAACAAATAGGGAAAGTGGTGATGAATCTGGATGATGGGTAATATCGAACTGTTGGTTGGAAAATATGAAGTTATGTTCTGTGCAAATGTACATAAGGTGAAGCCCTTTTGGTCAAGTGGTTGGTGTGTGTGTGTGTGTATGGATGGATGGGTGTTTGTCTATATTGTTATAACAGAACTATATTGAGGATACTCACTTTTTTTTGTTTGGAGAAGGAAGTTGAAGGTCATGGAGTTGCGATGATGGCAGAAGTACAACATGAAATATTACAATAACTGGAAACGAAGATTCAGTCATGGAGTCTGTAGAACAACATATAGCATATTTTTCCAGTAATAATAAGGTAGACATAAAAGTTATAATAGTCAAAATGAGATCCATTTTGATAACTTATATACATGTACAAAACAACACTACTTTTTCTAAGATACATTAAATGTTGTGCCTCCTGAGTAAAGTTTATTTTCTTCTCTTCCCTATCTCCCCTGTCATAGCTTTGTCAACTTATTTATCTGTGTATGTCTGTTGAATGTTAGTAAAAACCTACTGCAAATATTTATTATGTTGCCATGAAAATTACCAAAACAATTTCTCATAAAAATAGGAGTAAGGGGACTGGAGAGATAGCTCAGTAGTTAATACCATTAGATGTTCTTCCCGGCATCTACATAGTGGCTCATATCCCTTTATAACTGTAACTCCAGGAGATCTGATGCAGTCTTCTGGCCTCTGTAGGTACCAGGCATGCATGTGGTTCCCAATTCTATATGCAGGCAAAACACTTACACATGTTAAGTTATTAAAAATAAAGACAGGAATGGAGAAGAGGCAGTAGGAGTGAATTTGATAAAAACATACTTTATATATTCATGAAATTCTCAAACACTAATAAAATATGCTTAAAATATTTAAATATGAGCCTTCATATCTGAAAACACTGTGGTTTAGGTTAGTATAGAAGATTTCTCTATATAATAAATTATTTATATATTTAATTAGATATATAAATTATATACTTTTTTGGAGAGAGTAATCATCATTATCTACATGGCTACCTTTCCTTATATATCTCCTTTGGACAGCTTGTCTGCTTTGGTAGCCTACTTTGAAGGCTATAGTAAGGAATTGACTACCAGAGGAGGGAAAGCTGCCATGATGGATGAAGCCTGCTGTGTACATTGTTTTGCTTTTGCAATCATTGTGGCTGGTTAGTTTCATCCAATGGAGGGGAATTGATACTGGGAAAGCTTAAGAAGAGCTATTCTTTTTTTCACCTTTCATAACTAGACAGGCATCTAGTGATATTCATACTCTGGACAAAAGACACAGCTACAAGACTTTTTTCAGTAACATTGTTTAGTAACAAAAGTTGTAAACAGCATTTGAACATCCAGTAATAGGAGTATATATTTACTTTGCAATGCACTACTGTGAAGCAATGAAAATAAATGTGAGCTGTGACCATACACTGGTATAGACTAATGTTAAATAATAAAATCAAGGATTAGAAGAATTTGTCTGTTTACATACAGTTTTACAAATATGTTTAAGAACTGTGTACCTTATAAGACAAGCACATACTTTAATGGGGATTATATAAAGAACTGTTTGAAGCTATCATAAAAACAAAACGAAGTGTGTTGATTTTGTTGATTTCCTAGGAGAGAGGGAGAAGCATGAAGTAGGGAATGTTACACAGAAAATTCCAGCTGTGTCTCTGATGATTATTTTTATAAAAGAAGAGCCAAAGCAGCAGCTTTCAGGATCTGACAAGTGATAGGTGTCAACATGGGTACTGATGGAGATGAATGCATTTTTTTCACTATGTCACACTAAGATCACAATGTCAACAGATACTCCCTGGAGGAGAGACATGAACAGATTTACTCACGTGTCTGTATATGTAAACTTGTATGATGGTCCTGGCTTGATATCAACACAGGCCATTGCCACAACACAGCTAAGAGTCATAAAAGTGTCAGAGCTCAACTCTATATGCAAAATAGAATTTCATGAAAATAACCTAACTCACTACTCTGAATCAATACCTATGAATAAGTAATGATTTTATGTTTAGTAAACACAAATGACAATGTTGAGAGAAACAATAACAATGTTAAGAGAGAGAAACTATAACAAAACCAAAACCAAGGAACAGAGTTTAGAATCAATCTAGAAAACAATCTACAATCAAAGAAAGACAAACTTCCAAGGGAAGAGTGGGTAGATACAAGATAGAAAGAATGAATGAAAATTCTAGACTTCAAAACAGTTTTTGCAAAACAGAAACTTTTGAGTATCTTTTTGGTGAGAATGGAGAATACCAGTAGAATAATAAAAACAACTCATCAAATTGATGCAAATAGATGCTGTGGCAATGGCATGCATGTGATTTTACTTCTGGAATCCTATACACAGTGAAATTATCAGTTTAACATTGGAAACACAAAGTTGTTTTCAAACTGCAAAAATTCAAAAAAGTTACAATGTGTATAATCTTTATAAGAAAATTCTTCTAGGTAGTACTGGGTATAGAAACTTCAGGCTTTATTCTGAGAATGGTGTGGGGACAGTTCGAGAACAGTATTTGTGCAGATTGAAACCAGGTTCATACCAGAAATGGAAGTCAAAGTACCTAGGCACAGCTTATTTCTCACATGAATTTGCCTTGAACTTCAATCCCAGTAATCCCTATTGTGCAGGCATCCAGGGTATTGTAGATGCCTACTGTCAAGCACTATCCCATGTTCGTCTCTATGGCCTGACCAACTTTGCACCCATCATCAACCATGTGGCTAGATTTGCAGCCCAGGCTGCACAGCATTGGACCACGTCAATAAGAGCTGTGGATAGCTGTGGTGCTGAGGTGGCAGGGACTGTGTAATGAAGACCATCTTGTTAGTGGGAATGGGTACCTGGTTGTTTTGTTGATAGAGGGTGGGAAAGAGGATTTCCCTCAGTATATGTACTTGTCTCAGGTCAAAAAGAAAAAAAAAAGAAAGAAAGAAAAAAAAAAGAAATAAAGAAATGGTGGGTTGAAGGAAAGAGATGAGGGGGGACACAAAAATACTTTATTTCTCATACGTGAAATATCAAAGAGATTGCCTAAAGAGGATTGAAAAAAAAAACAAAAGTGTCACGATACAAATATCCAAAACTAGAAGATAAAGTGAGGGATGATATAAACAAGTTACTTAGTAATTTTTCAAGGGTAGTTGACAAGAATCATTTCAAGGTCAGCAAGTCATTAAGTTTGTTTAACTATATCTATGAAGAATTACATAAAGAAGTTGGGGTCAGGTCGGGTTGGAGTATGTGTTTAGCATACTGAGGTCATTCCTTTCAAGGAAAGACTCACCAAATAAACAACACTAATGACAACAAGAAAATAGACGAATTAGGGGTTATCTCAGAATTGGTACTGATGTTGGGATGGAAGATGGTTGCTTTTTTGTTGTGAGTCCTTTGGTGTTTAATTACTTTTTGTGGGGGAAGACTGTGCAACAGTATGTGTGTATGAGATTAAAGGACAATTTGTAGGAATCTGTTCTCTCCTTCTATCATGTGGGTCCCAGGGATTGGACTCAAGTCATTAAGCTTGGAGGCAAGAACTGCTATGTACTTTATCATCTCACTGTCTGGCCTACTTTTGTGGAACTTAACTGAAAACAACAACAACCTGTATACTGGTATTTCTCTTATTTAAAACAAGTAAGTAGGTTACTTAAATTATAAAGGAAAATTGCAATTAATTGTTTTAGACAGGGTGTCACCACACAGATCATTTGGCTTTGAACTTGTTCTCCTACCTTAACCTCCTGAGTCAGATGAGTTCAAATGTGAAGTATCACTGACATGCATGATTTTATTATTTGTGCATAAGTTGTTTGGAGCACTTAGTCTCAGGTTATTTTTTCTTACAAGTGGGAAGACAATTTATCACAGATTGATCTGAGAATTTGATGCAACAATTATGCACAAAAATCAATTAACACACTAGCATAATAAATGAAGAAAGAAAGAAATTGGCTACTATTACATGAACACCATTATAAACTTTCATACAATAGTCTGGAATCTGGATTGGCAGGAGTAGGAGTTATAGATAAAAGAGAGGCATGAAAGACAAATCTTGTCCTGCATGGATTGCTGTATGATGTGGTATAGTAACCTTACTTACATCCTGTTCAGTAGTATATGTGAGCGTCTGAATTACTATACCTTTGTAAATAAATTCAAGGAGTACTAGAGATGCAGCATTCTTTGTCTATAAATCTGATTCATTTATATAGTTAATATAGCTTCATCAGGTGTGCTGGCTCACTTCTAAAATCTCTGTATTTGCACGGCAGAGGCAGGGTGTTTGTTATGAATTTTATGGCAGCCTGGGCTACCTAATGAATTCTAGTCCATCCTTTGTCTCACCTCCCCACCCAGAGTAGTTTAGTATGATTTTGGAAATTAAAGAAAGAGAATAAATGGGCATGTGATGTATAAAAAAATGAGCCTTACTTCAGGTCCATCTTTGCTAGCAGGTACATGAAGGGAACAGCAGCATCTCAAGTTATTCTGTCTGGGAGTTCCAAGTGGAATCCATCAGACAACTGAACTTGAATGTACAGGCTTTGTTTCCAGATGAATAACGTAGGAGCAAGTGACCTGAATTGACTTCATTCTCCTGCCCTATAAATACTTGAGGAAGGCATAGTTACACTAAAGTTCTGCATCTTCAATAATTCATCTGTCAGGTTGAATTATTCCATCTAAGCTGATCCTAATGTTATAACTTAACTCTAAAATGAGTGCAGTGAGAAAAGTCACGTAGCCACAAGAAGCTTACCTATAGTTTTACCACTAATAAAATCCTGACCCATACAGGTCAGTACATCATAATTATTGGACTTTCCATCCCTGGGGCAACTTGGCATGTTAACACAGGAATATATCTAGAGAATGGGCTTGAGCCAGGACAAAAAAGGTCAAAGATATCCCCTGTGGCCTTTAATGACTCACATAGGAACTATATTTCTGCAGTAAAAGAAATGTCTCCATTATTCCCTCTGACCAGGAGAATATGTAGTTGAGACAAAAGCCATAGAGAACATGCCAAACCGATGCCAAGGTGGTCTTCATGATCCTGTCCCCAGTGTTCCTGCCCTGTCCACCCCTGAAATGTGACCAGGGCCTGTGTGCAATATACTTCTAACTCAACATATAGTAATGGAGAATGTTTAGAGATGGATTTAAAATTCCGAGTCTAGTGCCCCTTACCAGCAGGAAGTAGTTTGGAAAGAACATTGCCCAAATTCCCAAATATTGTCTATAAATGTTTGTTTTCATTTAAATGGACTTGGTTATATAAAATAAATTAAAAAATCCCGAGTCTATTAGTGTTTTAGATAATCTATTTATTTGTTTATGTGTGTTTATGTTAGTATGTGCAAGTGAGTGTGGGTGCACAAAGAGACCAGAAAACAGATTGGGATCCTCTGGAGCTTTAGATATAAGCACTTTTGAGCTGCTTGATGTGGGTGCTGGGAACTGAACTTACATCCTCCGTGAAAGCAACAAGAGCTCTGTGATTGCTATTCTTGGTTATCAACTACTTAACTACACTTGGAACTAAAACCCCAAAATGAAGGACAGACCTGCAAGGATATTTTTAGCTTAATTTGAAGTAGGAAGATCCAACTTTAATCTGTATCTGAAATAAACCTTTAATCAAGGTCTTGAAGTAGGAAGACATTCTTTTAATCTGGGCTTCATGTTCTGTTTCAAGCCTATAAAAGGAAATGGAAGAAGGAAGCTTTTGCTAATTGCCTCTCTTGCAAGTCAATTTCTTCACTGGTAATAGAGCCTACTTCTTCAGAACCCGTGTATACTGAAGACAGTTGAGACATCCAGCCTTGTGGACTGGGCAACTACTGGATTCTTGGACTTTATGTTCACAGCCAGGCATTATTGGATTAGCTGGATTGCAGCCCATATAAGTCATTCTAATAAGTATATCTTCATTCTATAAATTCTGTTACTCTAGGGACCACTGACTAATACATGCTCTTAACTGCTGAGCCATCTTTCCAGCCCCAATGTTTTAGGAAACCAAATGGGAGATTAACATTGGCCTGACATGATCAGATGAAAACCCTTAAAGGGGACAAGGACCTTCTTTAAGTCAAAATTCTCCTTTAGCACTTCATACATGTGTATCCTACAAAATGGTGAGCAGCTTCTATGACACCCCCCAAGCTGGCTCATTTTCTCCTGTCAGCAAAGTGCCAGGGCCTCAGGAAACGGCTGCAGGGAATATATTCTTCCAAAAACGTGCATGAGCTCAGAAACTGACTCATCCTTCACCACACTTTTGGATGAAATTTCAGCCCTGTTATAACCTTGACTGAAACCTCATGAGACAAGCCATGTTCAAATTCCTGATCCAGAGACTCCAATACAATAAATGTGCTTCATTGTAAGTCACACCTTAACACAATGAAACTGAATAAGGCACAGTGAATAACATTTGGGTATATTTGAATGTGTTTGTGTCTGTGTGTGCATGCACATGTTTGTGTATTTGGAACTGGGATTCAAACTGTGAGGTTCACACATGCTATCTTGGCAAATACTACACTTCTAGCCTTTATGTTATGTTTTGTGTAAGTGACAGGAAAAATAAATGGGAGAAAAAAGAAAAAAAAAGAGAGAGAAAATAGTGCACTACTGAAGACCATATTTCAATTGATGTTCACAAAACTCTGAGTACATGTCTTCCTTTTCTCTTAGTCTCTCTCTGTATCTCTCTGTGTCTGTGTCTCTGTCTCTGTCTCTCTCTCATACACACACATACACATACACCTGAACTAAAAATATATTGGGCTATATTTTCTATGTCCCATGAACTTTGGAGAAGTTTTGAACCTAAGACATAAGTTGAATCCAAGAATAGGTAGAAAGATGAAGCCTAAGCAGAGGAAAGTTCAGGGTCTGAGCTCTTGACTGCTATAAGTTCAAATTGTGTTTAGGCAAACAAATTGCTGTGCCACCTGATAGGTCTATATTTTCCATTCCTCACTGTTTTTTTGTCAATGATTTTGAAACTCAAGTGTACACAAAATTCTATTGCAAATGTTCAGATCTTGGGAAAGAATAGTTATTTGTGCAAATCACACATAACTGCATAATGCGCTGTGAGGAATATTTGGGTGTGTTTGAATGTGTGTGTGTGTGTGTGTGTGTGTGTGTGTGTGTGCACATGTTTGCATGTTTGAGAGTTTGCCCAGATGTTTCCTTACCTAGGGCCTACACAGAACTAACGAATGGAATTTGAGTAAAGTGAGTTCACGTTGGACCCAATGAGAGAAAGAAAAGTTTTTAGTTGATGTAGTCTTCATTAAATATACCATTGAATATTTTCTGCATTTCCTGTGTGAAATGGATAGTTAAGAATCTCCAGCATGACCACAAGTTTAAGTTTACATTAATATAAATTATATAAATTTACAAAATCAGTTCCTTGGTCAGCCATGTTCAAATTACCCAGCAGTCACTTGGGTTTATTTGCTACTATTTTGAGCATTAAAGCTAGGAAAGTGTCAGTTGCAGAAAAATAAGGCTGCCTTAGATGCTTTAAATGTCTAAGTATGACAGTATTCAATATTCCTAGCTTGATAAACATGGTTTCTATTGCTATGTTTTATCTGATCACTGGTGTCCTAGCAGTATGGTTTGAATTCCCCTTACTATGACATATTAACTATCAATTGTGTAAAGGACCAACTGTTGCAAGCTCTTCAATCCAAAGTTCACTGTGTAAACAAAAGATGCTTGTGATGGTTAGCAACCAATAGCATCACTTCTTTCAAATGCTGACAGTAGCTGCTCATTGAGTATCTGCTGGTCAGTTCCTCCACAGAGAGATCCTTTAGCTGTGCTGTCTCCCTTGGTTACCTGAGTGAAAAGACCCCAGAACATTTTAGTAAAATGGGACACTAGAAGAAAAAAAACTAGCTAACAAAGCTTAGAGTGCCACAAAGAAACCCAAAGTGGCTATGGTGGAGGTGGAGTAATTGAAACAGTAGCTGACAGTGGAGATGACAGTGTCTTCATTTGGAACTATATATGTGCAGCCAGAGACATGCAGTGAAGGAGAGTGCCTGAGAGAAAAGGATGCAGCTATCTCAAAGGAAGTGACAAAAAGAATCACATTAAAAGAACTCTTGGAGATCTTTCATAAGACTCAAAGCACAAATGCAAAAACTGTTGGAAGCTCATCCAAAAGGTAGAAAAGTGCATGACAATTTGTCAAAGCATACAACTTTTCAACTACTCTTGATAAGGTTTTATGGGAAAGTCTTGTTTCAGTTCTTTAGTTTCTCATGTTCTTTGCTTATTTCTCAAGTTCTTGAGTTTTTTTTAATTGGTGTGTATTCACTGTCTGTAGTGGTTGGACTTCACAAAAACAATTTCTCTGAACTACATGTGAGTAATTTGGTCATATCTACTATGCTTGATTCTTTGTTTATTTTCTGAGACATGGTCTCACTAATGAGCTCAGGCTGGGCTCACACCTGGCAGCAAAGCAACTTAAAATACTGGAAAGGCAGGTATAGTGGTGCTTAGGTAGAGTCTCAGAACTCGGGTGGATGAGAGAAGAGGGTCAAAAGTTCTAGGCCATTCTGTGCTACTTCGTGAGACTCTATCTTACACAAACGAACAAAACCCCAACTAATATCCTCTAACATCCCTAGACATTTGGAATTAATTAATGGGAAGTGTATTCAATTTTTTGTATAGCTGTAGTTTATTCTGGTCACTAAGATGGGCCTACATATATCTCATCTTGTCATTTTCTCATCCACATACATCATGTAAATGAAGGCTGTTTGGAAGATAGTCCATCTGTACTCCTCATTGGGCAGACAATGATAATGGCTTGTTCCTTCTAGAATATGCATTCCATATTTTATTGAAGGTTTATCAGTCATTTTGATCACTGTAACCACACAATATTTGTCCATCATTAGGAAGTTATACATACCTGTTGAATGAGTGAGTAGAATCAGCCTCGCTTTTAAGTAGGAGGCAGAAAATGGTCATGGATCATTGACAGAAGGACAGGATAGGTAGACAAAAGATACCAGTGAAAATGGAAACAGAAAAAATTAGCATTTAGTTGGAAGTTTCCAAGGAAGTTGAGATCCGTGGTAGGAAGCTTCTATAGTAGTAGTTTTCTATTTTGCTTTTCCAAAGGTGTGTAGTGCTAATAATCTCTCTTCATACTTCCACATACTACAGGGGAAGTAACAGAAGTAATCAACCATTGTCTGACTTGATTTAAGGCACACTCCACAGAATTATGCCTATTACTATTAATTGGGCCAAAACCCCACAGATGTATATAGTCATAAACCATAGGGAGCACCTAATGTGTTTATTCTGTTAAATTGACATAGTATTATGTCATCCCCCTATTTCTTATAGATTAGTTTTCTGTTATAAATATTATCTATTATAGATTAGTTCATCAAAGGAGCTGCTTTTTGTAGTAAACAGTTATTAATACAGGGATCACAACTTTCCTTTAGAAAATATGATGCTATGGAGTGCTCAGTCCTAAATGGGACAGCTATATCACACTCCTACCCCCAAGACTCAAGGGTCATTATGAAAGAGGGATCAAAAAGATTGTAAAAGTTGGAAGCAGTGGATGTTTTCTGTGAAACTGTTTTATTGGATGGGAGAAGGCTGCCACATAGATTAATTTCTAGTGGCTGTGACTACATATACAAGATCTACACAAGAACAATGCAGGCAAAATTTCCCATGAATTTGGAGGTGGCACATGAACTCATACCCTTAGTTAAGGAGTTATTGGGAGTTCATAGCTGGTAAGGAAGGAGTCATTTTTCTTCAGGGATGAACTCCCTGAAAGGATACCATTCACCAATAGATAGTCCTACATTCATTCACATAAAGGCAGCACTAAATATACTCTGTGGGCTTATAAACAGAGCACATGATATATGGGAGAAGAAAGTATTAGGAAGATAAGAGAAGGGTTGGGGGGAGGAATAGTCTTAATTTGATCAAAATATATTATATGCATATATATTTCAAACAATAAGAAAATAAAGAAAGTATGAACACCATGTAGTTCTATAACTATGGTGAATTTTACACATATATTGTGAAAAATGTCACATATGGCACAGAATTTTGGTTCAAGCTGAGAAGTGGAAAATGAGAATAAACAAGAAGAATGAAAATAAAACAAATATAAGGCTCTAAAGTGAATCTGTAAGAGAAAATTCAGATGTAATTTTAAACATGGTAGAAAGGACCAGAAGAATCTCAGCTGAAAGCAGCAGGTTAATTTTCTAAGCTTTGTGGGGTAATTATCTATTTTTTTCCTGCAGAGTCAAATTTATTTCCTTTCACTATTTTGTGCAGCAATAAAAATTTGTGTACAGAATGTTTTTCAGTGTATTTCCTATGTTGGGTATCTGAAATTTAAAAAAGTGATCTTTATTAATGCCCCCACCCAAGGCTTGAGAGGAGGTGGAAAGGATGTAACAGCCTGAAGATGCTATTCTCTGATCATAATATGGTTACTCCATTCATGAACTCACAGCAGTTGTGGTCACCTGCACAAGATCAAGGCAACTAAAATTCTTCTTCCAGCATGGGTGATGGAGAGGCTCATGAGACACTGCCTCTAATTGAGGAGCTATTACGAATATGGGAGGCATATGTGTTGGAGTGAACTGAGGGGAACGGGAGAGGAGAAATTGGGGTGGTTATTTCAGTTGTATAGGTGTGAAATTCTCAAAAATTATTTTAAAATATTGTAAAGTTGAGATAGGTAGGCAAAGGAAAACAGGAATAACTAAAAATATTAATGATGATGGTCAAGTTGTTATGAATATAAACTCAGTTCAAATGGTAGAAATCTTGTTCCTTAATATTTTAAAGCTGAGCAGCTATTACTGCAATCTGCCTTTAAGGGAGCATTAAGCACATTATATATAAACTTTTTTTCAACTTTATGTATTAACAGACAGAAAATGAATATTAAAATTCACAAAGTCAAATTGAAAGCTAGTGTCATAGACATACAGATGGTCAGACACATAGATACACACACACACACACACACACACACACACACACACACACACACACACACACACCAAATTGATCGTGTTCAAAGCAAAGACAAAATCAGGTTAGAGACAAAGTAATGTTCATGTACTTTGGTGTCCTGCAACAATTATGCCTTCTCGGTGTCTATCTCTCATCCCTTCACTTTCCCCTTCCTTTTCTCCCCCTTTCCCCTCCCTTGCCTCCCCTTCCCTTCCCCCTCATTTTTGGGGATGGAACCCAGGGCCTTGCATATGGCATACATGCAGATTTCTAAACATTTAGATAATAAATTGGCTGAACATAGCTTATTTGCTCTCCTTTGAATTCCAATTTTGAAGAGAGTTATCAGGAGTTCAATGAGTGATAAAGAACAAATCCCCCCATTTCAAATAAAGAAAAATGTACACAGGGGAGAGAGAGAGAGAGAGAGAGAGAGAGAGAGAGAGAGAGAGAGAGAGAGAGAGAGATATCAAGGCAACATTCTGAGTATTTTAGAAATAACATTAAAGAATATGGTAACTGGCATTGGAAGTATATGTAAATGGAGTATCAGTGAATGGATAGTGTCTATAGCCATGAAAAAAAAAATGGGGTTCTTGGAAAAAAGATTCAGACTTTTGTATTAGTATTATAGCTGGTGGTTTAAACACTTATTTTCAGCCTCTCTTCTCTGGAAAATATCTTGCCTATGTGATTAGATTCATTCCTGTTTAACACAAAGTTGATGACTTCCATGTTTACCTTGACATCCAAAGAAAATGTATTCAATACTGGCTCTTAGTAATGCTGTGATTGCTGTTCATGTGACAACTGTCCCTCGCATGCCAACTGTGTTCCTTTGGACAAATCCACTTACATAAAATATGAAGGAATTGAAATCCATGTGCTCACACAAACTCTGAGTTCAAAGTTAAACTCAGGAGACTGAAAACACCAATAGATAGGAAAATGGGTGGGTGAAAGAGACAGCAATTGTGGACAAGGACTTTGGAGGCTGGGTTTGTAGGGGACTTTTGTTTTCATTACCATTCATTTCTGCAATTTTTGCTTAATGATGTGGAGGAATTGTTCATTTTTTAAAAAATATGTGAAGTAGTGTGGTTATGTTTACAAGTTCTTATTGCCAGATGATTCTTACTGAGATATTAATGAATTAAATGGTGTGACATCTGTGATTTGCTTCTAAATCACACAGGTTGAGATGTGAGTAGAAATGGAGAAAGTAAAACTGGTCAGGAGTTGATGTACAGTGAGTCCACAAATGGTTTCTTGTATAATTGTGCCCAGTTTTGCACACATTTGCACTTTTATAATGACTGCTAAATAAAAGTGGTGGGAAAACAGGCTGGACACTGAATGAAAACAAACTCCAGTGCCAGGTAGCTTTTCTCTACAGTCCCATGCTTGTCAAACTCTGCCTGTAGCTCTACCTATGACAGTATTTTGCACCAGTATACAGTATACCTATGACAGTATACATGCACCAGGCTTATTTATTTGTTTGTTTGTTTATTTATTTATTTAAAATTATGTACATGTACCACTGTACTATTAGCCATTATAAAACATACACAAACATAAAAAAACTAGATAAAAATAAACACAACTATCATTCTAGTATGTTCTTCCTATACTCTAATGGACCTGGACTCCAATTAGGAGCCCCATGCTAAATGAAGGGAAGGGGACCTTTTGAGATTTTTGAATAGGAAATACTTTTTAGGAGAACAGAAACTTACTTGAGTAGCCACAGAAAATATGAGATTGGCTAGAAAGACCCAGAGCTATTTCCCTGAGGCTTCTCAAAGAACCACAATGGACTAGGAAGTTCTTCTAGCTAGATTTGCAATTTGAAAAAGGACCATCATTTTCTTGTAAGCTTCTTTTCAGTCTATGCACTACACATAATGTGTTCTGCACACAGTCAGGATACAATATGCATTGAAAACAAACATCCTCCATATAGTATCGTGGGCAATATATTTAACACAACAATTATGATAAGTATAATATCTAACATTGAATACTTATTCTCCATCAGATATTGTGATAAGAACTTTACAATACACAATTTTACTTAAAACTTGTGAAAACCCTATGGAAATAGATCTCATTACTGAAGTCCATTTCACAATAAGGAAATTGAGACTGCAAAAAAGATAGCTTTCTGATGATGAAAGGGCTAGGTAGCAGCAGGACCAAAATTTAAATCAAGATGTTTCAGACCCCAAGCCCCACATTTCATAACTACTAAACCAAAAGGCCTTCAGAAAGAACTAATGATAATGTCCAAACAAAGAGATCGCAGAGATGATTAAGTAAGATAATACATGTGATAATGTTTATCACATTGTCTGACACAGAGCACATGTCCTATTATTGTTTGTATAATAGTACACAGAATATTTACTACGATTTTCCACAGTAAACACCACTAATGTCTCTCATTGGCAAAACATCAAATATTTAGAATTGTAATGAAATAATGTTTTATTATTTAATCAAACATTATTTATAATATCACATGTCTGACCTCCCTTCATTAGTTACAGTCTATAAATCTGTGATGTGACTTTAGCTGAGTCTCTGTGTAATGAATGACTGACCAGAGAGAAAATAGCAACTGTGGACCTTGCTAGGTCTCCTGCATGTCAAGCTACAAAATGGGAAATATTGGTTCTTGCTATACTATTCTTATTCTACGAAGCCATTTACATAAATAGAATGTGGAGAGCTTGACTACAGAGTGATCCAGGAACTACATATGTACATAGCATTTTAACTAATAATCAAAGAGTTCACCTTCTTTTGTTTTGACCCAAATATATGTTTAGAAAGATGACAGTTAAGAACATATCTTTGCATTTCCTTAGATTCATTTGAAATGGTCAAATTTGCCATGTTTCTGTTCAGCTTAAATATTTATATCAGCCAAATGAATTATTGATTACATGAATACTATTTTTTTAAATCATGGTTCAATAGCCAGAGTAGTCATCTCTCCTTGATTTTCTGGAACATTCTAGATTTGAAATTTTGTTCCAGTAGTAGGCTGTCCCTCCATGTTGCTAGCCATGGATCCTGTAGGGGAGGTGCCACAGGAAACTCTTTTTAGAGCTGAGGGCTAGGAGATGAAGGCTGAGCTGTGCTTCGCAGGTGCTGGTGTGCGGTCTGATTTACAATACTGGCTCTGCACTTTTTGTGATCATGAAGTCTTTCATTTTGTGCATTCTACAGATATTTTCCTAGGTGTTCTCTAAACTAAATCGTAAGCTTCATGGTTGAATTGGAAGAAAATAATGCCTTTGGTTTATGTATTTTGACATTGAGTCAAAGCAGATCACTCTTTTTCACTGAACAATTTAATTTTTGCATTACTAATTCCATTTATTTTATTTAATTAGATAACCCATACGTTTAGCTATTGCCTAGGATCTTGCCCATCATTTCCTCTGTTCTTCTATTTGGGGAACTTTTAAAGTCTAGAGATACTGTGAAGAGCATTTATGTTGACACAATGGAATCTGCCCACTCTCTGTCCATCTGTAGCCCAAATAGCATAAACCAAAATTAAAAATGTGGGAATTTTGGGAAGAAAGCATCCAGTAACAAAACACTACAAGGAAAAAATTAATTTATTATATATAGTCTAATAATTAATAATAGCTTCTTGAATTTTAAATATTCCTTTGCTAGTTCCAATGCTGAAAAATAATAATTTTAAAACACAAGAACTTTTTTATATACATTTTGGTTTCTTTTCTATTTTTTTTGACTTTTACTTCTAAATATGAATGATAGGGTCTGTAAGTATCCACTTGGAAGGAGAGGGGATAGGATTCATTGTCTTCCTCTAACATGGTAGAATTTAAAATTTCACATTATATGCCTGGAGTTTTGACTATGTGAAAAATAGCCAAATGCCATCATTTTCTCATATATTTCTTTTACATGTAATATATGTATAAACAGAATACATCTGATTAGGACACTTCAATATTTCATCAATGTAACTTCTATCTCCTATTTTTATAAAAGAACAAAATATACAGAGAGAAGAAAGGAGACATCTGTTCATTGTACACAGAAAGTAAAGAAAAGTTCATGTATGGCTTTGCAAAGGTAGATTATGATGTGACTTTCATATTTATTTATTTAAAAGCATCTTGAGAGAACGTGTTAGTGTGCTTACAAGAGCGGCCATGGTAGTTGAATGTCGCATCGATAGTCCACTACTAGGATCCCCAGTGGTCTTGCTAGTGGCTGCCTCAGCAGCTTTCAGGAGACAAATATAGTTTATAACCACTTCATCAATCTTTGCTACAATTTCCTGCCGCTGTGTTTCAGAGTTCACGACTTTCACCAACCGCATGCAAGCTTCTGTTAGGCAACAGAGCACTTGAAAACTGGAACTCATAGCTAGGAGCATCTCTTCTGGGCTTTTATCAGCCATTGCCATTTTCCTACAGGCACTTCCCAACTGTCTGGACTCAATAGATAACAGTTGCTTGTACTGAGAAAGTGTAAGGTCATATGCTTCAGGGTGCGGCTCCACCCTCTTTGCCTTGGTTGCCCTGACAAGGCAGAGCAGCTCATTGGCATCATTCTGGGCTTCGAGGAACCCATCAGGCATTCCATATGTGCTGGCCTTTAGGGCATTTATTCTTGCAATTCGGGCATCAAAAGCCAAACTGCTGAATTCCACATCATCTGTGCCACTGGGGTCTTCTGTCCAGACCTTCAGCACTGGCCCACTGGACAGTTCTACTTGATTCTGCAGTCCAACAACCAGGGATGACTTGCTTGGTTCCTGCGTGGCTTGGGTTATCTGTGGTTGATAGAGGCAAGAGACTTGAAGGGTGGCCTCTCTGTCCTCTTCATCCTCATCCCCATCTTCATCCTGCCCTTGGTTCAGGAAACAGTAGCTGAAGGGTCCACGGCATCTCCAGTTGCTGCCCTCCAGCTTCCGCAAGGGTAGGGTCCTATACAGCTTTGAGTCTTTATGAGACACTGGGGACTTTTTGTGAAACTTTCCCTCAGAGATAAAGTGCATTGAGCTTTGGGAAAAACTTTTGGTGAGCTTCTTCCCCAGGGGGAGTTCTACTTGTCTTTCTGAACTGGCCTCCTGTGCTTCTGTGATACCTGGATATTTCAAGCTGACTGCACCCTTGGTTCTCTCTTGGAAGGTCTCCAAACCTACGGGTCCTGAGAGGACTTTCCTGCTTTGTCTGAGAGCCCTCTGGCTGGGGGGTGTCCTGAGGCTCCCCCCTCTCAGATCAGCTGGCCACCAGCTCACAGCCTCTCCGAATGCCTGGTTTGCTTGGGAGAAATCATTGGGGTCTTGATTTGGGCTTGGCACCTTTGATTCCAAGTGAATATTTGATGGTAGCAGGATGGGATCAGCTTCAGGATGTTGAGACCAAGCTGAAGGCATGCCTCCTTGTCTCTCCTTCCCAGGCTCTGTCAAAGCTACACTAGGGGTAGTAGAAAAACAGAGGGAGTAGTTAAGCATTGCCTGGGTGAACATTTTCACTATTGCTCTATGTGATACCTGTCATTTCCCAAGGGTCCATTTTAAAAGAGCTTCTATGTTTCTGGGCTACCCTGCTTTCCAAATATTCCACCATGATAATTCATAAAAAATTCCTATGTGAACAGATGGCAAGAATTCCTGGAATCTATTACTTATGGAACTACTGACCGAGTTGAATTCATCTAGAAATATGAAACATTTCTATGGAGACAATTGCATTTCATGAATTTTCCTGCTCCTGATATTAACCCATAAAAGGTTAGGCATATACCTCATAAATAAGCATCCCACTGCATATATTATTACAACAAGATTGAGATATTTAAGTTCCATCTTAAGGGAGTTGGGTTAATCATTGTATGGTTTAGCATTTTTAAGTAACTCAACTGATTTCTTGCTAATTAATTAAGCTACATTTTTAAAAGAACATGAGCTGCAGAGTTTGTTTGTTATAGGTGTTGAGGTAAAGACACTAGACAAAGTTTCTCAACTTTCATAGAAAATAATGGTCATGTAAAGAAGAGCAAGAGGTAATGAAAGCAAAATCTCTTCTTAAGCCATGGAGCATTAAATGGAATTGTTTGTAATTTACTCCAGGTGAACATGCAGGTAGACAATGAGTTGGGTAACATTCACAGATGGGTAGGCAAAGCTAATCTTGAATTTAGGGGTCAACTAGAAAATATTTTGAAGACTCTTAAAGGCATTTTTAAAAGGTAGGACTAGAAATTGACCTGTATTAGAACTCAGTAAGCTTTACTGGCTACTATAGAAAAAACACTATTGTCATAACAGGATACATTAAAAACATGTGCTTGGGTAACCTGATGAACAGCCACATAGGTCAGGAAGAGGGTGAGCCTGTTGGGTGGTGGGTTAGGGTGGGCACAGAAGGTATCTGTGTTATTTCTACTTACTAAAGATTTGATTTGAGGGGCTTACCATAACTTTTTGAACTCTTCCCAACAACACTGATGTACATAGGAGACATAAGACTATTACTTTAGAGAAGGTGTCCCTAAATGTGAGGGAAGTATTTTTGACTCTGCTGAGACACATAGAATCTTGGCAAACCTTCAATTTTCCTCATTGTCTGCTCTACATCCTTCCTTAAACAACATGATAGCAAATTTTGAAAGAGATGATCTCAGCAAGGAAAGAAATATACTATGTGGCCTTAAGCAATACTATCTTGTAGACAGGAGTCCTATGGAAACCTCTGCACTCAGAATTTAGAACAAAATTTATGACTCCATCAAATCCTAAAGTAAGAGCAAAGGAAGATTATAATGAGAAAACCCTATTTCCCACATTATTCCAGACCCAGAAACCATTATTTATTGCCATTGGATCAATGATTGCTTCTTAACAGCCCTGTGGCCTTTTTTCTACCCTTTACTCTATATTTTTAGGTTTGTGGTAAATAAGGTCCCCGTGCTCTTGGCACATAAAATAAAACACTAAATCCATCATCGCTGTACCTGTGGTTTCCTTAATTTTGGGAAGTCGATGGCATCCATCTCTCAAAGTGCCAAACAGGGGATCGGCATTAATGGCTGTGTGCAGAGCAGGCACTGTCATGCGTGGACACATCCCTTCTGACTGTGGGTGCAATTCCTTGAAGGTGGTTCCATGGTTGGGATGACCACTGACTCTGTCCTCTGGTGAAATATAACTCCCGCCTTTCCCAGAAGCATCCGGAATCAGGTGCTTCCCCATGGAGGGGCAGAGGGGCGACTCCACAGGAGTGGCACAGGTACTGCTACTGCTTCCTGGGCCACATCCCGTGTCCACTGAAGAACCTTGAGAGCTCTGTAGAGAAAAATGGCCCTCACTCTGCAGGGATGACATCCGCTTGGCCAAATGGTAGTCACAAAGGCGGGCCACACTGTCTTCAGCCTCAGGAAGCTTAGTGGCATGGTCACAAGTGGGAGAATCAGCATCTTCAGGATTTTCCAAGTCTTTGGCTGAGGCCACACAGGCCATGTCTGTTAAGAAGCGGTCCCCTTGGTCAAGTCCTGAACCATTATCAGCTTCTCCTTCTACAGCAACATCCTCCTTCCCTTCAGCATCCCTGTTCCCAAGACCTGAATTTCTGGAAAAGGCTTTCATGGCTGGTGTTTCCATACCACCTTTGTCTACCACTCCACCATCAGAGGCCACATACCATCTTTGGCTGTCCTTGCGAAAGGCAGTTCTCTCCAGGTTAAAAGTGCTGAGGTGTGGACTGTCTCTTGAAGACACAGTGCCACCTTTGCCTTTGGTGTCTTCCTCCATCTCAGTCATTTTGGTTGTTTGCTGTTTTTTTCCTGGTGCACTTCCACTCAGGGGGGCCTTCCCTTCTCCCTCAGAAAGTTTGCTTTTCCTTTTGCTGGTACAGGAATATGCCACTGACCCCATGTGCAGTTTGCTAAAATAGTCAGTGACTGACTTGGTCTCCATTGTTTCTGGTTCCATTTCCATGTGGTCTGAGTGAAGGATCTGCTTGGAAGGCACAACTTTGGGTGGGAGGTCAGACGCTGGGCGAGCAGCCAGACCATGGGAGGACTTTGGAGGCAAGACTCCTGAGGGAGCTTTGGAGGTGGGGAACTCTGTCTGCTCTTCTGTCAGAGGGTGATAGCCTTCATGAGTGGCCAAGAACATGCGGGAGAGGCTTTCCGACTGCTTCTGTGCTGCAGCTAGCTCAGAACCCTCTGTCATTTCAGAAGAGTTAGTCTCATTGCCTGAGTCAGATGAAGACTCAGGACTATAAGCCCGCAAGATGGCTACACCTGTATGCCATAAAAAACAAGAACTGGTTAATGGCTGGAGCAGAGGAACATAGAGACATGCAAAAAATGTGACTCATTAGTATTACAAAAATGAAAACAAACAACAACAATGACAAAAATAAAAAAAAATGAAAAAAAAAAAAAACAAGACTTTTTCCCCTTTTCAGTAAGGATTCTGATTTTATTGCACAGATATTCCAGAGAGGAGGAGGGGTGCCAGAATTTATTTTTAAACTAGAAACAAAGAAATCAACTAGCACAAAATCCCCATGATGGTAGATCAACACATTTATGAAATGGAAAGCATCACATAACATGACTACAAGGACAATGGCTCAAAAGGATGAGATGACAATTGTTATCAGTGAATAAATGTAACAATGGTGAAAGAACCTGAATTGTCACTCTTCTGTTGTTCTTCTGAAAGAGCTTCTAGGGCTTCCAGTGTGGAAACCACAGAAGAGTCCAGTTCCTTCTCACATTTGCCCTCTGCGCTGGTGGGCACAGCATCAATGAGGGACACAGGGATCTCCTCATTTTGCAGGCTGCTGCCTTGCTCCTTGTCCTCATGGAAGGATGTTGCCTGGCTCTGAGTGTCCTCCTCATCAGAACTGTCTCTAAAGCCAGGTGGGGGAGCAGCGATGGCCATGTTTAGAGAACGCAAGAGGAAGTCATCTTCATTGTCATCACCTTCTGGAGGAGGCAGGGTTGTGAGGTCAATGATGTCATCGCTTGACTCTGACAAGTCAAGGATGGCTGGTTGATTCATCTCACCCACCACAAGGTCCTCCTCGCAGCTCACCTCATCTTCATCTTCTGCATCATCAGTGTTTTCTGCATAACAGATGTCATGCAAGAGGGGCTCCTCTATTCCCTCAGGGGCCTCAAAGTTCTTCACATCACCTATGTTTGCATATACAGAATTTTCCACAAATTGGATGCTGTCTGTATCTGGAGTGAGGTCCAGGTTTTTCATGTCATTGGCACTGCTGATATACAAATTCCTCTGCTTCTCCAACATTTCTGGATTCTCATCTAAAAGTCTTTCATAGCCTAGAGTTGGGGGATTCATGCCATCATCCAAGGCAAGATCTCCAAAAATAAAGGACACTTTAGCTCCTCTTGGGGATTCCTGTGCTTTCTTCAGAGTGTCTGGTCCTGAGAGGGTCATCAGGGACCGCTGAGCTAGGCTTCTGTAGTCAGTCTCACAGGGGGCATCACCTGGCTGAGTCAGCGGTTGGCTAAGTTCATCTGAACTGTATGTGTTGTCAATATATAAATGCCGGTGCTCTTTGGGACATAAGGTGCTGTCTGTCATCTCAACTGTCTTCTGCTTAGAATCTATATATGTGATTTGGGCTTCTTGTTCCCCTTCACCAATGAAGGTGGTCATCTGGGGCATACAGTTCCAATCAGGGCCAAGGATATTATGCTTGCCTTTATTTTCTGTTCCTAAAGAGAAAGAATCAGGTAAATACGTTACTATGCTGTCTGATTTCAGGAATGATAGATTCTCTCTCTTCTCTCTCCCTCTCTCTCTCTCTCTCTCTCTCTCTCTCTCATATGAAGTGTGTACATGTGTGTGTGTGTGGGTATGCTCAGCCATGAGCATGCACATGGAAGCCAAACAAATGTCTGAGATCTATCGATATCATTCTTCATCTTATATTTTCCAGTCAGTGTCTCCCACTGAACCCAGAGCTTGTTGACTCAGTTAGACCAGCTCACTAGTGAGCCCCTGGGATCCACTTGTCTCTGCCTTCCCTTGTTGGGTTATAGTTGCACACCACCAGACATGGATTTTTTTCATGTGTTTACTAAGGATCCAAACTCAGACTTTCCTGTTTGCACAACAAGCATCTTATCCACTCAGTCATCTCCCCAGTCCTGCCTTTGTTTCTTAATTTAATGGCTTGTATTATCACTGTGTCAACAGTCACCCAACATTCCAAATAGGGCTCTAGCTGATGTAGGTTCCAGGTGTTAGATTCCTTGGTTAGGAAACTTGTCTTTAACCAAATAGATATAGATACTGCATAAAATAGAGTTGCTGTTTGATAACATGTTATAGCATCTTGGATGAAAGGATGATATCTTAATTCTCTATGGCCATTGTATCTATTATAAGGTATCAATGATATCTACAAACAGAAATATGTAACATGAATTTACAGTCTTTACAGACATTCTTTTTTCTTTTCTTTCTTTCTTTTCTTTTTCTTTTTTTTTTTTTTTTTTTTGAGACAGAGTTTGTCTGTATTGCTTTGGAGCATATCCCGGTACTAACTCTGTTGACCAGGCTGACCTCAAACTTATAGAGATCTTCCTGCCTCTGCCTCCCTAGTGCTGGGATTAAAGTTGTGTGCCATTAACACCTGGCCACAGGTGATATTCTATTGGAGAGTTTTTCCCATAAAATACTTCATTTATTTTGTGAAGTGAGATCTAACATTCTCTACTTGGTGACATAGGATAATTGATTTCCTCATCCTTGAATTTTTAGAAAGTCAAGGATCTTCATACTCCTCTCACATTTATTATGAAATTAAATATAGTGTCTCTATTTTCAGTGTGGGTATAACCTATTCAATGTACAAATGTCAGTATTCTTATCTATTTGTATGTGTATATGTATATATAATGCACAACAGAGATCCCTCACAGGACCTCCTTTCAGCTATTTCTGGTCATAGTTAATATTTGGGCTCATTTCAGCATTTGCTTGCATCATGAGAGCTTGTGAAGATTTGTTTGGGGTTTTTCACCAATTCAAACTACAAAACATGAATGTAAATATTATTGTTTCATTTGTTCTTCAAGTGTGCTTTACTGTGAAATTTACATATGGAGATTGACTCTGATATTTAATAAGAGCAAGAAGTAGTTTATTCTGGAATATTGCTGTCTCAATTTTAGAAGCAACATTCTGAGGAAAATTCAGAGACCTACTAGTTTTACAGCTGTTCTTTCACAGTGCTCCTTGCTCCATATTGGGGCCATAGTGACATCAGGTATACATGACATTTGGAAAAGAAAGTAAGTTTCTCTAGGGTAATTTTTATTCTTCCTAAATTATATAAATGCTGAGCAATGTTTAGTATCATTCTGCTAAATATTTGTGTTTTTATAAGCTACAAGTAAAGGATATTCTTTTTAGGGCACTGAGTTATACCCTGTCTATATTTGCTTCTTACTTTACAGTTAGTATACCTTCTGTGACTTAAACACTGTCTCATTGGCAAGAAAATTATTTAGATTATGATACTCTCTCTCTCAGTGTGTACTTATATATGCATGTGTGCATGTATGTGTGTGTGCACATGTGAAGAATGGATAGTTGCTAAAAGACAGAGTAATTAGCAGAGCTTCATTGTATCATGGCCCTAGATTTAGACTAGAATTTGCCAAAGACTTCCTAGAAAGAATGTCAAGTAGTAAATATTTGTTGTCTTAGACCAATTTTAATATGAAAGTAGCCAGAGATGATAGATACATAAACACATGGGAATATGGGTTGAGTGGCAGTCTCCAAAAACATGTCCATTTTAAGAATGTTTCTTTATTGAATGTGTGACCATATTTGGAAAATTTGTTTTGGATATTTAATTAAGGATCTTAATGTGAGATCATCCTGAATAATACACACAGTTCCTTAATACAGTGGCAAGCAGCTTTAAGGCAGAAGAGAAAGAAAAGATTCTGAGCCACACAGTGAAGAACTGAAGACTATGTGAAGACATAGTCAAAGGCTATGATGCTGTGACCACAAGGGATGCCAATAAAACTTTATTCATAAGAACAGGAGTCGGCCCATTGATCATGGTTTCCTAACTCATGGGTTGGGACAAGAAAACTAAATAGGTCAGGAAACTAAGTTCAAATTGTACTTATTTAAAGTTTCCCAAAGCATATACATACATACATACATACATACATATGGGGTGTCAGTGATTTTGAAATGTTTAAAGGTAAAATTTCAAGATAGAATAAAAATATTAGTTTATAGGTTCTTATTAGAAGGTATTGAATAAAGTCTATCTCAATTTGAGAGAAGAAAGAAATACATGTGCTCAATTTGGGCTTCTTTACTATGGTATATACTTTTACCATCTTGTATTATTCGGGAGACATAGAAGACTCTGGTGTGGGGACTATGGCTTAGTCTTCACTATACAAAGCATTAAGTGTAATGGTTAATCTTCATTGTCGACTTTACTGCTTTTCCAGCCACTAGTAGACATACCAACTGAAAGTGGTTCCAGAAAGGTATTATCAGAGAAGGGAAGACACAACCTGAATGTGGATGACACCTTCCTATGGACTTGGGTATCAAGCCAAATAATAATGAGAACATGCTGAATACTAGCCTAGTATTCATCATTCTCTGCCTCCTGACAGCAGACTTGATGTTTTCACCTGCCTCAGGGTCCTGTCACCATACCTTCCCTGCCACGTTGGACAATATCCTCAAACTGCTAGCCAAAGTAAGCTTGTCCTTCAGTTGCTTTTTGTCAGGTATTTTCTCACAATGAGCAAAGTAACTGATATCCAAACTTTACAGAATAAAGGTGGCACTGGCCATTATGGGATGCTAAGTGTCCTAGTTCACCCTGATAAGAAGTAACTTAAGGGATAAGAATTAACTTAAGGGAGCAATGTTTTATTTTAACTATATATTACAGTCTATCACAGACGGGGAAATCAAGGTGACAGGAACTTAAAGCAACAAGTAATATATTCACAGTCAAAAGCAAAGAACAATGAATGCAAGGCTAGTGCTTAGCATACTTCTTCCACTCTTTTGTTTTATTTAGAGACAGGGTTTCACTGTGTAGCCCTGGCTGTCCTGGAACTCACATGTGTGCCACCCACATTGTACTAGGTCTTCCAATGTCAATTAACATGATCAAGAAAATCCTTCTCAGATATGTCAGTTTGATCTAGACAGTTCCTCATCATATCTTCTTGTGGTAGGTTGAATAAGAATGGTCTCTATAGGCTCATATACTTTAATGCTTAGTCATTGAGGAGTTTCACTACTTGAGAGCATTTAGGAGGTGTGGCCTTGGAGTATGCATGGCTTGTTTGAGGATGTGTGTCACTGGGAGTGGGATTTGAGGTGTCAAATGCTCAAACCAGGCCCAGTGTCTCTCTCTTTCAGTTGCCTGTATATCCAGATGTAGAACACCCAAACTATTTCTCCAGTGCTGCGCCTGCCTGTATGCTGCCATGCTTCCCACCATGACAATAGTGCACTAAATCTCTGAACTGCAAGCCATCCCCAATTAAATGTTTTCCGTTATAAGAGTTGTCATGGTCATGGTATCTTTTCACAGTAGTAGAACACTAAGACACTCTTGTAACATGTAATCTTAGATTATGTTGACAACTTATTTTCTGTCCAAGGCCTTAACCACTAGGCTATCTTGGTACAGGCTCAAATTGATAACTAAAACTGATTATCACACTAAGTCCCAGACTGTCATTCACCTTAGGCCTAGTGTTCCATCATTTTAATATTTTGGTGGTTTGTCCATGCCACTATCTGTTAGCATGAGCAATGTGTATAGAGCATATATTTGTACCTTCACTCTTGCTGTAAAGTTGAGCAATACTGCTGAGAGGATAAAGTTCTATTCTTTCTCCCAGTAATAATGCCTTTAATAACTAAGTCATTTTGCTTCCCACTTTAAACTGAACATCACATCATGTGTCACTAAAAACTGGACAGCACTAAGACTACTGTAACCAATTTTTAGAGTGGTCCATTTCCTTTTGTCCTTGCACCTGCATGATTTGAACAGCTCATGGGAATAAAAGGTTTTATTTTCTGGGTAAACTTTATGATTTGAAAATAAAAGGCCAGACACTAGTTTTCCAGTGTGAAAGGATTGCATTAAATTGCCCAACTGTTCTTTGGAATCTCAAAGGTCATTTTTGAATGGCTGTAAATCTCTCTCAATGAAAAACATGGTTGTAAAAATGTTCACAAGGCACTCTGTATGCACTTACCACTACGTTTTCTTTCTGTCCTTTTTCTAATTATTGGTTTTTTTGTTATATAGCCCTAGGGAATGTAACACAGAGCCTTGTGCATGGTAAGTAATTGCTTTACCACTAAGCTTCATCCTTGGCCCTTTCTCATCAATTTTAGTCATTTACATCTCTCAAGGCCTTTCACTGCCTCTTTGTATATTCCTCTACCCTCTGCATTTCTTTGATTTTCATTATTATTTTTATATAATTTCCCCCAACAACAACAACTATGTTTAGACTTACTGAACATTTCAAGCATTGTGCCTTGATTTTTTTCTAATTTGTACTTTCCAAGCTAATTTTTTAGTAGAGTTATATGAATGAGGAAGTTAAACTTCCAGAAATGTGAAAACCCATATCACTTAAAGTGGCCTGGAAAGTCAAAGCTGCCTTCTGAGAATCTTTCTTCTCTTTTTTTCTTTTGGTATGGCTGCCTGTTATCCATAGCTAAAAGTACTTCTGTGAGGAATGTGCTCCTAAAGTCATTTTGTGCACCAGGGATACATCCTGGTTCCACTGTCAGAGGTGCCTTAAACTGCCCAGGCCTTCTAATTGAGACATATGTTCAGGGGGTCTGAGTTGGTCCAATGCTGGATTCCCAGATGTCAGTCTGGGGGCCCATTGGCTCCCCCTCGTTCAGGTCAGCTGTCTCTGTGGGTTTCTGTAGCCTGGCCTTGTCCTCCTTCTCTGTATCTGGATTCCAGTTCAGCTCAGTGTTTAGCTGTGGGTGTCTGCTTCTGTTTCCATCAGCTACTAGATGAGGGCTCTATGATGGTGGATAAGTTAGTTATCAATCTCATTATAAGGGAAGGGCATTTAAGGTAGCCTTTGTACTGTTGTTCAGATTGTTAGTGGATGGATACTCCCTTAGCCTAGAGGCAGTGAGGAGGACCTAGACCCTACTCCAAATGACTTGACAGATTTTGATGATCCCTCCTGGAAGGCATCACTCTCCCTATACAGTAGGTGGATGGGGTGGGAGGGGGGAGAGAGAGGGATCAATATGTAAAATAAGAAAAACAATTTTAAAAAGTGCTTCTGTGTGTCCCAACTATGACAATGAATATCACACAAGTCTATATGTACATATATTTATCTACATACTACAGAGAAGATTTTATGTTTTGGACTCAGCTTGAAAATAAACAGATGTTTCATTTTTTTCCTTTAGAAATAGTGACAGTCAGTTTGTTCTCAAGAATTCTTTACACATGCATACATACATAACATAACATACATATGTGAATGTGTGTGTGTGTGTGTGTGTGTGTGTGTGTGTGTGTGTGTGTGTGTGTGTGTTTATGCCATAGAAAGCATGTAGAGGTCTGAGGACAACTTGCAAAAGTTAGATCTTTCCCTCCACCATGTGGGGCCTGGAGATAAAACTCAGACTTTTGGGCTTAGCAACATATAAACCTTCTGAGCTATCACCAGCCTTAGAATAATTATTCTTCTCCTTTTCCTCCTTCTCCCTCCCCTTTCTCCTTCCCCTTCCTCTCTTTCTTCTCCTCATTATTATCATTATTGTGAGCAGAGTTTTGTTATATGTAGCCTCTGGCTGGCCTCAGACTTGTAGTGATACTTAATGATTTGCCACTGAGTAAATCCTGGGTACTTGGATTACAGGTATGTCACTGTGTCTAGCTGGTAATTCTCATTTTTTTCTAAAACAGAAGTCCTAATTGTGGGTCCCTTGGCCCTAATTTTGTCATTGTTCAGTAGTTCTGACTTGTATAGTGGCATCTATTAGCCACTATTATAGACAGAAGACTGTAAGAAAAGTCATTAAATGAATTATAACTACTTGCATTCACTGGAACAGTGGATTTAACACCTGTGGGTCTCCTTGCTCTCACTCTGTGAGAATTTTGTCCTATCAAATAAATGGCTGGAGTGAACTCTATGATACTTTTGGTTATCAATACCCATATTATGGCTCTTAGGTGGTGCCATGCTGGAAGAAATTCCTTCTAGAACTTCTAAGTCCAAACTATGTGTGGTGGCTCAAACCAAGAATCCCAGCCCTCTGGAGGCAGTCAAGAATACCATAAATTGAGATTAGCCTGGGCTACATAGTGAGTTCAAGGCTAGATTGGGACCTACACTCTATCTCACTAAATAAATGCATACATACATAACAAAATTAGTGTAAAATCTCGAATTCAAAGATGTCAAACTCTAGTCTAGGATTTTAAAGAAAGAGAAACTCTACAGCAAGGGACTTAGTTATCAGAATCCTGGCCAATTAAAAGTGAGGCAATAAAAATGTAGTAATAGGACCATGGCAGTAGCTTACTGGCAGAGTTTCTTTCTAGTATATAAGACTAGGTGAGGACCTGGATTCCATCCCATAATCATCAAGAAAAAAAAGAAAGAAAGAATAGGAAAAGGAGTTCAAGAGTTCAGAGCAATAAAGTCGCTGCCTTTGAAGTAAGTACCTGTCATTTCCAATTTACATTCCAGGTGAAATGGGTAAATGAGCATGTTTATTTTTAATAGTTAATGTTATCAGTACTTAAAGGATTTGTGTCATATTCGTATATTACACTTTTAAGGTAGGACTCTAGCTCTTCTCTTTTCTTCATATTAATGGGGATTGAAACTAGGGTCTCACATGTGCTCAGCAATCACTCTACAGAATTTCAGTGTATGTGTGATGTATGTATGTGTACACATATGTGTTTGTATATGCAGGCATGCACATGCTATGGTATGCATGTAGAGGTCAGAGAACAACTGCAGATGCTGTGCTTAAGGTAGGGTCTCTTTCTTGTTTGTGGCTGAGCTGTGTACTCCAGGGTAGCTGGTCCACAAGCTCTCAGGGATTATTTTGTTAAAGGTGTACTGAGGATAGATACATTATATGTCTAGCTTTACATGAATTCTGAGTGTTGGAACTCAGGACCTCATGCTTATGTGGAATGCACTTTCCATCTCCTCAGCTCCTGGAATCAGCATTTTTAACTGTAAAACTTGACTACTGAATTCTCTTACTGATTATTATTGTTGGGTGAGTTCTCAAATGGTAGGTACGAGGATCAGCACTTTATGAATTTAGAAAGAAAATACCTGTGTCCTGTGTGCCTGCATTTTTCTTGTTGGCCATGTTAAATATTGACCTCCTGGAGTCCACAAGCAGCCGGTAGTATCCAGCCGTCAGACAGGCCAGGTTCATGGCATCTGATGACTCCATAAGGAGTGTGATGGGCTACACAACAAAGAAATGCACAAGGAAGAAGTTTTCATTAAAGTCCTCCCATCTAAAGTATTTATAAATGCTTATGAATTGTAAGCAGAGGAAATTACTGAGCAAACATTCCATCAGCAAAACCTAAATGACGGGAGAAAGTCAGAGACAATACAAGGTGCATTACTGAGAAAACATTTAGCCACATAATTATTGAAGCCTGTTGCCTTCACAGAAGAGTTACCACTAACTGGCAGATCTCTGAGACAAGCAAAGGATCCAGCCTATGTCACATTGCCCAGTAAGGAGAAATGAGAGGAGTGGATTAAGAATATTAGAAACAATGGGAAAGGATTTCTGCAGAGCAAATGAGAATACACCCATTCTCTGTAGTAGGAAAGTGACCACTGTGCTTCTTTGAATTCATGGACTGAATTTAAAATTCCCTTTCAGCTCCTTCTGGAAAGAAATGAGTGCCAAGCCCCATGAAGCATTGGTTTTATTTTATAATAGTTAAGTGTCTAAAAAGTAATAGTTAAGGCTAAGTCACTTCAGTTACCAAGAATCAAACCCATGATAGGAAGACCTCAGGAATATTAAATTTGAGATTCTTGGGGATGAAGCATTGGCTGTGGTTGTTGAGAGTTTGTATTGCTATTCGGGGGCACCTGAGTTTGGTTTCTTATATTTCCACCAGGTAGCTCACAACTATCTGTAAGTCCAGCTCCAGGAGTGCCAATATCTTCTTCTGGCCTACAAAAGCACCTCTGTGTTTGTGTGTGGGACATACACACACACACACACACACACACACACACACACACACACACACACACTTTTATAAACTCTCTTTGAAAATGTGAGATTTGTGGGGAAAATAATTTTTCAAGAGAAATAAATTCTGACTATAACTGGGTGGAAAGTGTCAAAGAGAACTGAGGAAAGGGTGCTTTTTTTTTCCTCAAGACCTATTTTTTTTAATTTCTACCTTTTTTTATTTAATTTTATATAACAAAGTCCAATTAAATGAAAACAAACATTTATACACAATATTTGGGAATTTGGGCATCGTTCTTTCCAAACTACTTCCTGCTGGTAAGGGGCGCTGTCTTGGGGGATTCGAAAACAGCCCTACAGACTACAGCTAGGAAAGGATGCTTTTAAAAGAAGTTGTAAATTTACACAAATGTAAACTAGAGCTGAGATCTGGGAAGAGGCACTGCTAAAACTGGAAACAATGAATTCATGCGAGCCCATGTATCTTAGGTATGGAGGGAAATGCTGACAAGACAATCTTTCTCATTGGCTTGCAAGGATGTGTTCTTGTTGGAAGAAAGAGCAAAGAAGGCAGAAATGTGGCAATAGAAAAAAAAAAAAAAAAAAAACAAGGCCAAGACACATCAAAGTGACAGGTCTTTACTTCTCACTCTCAGGAGTGAGGTTCCACGCACTTGGTTACTGGAACAACACTTCCCATCTGAAATGCATAAGCCACCCTTTCCACCTGAACTGAAGTCCCTGCTTAGTCTCTAATCCATCCCATCATCAGTCTGTCAAGGCAGGAGAACATTAACAGGGTCTTCTAACTCATTTCCATTTAGGATATACTATTCCTATTATTAGTTACAATATCCAGTTCCCATCCATTGTCTTATCCCTACAATATGGATATTTTTCTCAGCATCTTGGGCCATCAACTAGGTAATCCAAGAATCTTGCCACACTTTTATTGGGCTAGGAAGTCAATTGGAGCCATTCTGGAAGTCAATCTGGAATTAATGCCATGACATCCTATGTACATAGGTAACATATGTGAACCTCTAAGCTTTCTCTGTCATGGTAATCTTTTCCTGCTGCAGAGCATTCTAGTACATTCTGCAGAAACTCATTACAGTCACTCCAGTGTCCCTTAATCCATTCCTCCAATTCTGTCATACTGGAAGTGACATTAGGGCTGTGTATCTTAACTGAACCAAAGAGGATGAGAATTCTAATGAAGCTAGGGGAACTCTCACTGACTCCATATGAGTAATCCAGTCTAGAAAATCAGATGGGAACACATATTTTCCTGACATTATATGATTCAGTAGTCTACAACCAGAAGGGCCCAAGAGATAACTTGCTTTTTTGTGCATAGATGGAGAAATAATGGCCCAAGAAATATAACAACTTGTCCCCAAATCACACAGTAAAATAATGAGGACTAGAGCTCTTTTGTATACGGCATCTGTGAGGCCCTGTACACATCAACTTTTTCCTGCATGGTGAGTACCATCAGTGTTATAAGAAATGATCTGTTCCAGCCAGCACCATGGGTCCATGTTTGAAAAACTCACCTTCACATCCAGTACGTGCAACTCTACCCTCACCAAACTCTCCTCTTCAGTAAACATTTCAATCCTGTTGACGTGGCTGAAGTCAGCTAAAAGAGCCACCAGATTGGTTTTAGTGTTTATGACATGGCTTATGCCATATCGCGGACCAACTAGAAGAGTCACTTCTGAGCGCTTCTCAGCCTGCTAAGGAAAGAGAATGACAGAATATTTCAAAGCCCAGACTTCTGAAGCACTATGTGAATTTCTCAATCTGAGAGCATGTTTTCACAAGATCACATTGTTCCCTTTAGGACATTTTTCTGGGTCACACTGTACTTTATCATCCAATTAGAAGGACTCATATATGAGTGTATGGAGGTGCTGATAAATTATGAATAACAAAGAAAGTAAATGTTATCATGATACGATGTATTTATAAACACCAGAAGCTTTTAGAAGTGAGACTTGTGGATTTTTCTCCTTCTGGATCAGTGATGGAAAAGCCACCATTGTTATGAGTCCTTTGATTTCCTTGTTTCTTTTTGTTTTTTATTTCTTTTGCAGGGATTGCTACAATAACACTATCTTGTTTGAACATTTCTCATGCTATCTTCAGACTGTGGCATAGTCAGGTAGGATTGAAGACCAGGAAGGAAAGATTACAAGTCTCTTTTTTTTTTGCCACCAGGGACAACTTCTTGAAGACAGCCTGTGCCATGACATTTAGCAGGCCTATGTGGCTCCAGACAGAAAGAAGAAAAATTAAATTACCACTAAAGTTGCCTTGAACACACGGCCCCCATATAGTCGCAGGTCACTGAGGAATTTGAGATAGTGGACCTTGGCTTGCAATGCAGACAGCTGTGGAGAGTAAAGAAAGCTGAAATGTGGACTCCAGTGCGTGGGGACCTTTCTGCTATGGAAATAAAGGCACAAGAGACGGACTTTTTTTTTTTTTATTTGAGATATGGTTTCATGCATCCTAGCCTATCGTCAAACTTGCTGTTTAACCGAGGATGACCTTGAACTGCTGATCCTCTTGCTTTCAACTCAAGAGTTCTGGAATTACTGGTATGTGTGTGTCATCATGCCCAGTTTATGCAGTGCTGGGCTGGAATCCAGGGCTATGGTTTCTCTACCAAATAAATTTCACTTCTAGTCCTAAAGGAAGTGTTTATTGCTGGGGGCATGGGGTGTGAGAAAGACTCTTCAGTGTAAGGTGTAGTAAATTGTTATATCCTGGGCTTTCTGGTGACATACTACAATGTGACATCAAGATTCAAACTTGATTGCTTCTTGAGGTGTGTGTGTGTGTGTGTGTGTGTGTGTGTGTGTGTGTGTGTGTGTTGGGGTAGGTACATGAGTTTAGACATATGATTCAGGCCACTCAAAACGTGATAAAAAAGAGAGACATTGCTCCCTGAAATGGCTGTCCACTGGGGTGTTAAAATAGGTTAGTAATACTTTCTAACTGTGATTAGGAGCACAGAAATGTGGCATTCTCCAGTGACACAGGAGACTCACTTGTGCATAGAATTTGTGAGGGTATTTGAAATCTCAAGTTTTTCCCCTCTTTTCAAGTTTCTAGGGAGAATGAACTTTCTGAACTCCAACCACTGGGAAACTGTCTGAACTTGCTGTGTAAATCCTTGTTTGTTAATTCAACTCTGGCAATCTGTTGAAAATTCTGAATTGAATTACAAATATCCAGATAGACCAGAAATTTATAAGGACTTCAAAATCTAGAATTTGACTAGAAATGTACCATTGTTTCATATCAAACAGACAAGGAATGCTTATCAGGGTGAAATTTTCAACAAGGTATAGATAGTCATCATTAAGTAGCAAAGATTGTAAAATTCTGTTTTAACCATGCATGCTTTTCCAACTCTTACTAACTATAATGAGAGGTGTTTCCCTTTGTGTAGTTGCGATTTTACACTATTCACTGACTCTAAATCTTGCCAAAAACCTGAAACAACTTAAGCAAACCACTTACTCATGGCTGGAAATGCTATTTTTTTATTTATTACTTTTTCTTATTTTACATATCAATCCCAGTTCCCTCTCCCTCCTTCCCTCCAATGCCTCCTGATCCTCCTCCCATTCCATCCCCCACCCACTGCACAGGGAGGGTGATGCCTTCCATGAGGTATCAACAAAATCTGTCAAGTCATTTGGAGTAGGGACTAGGCCCTCCCTCCTGCCTCTAAGCTAAGGGACTATCCCTCCATGGGGAATGTGCTCCCAAAGTCCTTTCATGCATACTAATTTTTATAGGAAACACACACACATACAAACATGCACACACACACAATTGGTACATGACAAATGATAGAACAAACAGATATTGGTGGTTGCCAAATAATTATTATAAGACCAGTAGACCAGGCTTGGAAAATAAAGCAAATTAATTTAGTTAACAGAAATCAATTTTGGGCAAATAAGAATAAAACTTGTAAAGCTAAAGTGTGTGTGTGTGCATGTATGTGAGGTTATGCCTGTATATGAATGAGTACATGTGTGCATAGAGGACAGAGGACAACCTCAGGTGTGATTCTCAAAAGCCTGCCACTTTCTTTTTATTGGAGATAGTGTCTTATAGGTCTGGAGTCTAGGCTGACCAGTGGGTTCCAGTAAGCCCCAGTGATCCTCTGTCCATGTTCCCAGTGCTGGGATTATTAGTGTTTGTCACCACATGCAGCTTTACATGGGTTCTGGGGTTGAATTCAGTGCCCCCTGCTTGTATAGAAAGCACTTTAGCAACCGAGAAATCTCGCAGCCCTGAGAGTTGTAAAACTCTTGACCCATGGCATCTTGCTATTTTCTGAAGTTGGGTGCTCACAGTGAGGTGATAGGAAACATTTTCTTTTGAAACTGGGAAGGGAATGTGGCTGAGAGTGCACTGAACTTGATTATATGTTTAAAAAAAGTTTATGGGGTGAAGCCTTATAAAAATGACAGAAAATAGGATACTAAGACCAAAGAACTCCCCACATGGATGGTGAATTGTATTGGGGTCAGGCAAGTTTCAATAGCCCATATCAGCTGTAATGTGTACTCAGGCTGTTTCCTATTTTATAGGCTCAGAGATTTAAGATTTCTTGCCATTCTACTTACTGGAATCTTCACTGTGTTATTACTTCTAAGCCCTATTTTCTTTTTTCTTACCAACAGTATAGTTTTAAATGGTCTTTGTGCATCGTCTACTTGATGAAAACAGAAATGAATACAAGAAACTTTACATCAATTATGAGTGACTGAAGTAATTGTGCTTTGACTTCCCATTGTAGGATTTAATCTAATCATTGTTATTGGGTATGGTGATGGTAGTGATGTTGGTCATTAGGGCATTTTTGCAAAATCTAGACATATTTTTTGGTAATAATTAAGGAAGTGGTTACACTGGCATCTGGTCAGAGTAGATCAAGAATGCTTTTTAATATTTCACAATATTCACCCAGAATAGCACCCTTGTATCTTGGCAAGGAACAACCATATGTCTACAGCTCCCTGGGAGAGAATTCCTAATGTAATGAATACAGGAACTGGCCTGCAGGTCCCGTTACTATGCAGTTTAGCTAGTCTGAGCAGTAAACAATCACAGGATAAAAAATACCCAATCTAATCCTGTGATTTGATCCCCTGACTGCAAAGTCTCATGTGCACATCCCATGCTTCTTGCCCCATAAAATAAGTAGCTTACAAGTTGGGAGGTTTCTGGAAGGATTGGTAGTTTTTATTCCTTTTAAAGGCATGTGAATGGGGTACAGAATTCTAGAAATATGGTGTGCCAAGTGTGTTCTTCATTGTCTAATTTTAAATGATTTCTTGAATGCATGTAAGCCTCTCTGCTTAAAATCTAGATTGTATTAAGATGTAACTGGGATACCTACCTTTTTACCCGGTGGTACCAAGTTTTGATTTGCTTTGACAAGGTGGGAGAGTGCTTTCTTGATGTTCTTCTCTTTCATGCTCTGCAGCACGGCAGATGGAAGAAATGTCTCCAGTCCCCATTCTTTCCTGTAACAGAAAGCACATTGTTTATTCCCCATTCTCGTGATGATGACTTATGTTAGGACCAAATGATACTCTGCTGTTTGTGGGAACAAATGGACTCTTGGTAAGACAGGGTGGCAACTTTTAATTTACATGTAGGAAAGACACTATTGGGTCATTAATACATATATTCACGTTAAAAAGGGAAATATACATATTCCTCAATCTGTAGCAAGATCCCTAACAATGGACATTAAAGTGTCATTTTGTTTAACCAATTTCTGAGTCTCTTAAATACATCCAATATCCAGATGTTTCCAATGTTCCTTTGCACTCTTCATCTTGTCCTTACTGTTTTCATTGATTGTGCATAGCTTAGGACTACTTGGGTCTTTATTTTAACACACACACTCATACACACACACACACACACACACACACACACACACACACACACACGGCAGTGCTAGGGCTCTGAGGCCTAGGGTAGAACCAAACATGGTTAACCAAAAACAATACAGACACAGACAACAAAAACCTCAAAAGTCAATGTCAACGAAATGATTCCTAACAATATTCTGCTGTACTCATAGTGGTGTCTAGCCTAGTTATCATCAGAGAGGCTTTCTCTGTAAGCTGACGGGACCAGATGCAAGACCCACACCCAAACATTAGTTAGAGCTCAGGGAACCCCATGGAAGAGATGGAAGAGGGCAAGAAAGGATTGTAGGAGCAAGAGGGTTGAGAACTCCAGGAGAACACAGCCCACAGTGTTTACTAAGAGAGCTCATAGGGGCTCACAGAGATGGAAGTGTAGCCTGCACAGGTCTGATCTATGTCTCTTGCATATGTGTTATAGCTGAATATCTTGGTGTTATTGTGGGATTCCTAATAGTGGAAGTGGGGGATGTCTCTGACTCTTTTGCCTATTTTTGGAACCTTTTCCCTCCTATTGGGTTGCCTTGGCCAGCCTTGATATGAGGGTTCAGTTGATATCTCAGTGAGGCCTGTTTTTTTTTGTTTGTTTTGTTTTGTTTTGTTTGTTTGTTTTTCTGAAGGAAAACAGAGCAGCACTGGATTTCGGGAAGGGGACAGGAGAAGTGGGTGGGGTACTTGGAGGAATGGAGGAAGGCAGGCTCTTTTCAGGATGTATTGTATCAGAGAAGAACAAAGAAAAATGAAAATAGAAAACACACATATATAAAATACATATTTATGTATGGGGCAGCACTAAGACAGGAATTCAAGGCTTTATTTGTGCTAGTGAAGTGCTCGCAGCCCTGCATTATTATCTTAAATGATTGTCTTTCATATCATTGTGTCTTTTCAAATACATTCTTTTGAGAGTTTTCTACAACACGTTTTGATCACAATGATCTCTACTCTCTCATCTTCCCAGGTACACCACTTCTCTGCCCACCCAGCTCTGTGTATTCCCCCTTGCACCACTAAACCCATGAAGATGAATTTGCACTGTCCAGATATTACTGCATACGTGTTCTTCCACTACTATTTCTTTATGGCTCATCTTCACACTCAGATCACAAGTTCCTTGAGGGTCAAAATTATATTTTATACAAACTAGTGCTTTCTACTACCTGATGAAAATTCTATATACAATGCTCAATCAACATTAGGTAGAACTGATTGCTGCCAACACTGTTGCAGACTGAAGATTTCTAGTGAAGATCGTTATTTCTGAGTGGTTCTTGTCTACACAATATTCTTCTTGGGAAGAAATGGATAGACAGTAGGAGCAGGAAGGTGTGCTAGTGTCCTAAAGATAGGGTCTCTCACTGGCCTGAAACTCACAGATTAAACTAGGCTTGTTGGTCAATGAGTCCCAGGGATCCACTTGTCTCTGCCTTACTAGTGCTGGGATTACACGCACATGCCACATGCATGGCCAGCTTTTAAACATGGGGTCTGGGGGTCAAATTCTGATTCTTGTGCTTACACAGCAAACACTATAGTGATTGAGATGTGTCTTCAGCCTCCCAAATGCATTTTAGTTGTCTGAATATCTTTTCTACTTTGTAGGCACCTTTGTAAATGGCAGCCAGTTCTTCAACTTACCAGCAGGAAGTAGTTTGGAAAGAACGACGCCCAAATTCCCAAATATTGTGTATAAATGTTTGTTTTCATTTAATTGGACTTTGTTATATAAAATTAAATAAAAATAAATAAATAAATAAATAAATAAATAAATAAAGTAAATGGCAGCCAGTGTTACCTGTATCTAAGAACTTTAGAAAGTAAGAGAAGGAACATGGGAATGTGTCCAGCTGATATTGAGATTTGTTTGTAAAGAGTCTCTCAGATTACAGTCATTATGCATATGCCACAGGGAAAAGGCTTAAACCACTAAGGGTAGTGAACTATATGGGAAGGCTTTTATCATTTAGGTGGGAATAGCTAAATTTATAATAGATAAAACAGTGACATTGGGGGCAGCGAATTGGAGCTCTTGTCTTCCCCAACCTAGGCTCAAGAGCTTGTCACTGGGAAAGTGCCTTTGGAAAGCAGGCTATATATTTGTTCATGTTTTCAGTGCAGAAGTGGAGAAATCCAAGGCTTTTTAGCATGGTGTAGAGATGTGCGGTCAGTCTGGCCATAAGGACGGACACATGATTTCACCTTTGTTTCCATAAAGAGCTGTTGGGATGAAGCAAGTGGTATTTGCTTTAGACTAGAGTATCTCTTGCTGAGTGTTTCCTCTTAAAGGATGACCCTTAAATAGATTCATCAGCTGGTGGCAATACAAAACATCTATTTTCTAAGAAAAGAGGATCTTTCTTGGTCAAAGTGGGATGCTGGTGGTAAAATGGCATATTCAGCAAGAAAAGGCATCCAAAGTTTACAAACAAGATGTGCTTCACAGGGTCAACTTCGTTGTGTGACATCTTTCCCAGCTACTTCGTGTTTTGTTTGTTTGTTTTTTGTTTTTTCCTACACAAATATCAAGACAATCAAGACATTTTGCTTCCTGATTTTGGCATTTTTTAAAGATTTATTTTTATTTTATGTGTAGAAGTGTTTTGCTTGCATGTTTGTATGTGCACTAAATGCATGCTTGGTGCTCACAAAGGCCAGAGGAATGTGGCAGTTTGCACTGGGACTGGAGTTACAGATCCTTGTAAATCACCATGTGGGTGCTAGGAACCAAACTCAGATCTGGTTCCTAGCAAGTGCCCTTAACCCTGAGTCATTTCTCTGGCTTACATTTTTGTTTTCTTCTTTTGACAAGGTCTTGTGTAACTCTGGCTGGCTTCAAACTTGTGATTCTCCTAACTCTGACTCTCTCAATGCTATGATTATAGGTGTGAGCCACCAGGCCCAGCTGATCTCCTGCTGTGAAGACTCTTCAGAAAAGGTTTCTCTGTAACAGTGCTTCTCAACACTCCTGATGCTGAGACCCTTCAATACAGTTCCTCATGTTGTAATGACCCCAACCATAGAATTATTTCATTAACACTTCATAATTCTTATTTTGCACTGTTACAAATAATGACATAACAATTTGTGTTTTCCAATGGTCTGAAGTGACCCCTGTGAAATGGTCATTTCACACCACCCCCCTCCCAAGGGGTCGCGACCCACAGATGAGAACCACTGCTCTATAAAGACCCTGACAAGAAAGAAGGGATTCAAAAGAGGCAACTTTGCCCATCCTTTGTTCTACCAGACTACTAAGACAAAAGAACCCCTAGGAAAGGAATTCTTCCAGGAATATCACAAAGGCTGAAGCTGGATCCCATTCTGAGGAGGAACTTGCCTCCTAGGAAGCAATTTCACACAGCACCCACAATTTGTCAGAACAACATGCAATGCAGACCAGATAATGATGAGTAAATGGTAGGCAGGACCACATTTTGACCAAGACTACTGAGTTACATGTACCTGTTGCCCTCTATTAAAACCTAAATCTCAATTTAATACTCAATCTTAGGTCAGGACCCTGAAGGCAGACTTGGGGCTCAATGCAGCCATTATTTGTTCCTCTTCTCAGTTTTACCACATGAAAATAATCCGCCTTCTTCTCTTTTCAAGTCACTTGTCTTTTTAATTGGTGTATTTTAGAGGTGTAGTCAAGCCTACCTTGGCTCCAGCAACAATTCAGTCCATCACACAAACTAAGGCACAAAGAGTAGTCCCACTGCTTGGGATTTAACCCTGCCCCACTCCCACCCCTGTCCTGAGTCCACTTTACCCATTTGTCTTTGAAGCAAGTCCTGTGTGCCAAATGTGCTGATACAAACTTGTCCTCTTTCTGAGATTCTCATCGGAGGCTTGGCTTGGCCTTGCACTAGAACTTGGGATATTTCTGTCTCAGTTTTATGAGTAGTTAAAGTTATAGATCTGAACTACCAGGTTCCACTGTTTGTTTATTTTGGTGTTCTGTCCTGGCTGGTCTTGTACAAATGGAATGCCTTCTGCCTCACTGGGCTCCATTGCTGAAGTTGATGGGATGGGAGGTGCAAGCCATCATTCTAGGGCTCACGCATTATTTCACAAAATACTTTCACTTTGTCTGCACTTTGCTAAAGGTGAGTAAAGTGATAAATTGCTCTCTTGTATTATAAAAGACAACATATTTGTATATTTTGCCCCTAGTATTATACAAGGCCAGGAACATGATAAACTCTAGGAACAGATACACAAAAGTAAAGAAAAACCCGCAGCCTCTCACTGTAGTAAGTGTGAACACTTACTCAATGTATTTGAGGGAGATTTTCTGCGTCTGTTTGGTAGTGACAGTGGCGATGTACATTTGTAAGGCGGCCAGCCGCAAGGCAATGTCATATTTCAGCTCCGGTCCAAATCGCTCCTGAACGACGTCGTTACAACTCTGAGGAGAGACCAGCAGAGGGCGCAGTTCATCAGAGCATGGGCTGTTGCCTCGTGCGCCCTATTAGAGAAGCAGGTGACAGGCATTCCCCCAGCATTTCAACCTTCACTTCTAAGGCACTGAGGCTAAATGTGGAAACATCTCCACCGTGCTGCTTGGAGCCGAGTCAGTATTTAATTGCACAAACACAGAGACCACACAAAACATTTAACAGTCATCGACAAGCTGTTATTTAAATATTTAGCTTTTTGTAAAAATAATTAGGAATTTAGGAATGGAATTGCAAAACACAGGTGCTGCAGCTGAACACGGAAGCATGGTGGAGGAATTGTGGCTTTTGCTGTTGGGTTTGGAATCCTGGCTTCCCAATTTCAGTCATTTCACACAAGATGTGGCTTTGGACAAGTTCATAACTTGATGGGGGCTCAGTTTTCCTTCCTTTAAAATGGAGTGATGGTGTTTTCTAACCGAAGGGTGTTGTGAGGACTACAATAGTTAAAGTGTACTTGGAAACTGTAAGCACATTTCTAAAAATTGATTTGTTATTCTTATTCTTTGTGTAGAACTGGTGGATTTGCCAGCCATAGCTATCATGTTTGAAAGCTTGCCATTTCTTTGAACTCTTGCCTTCACTTTACTCATCTGTGAGTGGGGCTCACAGGATCCACTTCACTAGAGCTGGCGGATTATAAGAGATGTGCTTTATCACAGGACATTGGTATATACTGTAAGGGAAACTGTTCAAACCTTCCATTCATTTCAATGGCTGCAGCCCTCCCATTTACAGTGTGTGATTATGTGGGAGTTATTCCACACCTCTTGGAATCAGCATTCAAATACATAAGTCTATGGGGTCCATTTTCATACAAACTATCACAATGAACTACACATTCAAGGCAAGCCTGAGTAAAATCAACAGACTTCATTTCAGTCAACCAAAGTGGCTGGATATGTGTTATAAAATGCCAAAGTCCCATGTGACCACAGAGACTAGACTTGAGTAGTGTATTTCTCCTGTTATAAGAAAGTTGGGAACTGAGAGCAGAGGGAACATGCAGACTATGTAAGCACATTCTGTATGTGTGCTGAGTAATTTTTTTATATTGGAAACTGGGTTCTAGTTTGAGAAAAAAAAACATATCCCCTTTCTTGCATCCTTATTGGATTCTTTGCCTTGTCTCAAGTAGACAACATAGGGAAACACATGCTGTATTTCTTTTGCTTCCTTTCTAAGAGAAGCACATTAACAATCACCTCGTGTACTGATTTCATGAAGTTAGGACCATGGACCATTGCATGACTTCTGTATGTAATATTTAAACACTGCATCCTTGGCATATCTTATGCTTTGCATCTCTGTACAATGGATGCATATTTCTCAGTCCACTGCTTCAATGCTGAGCGAGTCCAATTGTCCTCCCAAGCCATCCCTATAATAAGGTCTTTCACCTGGAATCCCTGAAAAATCTTAAAGCTCCCTGGAACACGCAGCAGCTTGTATTTGAAGTGGGTCTGTCAAGAAACAAGACCTGCAAGACCTGGTGTGGTTGGGGAATACCCTCAAAAACAATTTAAAGCTGCCACTGTGTTTTGTTTATTTTGGTTTTCACAACCATGCTCAAGTGCTTGAGTCAGTCAGTCCCAGATCCAACATGTTAACAGCATAGATAAGGTTGTTTATACAGTCCTCTAAGAGAACCAGAAGCCCACAATGTTCTGTGTGCCTGTATATGCTCATAAGTTACATGCATGTGTATGTATGGGTGCACAGGCATATGTGTGCCCATGTGTATTAGGTCAAAAAACAACTTTGCATGTACCTCAAGAACCATGCAACTTATTATTATTATTTTAAATATTTAGACAGGATCTTTCACTGCCTGGAATTTACCAAGGCTAGGTAAATTCCTAGGCTAGGCGAGCTGGCTGGCAATTCTCCAGGATCTACTTATCTTTACTTCCCTAATGCTGAAACTTCAAGAACGTGCTATGACTTACTTTTGCTTAATGTGGACTTCAGAGATCAAACTCATGTCTTTGTGTTATTTATGGTCTGAGATATTGCTCTAGCCATAGACTCTGTTTTCCAGGGAGTCATTTTGTCAAATAACCTTTTTGAAGAGTGCTTCTGTAGAAGGATTTAAAACAAAATGTGTGTGTGTGTGTGTGTGTGTGTGTGTGTGTGTGTGTGTGTGTGTGTGTAGAACTTTGCTGTAAAAGCCCAGGTGTGGTGGTAGGCTCTGTCAGCTACCAATATAATTACTTTAGCCATGACATTTTAGTTTTGTTACCTAAAAAAAAAAAAATGGGTGAACTCTGAAGAATAACTAACTTGAGAGTAAACTAATTTGCAAGGCTGATGTGATAGCTCTAAGGTGATTAATTCAGAAACGTAATTGGTATATAACCACCAGCCATTATTGTTACTTTTTCAAAGAAGTCTGGCCCATTGGTGTTGTACCTTGCTGTGGTTGTTTGAATAAGAATGGTGCCCATAGACTCATATATTCAAATGTTTGATCTCCATTCAGTGAAACTATTCAGGAAGGATTAGGAGGTGTAGGTGTATCATTAGTGATGGGCTTTGAAGTCTCAAAAGCCCATGATGTTCTGTTATCTCCTTCTGCTTTGTGCTTGTGGTTGAGGATATAAACATTAAGCTACTGCTCCAACAAAATGCCTACTTTCCCACCACCATGCTTCCCACCATGATAGTATGAACTCTCTGAAAATATAAACAAGCCCCAGTTTAAAAAAAAAGCAATAGAACAGTACCTAAGACAGTTGCATGTAAACAGACTTCTGGGTGAATCATTTGACCCTGGAGAATTAGTGTGTAATAGAAATTACATATATATGTATATATATATATGTGGGGGAGCTATTAATGACTCAGAGATAAATACATATTATCACTACTGAAATCTGTTTGCATCTTCATGCTTCATCTGGCCAATGGTGACATTCCTCATTAGGGGTCTGCTAAGTTAAATTGATTTTGGTTTTGTAAAGTGCTATGCATGGCTTCTGCTTCCTCTTCTGTTCTCCAAGCAATTTCATTGCACCTTTGTAGTACATAAAAATCAGCACAGGCACACAAGAGACCAGTTAACTTCTAGTAGACAGATGTGTTATTTTAGACACAAAACACATTCTGCAATACAGTCATTTCTAAGTAGAGTCTAAGGCAAAAAACAAACAAACAAACAAACAAAAACAAAACAAAACAAAAGAAACCGTTCATTTCCTATTCTCTGAGGGGAAAATATACGATGCTAGTCCCTTGATTTTTGTCTCCATCGCCCATAGTATATGGCTATCCATCTCCCCTGTTGCCTATTCCTTTAATAAGTAGATAATCTACCACCCACATGAAAACCAAGGCAGAAAATCAGAAACATCATCACTCTTTTTCCTCCCATCCCCAGGCAAGCTCTCCAGACAGGTTGTCTTATTTTGAGGTCAGTCCTCTGGAATAAAAGATGTCTTTCAAATGAGAAAACTCTCCATGCATTATATTCGAGTAGATATGCCTTAATCAAAACATAATGCTCTTTAGAGGTACTCCTTGTCTTTCTTCCCCAAGACAAGCACAACCATGTTTTTTCCCCTTTACAAAGGCAATGTACTTCTTGTGGTGTTTAACAGAAGCTGAATGGTTTGAAAGCCCCATCCTGTTATCACGATGAAAATGTAATGACAGAGAACAGCCTGTACCTGTATTTCACTGTCTACATCTTTATACTAACAGGTACCTGGAGCTATTCATTTGCAACTAACTAGCTAATAATTGTAGCACATGGTCTTATCAGAGGTGATCTAGCCTCTGAGTGATGCTCAGCAGGAGTATGGGGAAGATGCAGTAACCAATCAGCTGAGAACCAAACTTTGTTTCATGCAGTCATAGTTGGCTGGGTTTCCAGGCCTTTTGGAGGAACAGAGGCCATTGTTGCCAAGTCAGGGGTGCATATGACCTATATATAACATTGAGAAAACCCAGAACATGATAGTCTCACTGTTTAGATTAGAAAATGTAATATATATTTTAAATTATTTTTTATAAATAGGGTGTATATACTGACCAGAATTGGACTTATCTTGGAGGTGTAGAGCTATCTTTACAAACATTAATCAACCTTTTGAGCTAAAAACAACAACAGCAACAACAACAATCTTGTTCAAAGACCACAGAGTTGGGGAAAATTACTAGGTCCTTTTCTGAGGATCCCTAAGCACTAGAATGTGCTCAAATATTCTGCTTCTTTTTTGCTCTGACTTCATTTCTGATATCTAGGGCTTATTGGAATTTGATACAAACATTCCTAAATTGCCACATCTGTCTTGTTTGTATCTCTCTTTCACCTGATATTTACGTTCTCTTGGCTCATTTTTTTACTCCTTTTATGTGTGTGTGTGTGAAGGTAAAAGACATACTTACAGACACTTTGAGATATTTTTTTGAGATTTTATTTTTATGTATATAGGTGTTTTGCTTATTTGCATGTCTATGTACTACATGCATTCAGTGTCCACAGAGGCCAGTAGAAGTCATTAGATCCCTTGGAACTGGAGTTACAGTGGTTGTTAGTTGCCATGTAGATACAGGGAATCAAATTCTCCTCTGGAAGAGTATCCCCTACTATTAATTTCTGAGTCATCTGCCCATACCCAATGAGCAGATTATTAATGAATAGATTATTAATGTTTACTTTAATTGCATTGGAAAATTTAAGTGAGAACAATAGATTGGATTCACAAAAAATATAGGGACATCTAAATATTGAATCACATAAACTTATCCATATATATCTATATCATTACATTTCCTCTTAGACAAATTATTTCAGATACTCATCCCTGGAAGTTTTATTTTTGAGGAAATTATACCCCATAATAAAATAAAAGATAGACCATATAGAGAACCATATATTCTGAAATTATTAATTCCAATATTAATCATGATCATGGTGTCTCAGAGAAATTTAAGTACCAAAATGAATGAATAAACATATGGAGAAGGAAACATTTTTCTAATATGCCAACTGATCAACAAGGAAGGCATAATGAGATTAGACACATCATTTTATATCATCATGATAACAATCGATTCAAGTAAGAATCACCAATTAATAAAAATTAGTGGGTGACAATTTGATGAAATAGAAGATGAGAAAAGTCATGAAATGACTCGCCATAAATTTCTTATTCATTATAAAAGAAAAAATATTAATTTTTACAAGGATACTACCCACATATGAGTCGATGTTAGCATCATAATTAAGGGGATAAACTGGCCCCATGTGGCTCCTCATGTGCTACACTGAGAAGGATATAGTCACTCATGTCACTCTTTGCAAAGTCATAACTTCAACCTAATCATGAGAAAATACTATAGAAACCCTAGTGGAATGATTTCTATAAAATTTCTGATTAGTACTTCTCAAAACTCAATGTCACAAAAGTCACTGATGGAGAATAAGGAATGGACTTGATTTAAGGACACTAGAGTAATATGACAACTAACCTACATGCCAAATTAGATTCCACAGTGAATTCTATCCTAGAAAAATTGACAGTATAAAGGACATTTGGGGGACAACAGGTATCATTTGGATATAGATTAAAAGATTAGATAAGGGACATGCATAGATGTCCTTTTCTTGATTTTGTTAGCTGAACAGAGTTTATTATAATAAAACATCCTTATGTTGGAAAATACATTGCATTGTTAATATAAAAATAATACATGGTTCAGGTAACTAGCTTTCATGTGTTATAGAAAAAACTGTTTGTGCATGTGAATTTCTGTGATGAAAGAGAAAAGGAATATGTACCTGCATTAAATATAAAGTACACACGAGATAATATTAACAATTGATGAATCTGGATAGAGGGTGGAGTTTACTATTCTTGAAACCTTGAAATTATCTCAAAACAAATATAGAAATGCAAAGAGTACCACACACTTACTTTATGGTTTATTGAGCTTAGGATGAGTGATGGAAAGAAAAACAATGAAAGAGTCAATTTATGTTCATCACAACATAGACCAATCTAAAGATTTTACCTACCTGAACATAGAGATACTCAAAAGCGACTGGATCTCTCCTTAACAGGTCAATGGGATCCTTTGGGACAAAACTGATCCGGAAAAGACACCTCATCTTATGGGAGCTGGGCCTTTGCGTCACCTGGAAGACCAAATACCTCATTTAAGAACTCAGTGGTGATGACCATGAAAGGGCTGAGATCCACAGACTCAAAATCCTCTTTCTTTCAACATTAGCAAAATTCAACTTGGCCTTTGTGAGAGATTGGGGTCCCCAGAAGCAGAGTCAGGGGTGAGGGTTTGTACATAATGGACTTGTTATGGGAATGTTCAAAGGAGAGACTGGGAAAAGAAAGAGAAAGCTGAACAGCAAATGAGAGATGACAAGAATTCATACACACAGCAATATTACACCAATTTCTTGTCCTTCTCTGAGAATGTAATGGTTTCATTTCACTGGATGGCTCAAAAGTATGTAGCTGCTTTGTTTTAGGCTATTTGACCCATTTTATTAAGTTTTAGATATGTAGCATCACAAAACATTTTGAAACTTTGTTCACCTAAATTACTATAATGCAACCCCATAAGGCCAAAGTAGTAGGTAGAAATTTGAGGAGAACTGTAAAGGGAAAGATAAAGTTGTGGAACTTCCATTAGCCTCAAGAACTAGTGGGCTGCTCACATCACTCTCTCACTGCCACAGGCTGAAAGTTATTTATTACATGTACCTGTGACTATATACATAGTGGACCAGGGAATTTGAGGAGTCATCAGGCATAGCTCACTACCAGTGATAGGCCAACTGCTTGCTCAGCACTGTTCAGGTGAGGTACCACTGACAAGTGTTCCATGCTGCCACTCAGAGATCTGGAGTAGGAAGGGACTCCAGGTGCCATGGTGGAAACTGGCTTGATGAGACATTTCTATTGGTTCCAAATTTGTTCCATTCCCATTTTCAAACCCTCTACCAGTTTTTTATCTTGATCTCTCAGGGACCTCCACACATGAAAGTCTTTTTTTAAGGTTCTATTTCCAGGGGAACTTGGATACACACTGAGCTTTCACTTGAGGGGCTTTGAATATAAGTGATGGTTCCCCTATGACATTGCACAAAATAAGCCATTTATTTCTGAGAGTGCTTTGACATGGGTTATTTTGCAAGTTGCTTTAAATGTGGCTGTGTAGATTTAAACCTGATGGAAACCATAGGTCAAGTTTAAATACAGAAATGGCAATCCACATACATTGCAACTTCCCTAATGCATTGCACCCTGTTAGATTTTGTCAAAAGAATAGGGCTAGTTGAGGTAATTGATGTGCACAGTGCTAGTTATTGATTTTTGTTTAAAGAAGTATTTTCATTTTTAATTACATGTGTACAGGTGAGTGTGGGTACCCAGAGAGGCCAGAGTTGTCAGATCTCCTGGAGCTGATGCTTTAGGCAGTTGTGAGCCACCTGATATGAGTTTTGGGAATTAAACTTGTGTCCTCTAGAGTTGTGCATGTTCTAAACTGCTGAACCAGCACTCTAGCCCCACTCCACAGATACTTGCCTTTAATTATGCATCCAATAAGAAGCACTGTAGCATGACAATGCTTCCTGTCCTTCTACTTCCTTAATGGTATCTTGCTACTTCAGATGATGATATCCCCTCATTCTCTATTTCTAGCGTTACCTCTTCACTGAACTTTCCTATGCAAGATACTTAGATACACAAGCAAGATGCTCAGCTTGTTTAAAGTTGAGATAAGTGAAGGTGGTATGTTGGATGCAGCAGCCAGCACTCAGCTTGTCTCCCCAGAGAACAGATGGGGGTGGCATCTTTGGAACCAGGAATTGGGACACATTGGTAGATCACATATTCATAGTGGGCAGGACCGGGGCAGTGATTACAGGCTTCCAAAAATAGTCCTGAGTATGCACCCAGAACTGAAGACAAAACAGTTGACTTTGATTTAATTTACATATTCTCAAGAACATTTTTAAATGATTTTGAGACTACAGTTCAAAAAGCAAGCAAAGAAGCCATTGCAGTAACATTAAACGTCACTATGTAGAGCTACATTTCGGTATCTGCCTGGCCTCTGAATGACAAATCTGGAATAGCAACTGAAGGTCTGGGACAGATTGGCAAAAAGGGGGCTGTCTTCTTCTTGAGGTGTCAAATACATAATGAAGGAAGTGCTTCCTTCAGGGAGGACCTAGGAGATAGAGACGCTCCAAAGAGAGGACTGGAGAGAGGGCATTCTGAGAAATCACAGGCTCTGCCTCCACCAGCAACATCATTCTTGGGGTTACTTCACAGACCTGAGTGAGAGTCTCCTGTTCATGAAGCAACAGCAGCTTGGTCCCAGCCCCTTCCGTTCTCTGCTCCAGCATGAGAGAGAAGTGTTCAATGCCTTTGATAGACAGCTTCTCTTGCAGGGTTAAGATGACATCCTTATAAAGAGTGACACGAAGAGATCAAAATCAACAGTCCCTTTTAGTTTTTACAGACTGCCATGAACAGGAAGTATTCCATCTATTTAGGCTTTACATCCTGTAACGAAACACTGCCATTTGGCACTAAAATCTAATGGTATTAAGAGTGAAAAAGCACAGAATTGAGGCTTTCTTCTTCTTGACCCTTTCTGGTTTCTACTTTCTGTGAAGTTCAAATATGAGAGGTAAGATAAGCATCTGAAAGAGGGTTTGGTGATCATATAAGGTTATTTTTTTTTATATGTAAGAGTGTTTTTAGTCCACATGTGTTCTATCTCAGGAACTGGTAACATATGGCCTATATGCCAAATCTAGCCCATCACCCATTTTTGTAAATAAGTTTTATTTTGACAGAATCAACCCATCTCTTTATTGTCCATGGTTGCTTTATTTTCCATACACTGCATGAATAGCATTGATCCCGTGAGGCCTGGAATACCCAGCATTGCAGTTCTGCTCCCAAATATTTTGCTGGCACTGCGCTATTCTTCTGAAAGAACGCCATGGTAGTGGTAAAAGTACCTGAGAAAGTCTTGTCTCTAATTCCAGTTCTCACACTTATAAACTACATAGGATTGAGTTGTTATTCAACCTCTAAGTATCTCAGTTTCCCTACATATAATTCCTTGGAATTGATATAGGAATCACGTGAATTCATACTTACAAAGCATTTATTATAATGCCATTTACACAGAGTGCACCACCACAACAGTATATGTTTATTCTACATCCCTGGGGAAGATGAAATGAGCAAGCTGTGTCTGTAATCTTTTATAGGATTAGAAATTTATAGTAAAAAATGTTGAGTACACAAATAAAGGCTGTACTGCAAGGCACAGCTAGTCTCTGCAGCCTTTCATTTGTTCATAGGTTTGAAAGTAGTAAATGATCCCTCTCCAAGATAATTTTTAGTCAAGTGCTCAAAGTACTGTAGATCAGGGCTTCTCAATGGGAGGAATTGATGTCCTATAGCAACATTTGGATATTTTTGGAGACGTCCTTTGGTTGTCACAGCAGGATTGGGGATGTCATTGGTATTGGGTGGGTGGAGAGTGGGAATCCTGCTAAGTGTCTTGACAATGCACAGGACAGCCACGACAAAGAAATATCTATTCCCAAACCATAAGAGTTGATTGTTAAGGTAGAAAAACTTTCCCATATATGAAGTTTGTTTTGATGGACTGTTGTGCTATTTGAGTCTACTTTATGTTTTCCTTCAGACAAAATCCACAAAAGCCAACCCCATTCACCCCCAAAGAATAACTGTTCAACCAAAATTCCTTGATTGTGCTGGAGGTGATGTAAAATATGTCCTGCTTTATAAATTATTTGCACAAATCCAGAAAAGATAAACATAACCCAGGCTTTGTATAGCTACATGGACTCTATATGACAGTTTTGTAAACCAGTGTGTGTGTGTTGGGGGGGGGTGGAATGACCCTGATAGTTGCTCTGTATTATTACTTTGTAATGAGTGTTTGGCAAATTGTATTCAGCAGTTGTCACCTTCCTTTCATCACTTCACTATTTCTATTTTATGCCCACCAACCAGTGACTGCTGCTAATAAGGCTGTTAGGTACAAGATAACTTGAAATTTGTGTGAACTTTTTGCACAGCTCCTAGTTTCCTCATTGTTGTCTGCAATCCACCAGGAAATCAAACTCAGTCTAGTGTGAGTTGCTATAATAAAGAAGCCAAAAGGAATGAACAACAGAACTACTCTTCAGTTTAAATTGGTTTCTGGTAAGAAATGCACTCAAGTCTTAGCATGTCTTCAAGTGAGGTAGGACCTGAACAATTGAGAATGCAGAATAAGTCCATACGGGCAGAAAGAATCACAGTAATGTACTTCTGTGCATGGGTTCTAGGGCCTATAAAGAACAGTCCCTGGGTCCAACTGGTCATCCTCATTGATTCACACAAAGTGTATGCAGGAATGGATTAGTATTACCTAAGGAAAGATGTGGCTTTGCTGTGTCACTCTTGTCAAAGAACCTCTTACATCTTCAGTGGTCTGCCTGGAAGGAGTCATTATGCTGTCTCTAAAGTCTTGAACCATAGCAGACAGTCTTTGTTAACAGTAGCTCACACATAGTCTTAGGCCATGAGATATCAGCTTGACTTCTAGAGGGGTCTAGGCACTAAGTCTAGCCATGTAATTGGTCAGCTGTGTCTAAGTGACCAATCTCCAATAAAAACTCTGGACACCAATACAAAGGGAAGTTTTCTTAATAATGATCTGTGCATATTGTTATATCATTTCTGGGAGACTATAACTCGTCCCGTAGGTGTTCAAGGGGAGGGGACTTTGGAAGCTTCCCTATGGGCTGACTTCCCTTCTTGAATCCAACATTTCACCCTCTGCTATAATGAACCAGAATGGGAGAGAACAAATAGTTGAGTTCTAGGTATTCTTCAAGAAGATCATTCACCAAAAAGTGGTCTTGGGAACCTCCCAATACCACTTATTTTTGGCTATTTTCCTGGTGCAATAAAATAACTCAGTAATTCCTACAGACAACAGATGGCTACAAAGCTCAAAATGGTTATTTTCTTGTTCTTTCCAGAAAGAATTTGCTGACCCTCCTTTTAGTTGATACATTATTAGATCAACTATCTTCTCATCATACATTGGTACTGAGAAGGAAAAAAGGAAAAATATTTTTGTCAGCAATCACTGTTTCTAAGTTGCAGTCTCATATGAAGCGAACTAGTATATCATCTGGAGCAATTAAGGATGACTTAGTGCTCCTACACCCATCTACTAATATTGTGCCTTCTACTGCCTACTGAATCACCATGTATTTAAGGCAATTTAAACCCAGCTGCTTGCTGGTATTATGACAATAAGAATGCACAGCAAGTGGGCTTTGTAGAACCGTTTGCACAGGTGAGATCTACTCTGAGTCCTTTTAAACATAGAGAATTAATGGTTGACTATTGATAGACATCTTAAACACAGACTTGATAGTCTCTTGCTAGATTATAGTACAGATCATCACTTGGTACATTTTTTACCTCCATAAAATCTTTCTGACTGTGCCATTTGAAGAAAGCCTATTTTAGGCTGATGAGACATTAGGGAGCAATCAATTTCTGAACATACTTTCGTACAATAAAAAAAAAAAAAAGGAGAGGCGAATATGCACTTTTCTTTTCCAGGAAAGAAGCATGGGGGAAAGCCCATACGCTTTGCTACAAAGTCTATTATGTAAAACTCACCCGTGGCTCAGAAATCATGGTGTTGCATAGTGGTTCTTCCTTTAACCCATTCCTGAGATGTTCCAACTTATTATGTAGCATTCTCCAACAATCAGTTAAAGTAATCAAAAGTAAGTGCTATCTTTACATTATTCTACCCCTTATACCCCTTGTTTTTGCTGGATACCAAAAATGACAGACATTCAATTAGTTAATATCCTGATCTTCTTGGTGGCTGACATTGCTGGGAAATCCTGTTGGCTTTAGGCAGGGTGCCAAACCTTCTTAGTGACAGTCATGCTATTTTAATTAACCTGTAGTTGTATTAAAATCACTAGCCATGGTGTTTCTTCATATACAGCATGTTATAGTGTTTGTAGCACCAATAGGGACACACAAAACATCCAGAGCCTTTTCTGTTTATGCATTCTGTCTTGGTATATTTTCCACATTGTGTACAGACCCAGAGGTTCAAATGCCATCTTACCTTGATGGAGGTGCTGCAGTCAAAGCGGAAGGATTTGGTCTGTCCATTTTCCAAATAGACTTTCAAAACATTTGGCATAAAAAGAAGTGAGTTGTCTTTAACAGTTTCCTGTTTAACAACAGAAAAGAGGAATGGTGGCTGTGAAGATCTTTCAGATTAGAATTACTCTTGGCAGTAGTGACACATGCCTATTATTTATTCTTATCACAATATAATAAAGGATGAATAACCAAATGCTCAAAGACCAACCAGGTATTTCTTTGGTAGCTGAACTAAGGTGTTCATAGCAATATTGTTTTCCTGCTACAAATAACTCATGAAACTCCAACAAAAGACATTTTGCCCATCAGAAAAATTAGATTCACTTTTTTTTTTTAACAAAGCAGGATTCCCAAGAGGAAAACATTATTACAGATATAATTCCTTTGTAGTCAAACACAAGCCCTGACTTTTGTGGATCAGGATTAAATGAAGACCATCAATGATGCTGTGTGACAGGAGACTGTTGGTCCCTGGGGGTGGTCATGCAAATGAGTCACAAGCATGAAGGAGCTCAAGGATAAATTTATTCTTTGAAACTCCTTGTAACTCATTTAAGAATGTTTCTCAAGTCAAAAGGAAAACATAAGAGGTGAGCTAGTATGCTAAAAGTGAAAAACACAGGGTCAAGGCTTTCAGCTCAATTGTATAGCTCTTGCCTGATGTCCCAGTTAGCTTTTTTGTTGCTGTGATAAAACACCATGACTAAAAGTAACTTGGAGAGGAAAGGGCTCATTTTAGCCATCATTGGAGGAAGCTCGGGCAGGAATTCAAGGCAGAACCTGGAGGCAGGGACTGAAGCAGAGGCCATGGAGGAGTACTGCTTACTAGTTTTCTTCCAGGCTCACATTCAGTTACCTTTCATATACAATTCAGGATTACCTGCCTTGAGATAGCCCTGCTCACAGTGCTCTGAGCCCTCCTACATCAATTAGCAAACTAAGAAAATCCAAGAAACATGCCCACAGGCCAACCTGATGAAGACAGTTTCTCAAACTAAGTTTCCTTCTTCCCAGGTGTCTCTAGTTTGTATCAAGTTGACAAAAACTAACAAGCAAACTTGGCATGTGGGAGGGCTCTGCATCCCAATCCCAGTGCCACAAAAAAAGAAGTGAAGTGCTAAGTCTAAGCGATAATGAACAGCTCATAATATAATCTAGAAATAACCCAAACATGATGCCAATTTGAAATATTACCAAGAGTGAACCTGACAAATGCATTCCTTAGGATGTTTCCTTGCACTGGAAATCATGAGCGATGATGAGAGAGATGAAGAAGGGAAGTAGACACATTCTTATAAGATTTATGAGCCTTTGGATGAAACTGTGTTATACATGTGTACTTGGTGTCACAGAGTCATGGGAGTTTGGGAGGATTTAGAAATAGCAAAGCCATATGTCCTTTGGCTTGTACATAAAAGAACTGAAGACCAGATGCACAGATGTTTGTAAGTGTTTTACAGTCTGAGCAAACTCAACCCTTGTATAACTCATTAACTGGTCCCTTGGCTTTCACTGCTCATTTCTTTCTCTGAATTTCTTCTCTTTTCTACTGCCATGGCATTCCTCTGTGACCTTCTTGCTGTCTGATTCACTGAGTAGTCCTGACTTTAAATTCATAAGACAAGACACCTTGTGACTGAGAAGAGCATATTAGAAAGGATGAAGTTCCATGAACCAAAGGTTAGATGTGTAGCTGAAGGTCCTACCTTTATAGGATCATGGCAAGGCAGCAGAGGCTGCAGACCACTGGCCCTGCAGCAGTACTCTTACATTCGTGTTGCCTCCCATGAGTCCTGTTATAAACTGTTGGAATGACACTGTCACAGAAGCTTATAGAACATTATTTTCTCTTTAGATGCAAGTCACATGCTGAGACGCCCTCAGATGGAGAGGTAATTTTCTTATGTATTTTTGATGTGATGTACTTATTTTTTTTTTCTATGGAATATTCTGCTCCTCCACTGGGACAATGTACTAAATTGGTGACATGTGTTAAGTGTGCACCTAGATTGATGGAGACATTGCACTAAACACAGTGCATCAAGTTTACAGGGTAGTACAAAATATCCACATGGTAACATCAACAACCTCAGACTTTTTCCCCAAAAGTTCCCCAACAGTTTATCATATTGACCAGCATTGACACTTAATCTTGATTATTAACTAGCTTTGATTGAGAGCCATCAAGAGATAGGTAAAGCACATCTCTGGGTGTATCTGTGAGTGCCCTTTTCAAAGATTATTGACAGTGGGGAGAAGACAGTGGGTGTCAACAAATAGGTTATGAGTCCAGATGGAATAATAGGGAAGAAAGTCTCAGATGAACACAGATTTTCCTTCTCATTCATATTTTCTCTATCTTCATTTATTTTCTCTTCTTATCAATTTCTATCTCAGTCTCTCTATTTCCTGGATGTTAGCTGTGTAGCCTCTGTTGCAAGCTCTTGCTGCTATGATGTTCTGCCTCACCAGAGGCCACAAATCAAGATCCTAGAAATATAGACTAGACACTTTGTAACAATGTGGAGCCTTCCACATGAAGTAGTGTAGGCTTGGTATTTTATCACAGATAAAACAGAATTATCATATATTTCAATTCCCTGTTCTCCAAGTGGGACAGCCCCAGGTTTGGCTGGTGGTAAGAAGACTCATAAGTGTCTTCCTCAGGATACACATGCCCACAAGCCTTTAATCCAGATCCACGGATAACTTCAGGAAAGAGTGTGTGATCCACAGCAAGCAGATCATAAATTAATGCCTTTCATTAGTATTCATTTAAACAACACCAATAACAGTCAATAGCCATTAACAATATCTGAAATTTCCAAGGTCCCCAAAGTATTAGTACTTTTAGTAAAAGCTTCCTAAATCCTAAAACAAAACCAAAAATGAAATAGAGCCCACTCTCCTATCTTTTGAATGTAGAAAATGAAGTATCCACCTGAATTATCTATGTGGAAGATCACAGAGCCCTTCTTTCCATGAAGACCTATTTGTATGGAACTGAGGAATCATTCTTTACTTCTAGCTTTATATACAAAATCTGTTCTCTCAATGACTTTGACACACACACACACACACACAACAATTCCTTTCACAAAATGTATAAAAGGTTATTCTGTGGAAGCATGCTTAATTGGCACAATGAAGTGGAAATTTCAAAGGAAGCTGATTCCACCTAATACAAATGAAGTAGCATTAGTGCTCCCAGATCAAAGCACTGAGGGCTCTATTACATCAAGCATCATAGGAATCACTGGGGTAGTTTCAATTCTGGTTGTGGTAGAACTGAGGACAATGAGGTGGTGGTGAGTCAAGTCCTTTGCAGTCGAGATTTGACACCCCCATGAAAGATAAAAACCAGATCCAGAATGAACACTGTAGGAAAATTATTGGCTTGATTTGAGCACAAAGCCCCTGCCTCAGTGATTTAGTGCCTAGCAGCACAGATAATTGTAAACTTACCGACACTTGGCCATTGATGATGACTTCTTCGGAAAAGCGCACTTTGACTGGGTTGGACTTCAATCTTGCCTTTTTTGCAGCACTAATAAATGCTGATTTAGGAGACTAGAAAAAAAGGAAGGATTTTTATCCAATTACTTGCATTCTAACACAAACCTGTGATAGTTGTTTTTCATCTTTATCCTCAAAGGTATGCAACATTGTTGCTAAAATGTAAAATATTCTGTGCATATCACATTCAGGAACAGAATGTAAATTATGGATGTGATTGAAACACCATCATGACTGTAAATTAATAACCTTGAATTAGTGACCAGATCAGAAGTACAGTGCATCCCATGTTCTAACTAATCATAATCTAGAGGATCTTAAACCTTGCTTTAAATGCAAAGCTCTGAACACAATTCAGAAGTGGGAGACGATTTTGTCTTGCTTTATATCTCTACAATCTGGCTTTCAGCCTCATGCTGGTAATCTGTGATCTTGCATCTTAATGGACATCATGGGAAGAGACTCTGACTTAAAATTAAGAGTTGAACTCCTGACATCATGGTCTGCCTTGTTTTACAGGTACCTTGTATTTTGTGATTCCTCCCTGTTTTTCTTGGAATTTAGGGCTGAATGGCACAGCTTTTCCTTGGAAACAATAAGAGCAATGGGAGCGTCCACTTAGAATTGTGCTAGTTCAAAGGGAATGTCTTGCTTCATGTCCTTGGTCAAATCAATTCACCTGAAAATCATCACCAGGTACTTTTAACAGAGCTCAAAGGCAACTGAACTCCCACCTACTGACAGAATCACTATTTTAAAAAACAAAATAACTTATTCTCTATTGGATTTAACAGAGAATCAGATGACTGCTGGTTCATAAACTAAAATGGTCAAATATTGCCTAGTGTACAGACTGACTTTCATTTGAGACTTTTGAACAACACATTCTGGTAATTGACCCTTGAATCTACATAAAGGCTTAACCAGATGTAAATAATATTAATTCCATGTTCCCTAAACCAATGATCATAACCCATACTTCTCTTTTTGAAGTTAAATAAAAAAATTAAGACTCCCAACCTTGCCAAATATACATATTCTTGTAATCAATTAAATAAATAAAAAACCCAACATGATGGAATGGATATATAAAATGTGGTATGTCCATACAATAGAATATTGATTGATACCAAAATGTTGGAAACATGGTATGAATTAAATCAGTCAGAAAAGGCCAAATATTGTATAATTATATTTCTGTGAAACAGCCAGAACAGAAGAGACAGAAAGTTTGGAATATGTACAGAAACAACAGGAGGAATAAACATTTAATAGATATGAAATTCTTCTACCAGTGATGAGAAGATTTTACAATAACAGTGGTGCTTACTATGTCATGGATGTATTTAATATTGCTGAATTGTACTGTTAAAGATGGCATACTTTATGCCATGTATGTGTGTTTTATAATATAAAACATAGTTGAGAATATGCAATGACAAATATATATGTTTGGGGGCAAAGATTTTGTCTTAATATTGGGAGAATACTATTTTTGTTTGTCTATTTTTTTGAGCCAAAGTTTTGCTATGACTTCCAAGAGCTTGGAATTGGAAATGTAGTTCAGGGTAGCCTTAGCTTATAATCCTTCTGGATCACTCTTCCTGCCACTGAAATTACAGGTTTGCAGAAGTATGCTAGGTGATGTTGTTTCCAACATTCCCCTGAACACCTTTCTGAACGTATCTGAACTATGAACAGTATCTTAGAAGACTTGACAGCTGGATGATTTTTGTTCTAAAATTTCAATTCACCCACGTACACAAGCCATTTTAAAGAGAATGGGTGTCCTCTTAAAAAAAAAAAACTCTGAAAGGACTCTGATGAGTGCCCCTCAAAAGATGCTAGTGTTCAGCAAACTCTGCATGAGTTTCAGAAGTCATATTGTGGTGCTGGGGCCATGTGACAATGGTGAGTTCTCATCCATGTCTGTGTAATTATAGGCCAAGTTTAGTGATGATTAACAAGCAAGTCATACAGTGTTGAGTTCATTTGCTTTTGATATGTCATTTTTTAGCTGAAGGAAAAACATTATTCTCTCTTAATGATTCTGAGTGGCAGTATTTACATTGGTACAATGAGTGTAGCACAAGTAAAGTGGCTGCAATAAAGATACCAGAACTGACATGACTCATAGGCTGAGATGTCACAAATAATGCACGACTTTCAAACATTGTTTGGCAATAAAATACTCAACTCATTCAAGGTACCATATACTCAACTTTACTTCTCTGTGCATCCTGGATTTTCAATTTAATAATTTAGTATATTTTTCTTGAATCTTCTACATAATTTTATAAAAAGGTATATGCGTCATAACTGACTTTGGATATTTGTATTATTTTATGATATGAGTTTGGAAACAAAGTGATGTTACTTAGTTTCATTGAAAACATAGCATGATTTGTCTATGTTATGGTTTAAATATGAAAATTTCCCCATAGGCTCATGCCCTGAACATTTGTCCATAACTAGTGGTACTCATTTAGGAGGTGACAAAACTTTAGGAGATAGATTGAGGAAATGGACCACTGTATATGATGCTTAATATTGCTTGTTAATATGAAAGGCTCTGGAATCACCCAGGAGACAAACTTTGGAGACTATGTCCAAATAACTATCTAGATTAGGCTCACTGAGGTGGGAAGATTCACCAGAACTGTGGGCAATACAATGCTATGAGTGGTCTTGGACCAGATAAAAAGAGACAGATAAACATGAGCTGAACACCAGCATTCATGTCTCTGCTTTCTGTCTGTGGATAAAATGAGACCAGCTGCCTCAAGCTCCTGACACAATGACAGTCTGTATCTTCAAACTTGTGAGATGAGAAAAGCTGTTCTTTGTTGCTTTTGTCTCAGCAACAGGAAAAGTACCCAATACATTGGGGGTGTACCTTTGAAGGTTTGACCTGGTTTCTGGGCCATCCTTTCTGTCTGCTTCCTGTTTGCTAATGATGTGAACAGTTTCTTTCTCTGTGACACACCACCATTGCCATGATACTTTGTCTCACCATGGGTCCAGAATCTATGGACTAAGATCTGCAGAAAGAACCCTCTAGAACTGTGAGCCAAACTAAACCTTCCATCCTTTAAGTTGTATTTTAGATACCGTGTCCTGTTCAGTTTTCTGTCAACTTGATATAAGCTAGTGTTTTCTGGCAAGAGGACCCTAAATTGAGAAAATGTATCCACAAGAGAAGCCTGTGGTCCATTTTCCTCATTGATTACTGACATGGGAGGGCCCAGCCCACTGTGGGTGGTGCCATCTATGGTGATTATGGGTTGAATAAAAAAGCATGCTGAATAAGCCATGAAGAGGATGTCAGTAAGCAATGTTCTTCTATAGCTTCTGCTTTAGTTCCTGCCTCCAGGTTCCTGATATGTTTGAGTTTATGCCCTGATTTCCCTCAGTCATGGACTGTGATGTGGAAGTATAAGATGAAATAAATACTTTCCTTTCCAAGTTTTTTTGTTTTTTGGTTGTGGCATTTATGGAAGTTTTAGAAACATAACTAAGATACAGATCTACAGAAACTGACTAACATAATTCATAAAGTAAATGACTACAGAGAGCAGGATGTGTCATGCTAGGGATGTTTCTCTTTGTAACTTTTCCATGCATACCATGGGTAGTCTCATTGCTATATAAACCTTGTACTTTACTGACTAACATGAAATTCTAAGATGATCAAAATAGAAATTTGAACTCAACAGGTTGAATAAAAGCCTAAAAATCCACCATAGTTGTATTTTTTCTTATCCTGGATTGGCAAGTGTCTTATATATTAATATGCACTTAAAATGACTTTTTCGGAGCTATAGAGATGGCTCATCAGTTAAGATCAGTAACTACATTTCCAGAGAAAATGGATTCAAATACTTGAACTCACATGGCAGCTAACAACCATCTCTTAACTTCAGTTCCAGAGTATCTGATGCTCTCTTCTGGCCTCCATGAGCACTGCATGCATGCATGTGGTATGGAGACATACTCATAGGCAAAACATCAACAAGTATAAAACAAAATAAAATAAAAAAAACACTTCAAAACTTTTAAACTACTTTATGAAGATAAAAATACAAGAAGTCTATGTAATGAGAATTGGCAAGATGGTGGCTTGCCTACTCTGTTGGCTAGCGGTTCAGCTAGATGGGATAGTGCAAACCAATTATGAACAGTTTTAGCTCATAATTCTCTTTGTTTAATATACACTGTAAGTTGCTCAGAATCCTGGTGAATTAGCTACCAGACACTATAGTTGCTGATTGGAAGTCTGTTATATCAGGTGGAAGTAATGGCAAGCCATTATAATAATGAGAGTCTCCTGCTGTTAGTTGATTTTAACTCTATCATGTCCCTCATCAATTTCTGCATTATTTTCCAAATTTGCTATTGCTAAGATGGCCATAATATAGTGAGTAGTCTTCTGAGGCTTTTAGGAATAACCAGAACACCACCTTGAAAAAATAATCACAAATGAAGGGCTTGGAAAGACGGCTTAATGGTAAGAGTTACTTGATCCTTTTGCAGAGAGGATCCTAGTTCAGGTCCCAGCACCCACATCTGGAAGCTTACAACACTTGGTAGTGAAGTTCCAGCGGAGCTGATTCTCTCTTTTGTACTGCATGCACACAAACAAGCTCACATACCTATACATAAGTAAAAATGAGTAAAAAAAAAATAAAAAATATAGTATGATTGAGTTCTGAAACTGCACAATATGGCTTTGAACTTACAGCCTATGTATCCTTGGGCTTCCCTACAGCTACTAAGTGACTTGTTTTGCAATTTCCATAAAATAGATACTAAGACAAGTCTTCATAAGTTGAGAGCTAGTCTGGTAGGTGTTCCCAAGAGATACAGGCATGTGGGTGGGAAAAGGAGACAGGAAGAGGGAATAGGTCAATGAAGTTGTTACTGTTAAGCAAGGCAACTGGAACTTATTCCTGCTGAGAAACTCTGAGAAGCAAAGCTGACCACATGCCCTGGAGTTACATTGTTCAAAGGACAGAGGCAGGTGGTGTATTTATTAGCTAGCTCTTGCGATCATGTAAATATTAAAGCTTTTGTTTTCCTGACTGTCAGCATCCCAACACACAGGCTCTGAGTACCCATTCTAGAAAACTAGGACTATCATTGTGTTGAGGTGGTCCAGCAGCAAATTCACCTTAATATCCAACTCTGACTTTGACTTATTGACGTTTACAAGTACTAATGTAACCATCTTAAACATTTTCTTTCTTTTTCTTCCTCCTCTCCTCCTTACTCTTTGACAGGATCTTGCTAAGTATTATCTAGACTGGCTTTGAACTTTTGATTTTCCTAGGTTGGCATCCAGGGGGTTAGAATCAAAGGCACAATCCATCACATCCATCTCTCCTTAACTTTTGTGTGTATTCTATTGTTGCCCTCAATCAATGTACTTGTGCACAGGTCCTCTCTCTTTCTCTTCCTCAGCTACTAGATTGAACCCAGTCCCTTGGTGCTCTCCTTCATGTGCTTCTCCCCTTGATAGATAGTGATTGGGTCTCTTTGAGACTTGTGACTGGAACAGCGGTGTTTCCTGTGTCCTGTCTTGTGGATATATTGGACTGACCATCCTCATGAAGAATATAACAATTTTCCCTCCAAGACTGAGACCTCAGCACATCCAGCCTACTTCATGAGCATTAGCCACAAAGGGCCCCCAGGTAAAGACTCCCTGGTGTACCATACTGAAAGTCTGACTGCCATGCTTAGCAGGGGATATGGCTTATGCTGTGAAACCATGTGCTAGCTCAGGAAAGTGTAGCAGCAGGGTTTCCAGGAGGAAGGCTTAGCTTCCCTCGGGTGTATTGGACACACCTTATTGGAGCTCATCAAGAGGCAGCAAGGCAAGCTGCTTAATATTTCTTGTTAGCCAGTTTCAGAGAAATGGAAGTGCTCTAATAGACATGAAATTTACAGATTTTTCTCACACACATCAGAATCTATAGACCTTCTCTTGTTTACCTATGTTATTTGTACTTTTCAAGTCTATCTTGTTTAGAACAAATTAAACCCTGGTTTTTGCTTTTTTGTTTATTTTATTTTCAAACATGGTCTTACTTTGTAGGCCAGGTTGGTCTGGAACTTACTAATGTAGCCCAGGCTGGCCTCAAACTTGCAGAAACCCTGTTATCCCAGCCTCCAAAGTACTGAAGTTACAGGCTATACCCAGATTGAATGTTTTTTAAAGAAGCAAGCTAGAAGGAAAATCCCAATATAAAGATACAAGTAAAAAGCATTACAGTCTCTTCTGCCATCTGCTCTTCTCTGTTTATCTAGTGTACCTATTTCAGTAACTTCAGAGAATATATATCCATGGATCAGAGGAGGGAAACATGACAATGGAGCAGTTAGGAGAGGCATTAAGACAGTACAGTGGCTCTACTGGGGACAATTTTATTTGAAGGGACACTTAGCAATGTCTGCAGATAATTCTGGTTGGCACAACTTGGGTGAAAGGGTGCAATTGGAATCTGCTGAGCAAACATCAGAGGTGTTTGCAAGCATCCTCTAATATGCAGGAAAATCTCCAGGCCAAATGTCGGCAATGCCCAGACCTGAAACCCTCTGGCAGCACTTTGAATCGGGGCTGAACCTTGAAAGATGGGAGTATTTGGCTGGTCAGAGGGACCAGGGGGAGTGGAAAACCTGCTTAGCATCTCAGGAAGGTAGCAAGGGATTTCAAGATGGGAATTTACTTGCAATAATTGGCTCGGGGAAGAATGGAGTAGAAAAGTGGCTATTGACAATGAATGTGTGCAGTGTTCCCTTCTGAATGGCAAGCCTAAACATTGTGTTTCAATGTAGAAAAGCAGCCATTTGACTCTGGAAAACAATCCAAATATTTCTGCACCAAGCCATGAAGACTTGGCTGAACAGAAGAGCTAATCCTTAAACTCTAACCCTAGCCTATTAGTTTCTCTTTGAACTTGAATGTCAAATGCCTCTATTTATTTTTTCTCTCTCTTTTCTGCATGGGTTAAGATAACAGTACACAATGAAAAAAACAAAAATCAGCCTAGAGTGATAAAGGCTCTGATCATATGTTTTTAAGAGGCTGCAAAGTAAAGAGGAAAATTCAGGTAAGAGGATGCAAATATGAGAGATGGGAGGGAAAACAGCAACCAACATCACACTGCACTTGGAATGTACATATTACTCTGTGAGAAGAAAATATGGAAGCTATGCTGGTTAGATTCACTATAAAGGCCCTACAGGTGGCTCGCTATAAAGCCATTTTCCTTGGTATCTTGTGAATAGATGTCATTCACAAGTAATAACAAGCCTATAAAAAGAGAAAAAAATTAGAATTTGCCTAGGGTGGATGGTGGTAACAGAGATTAACTAGACATGGGACTCAAGGATTTTAGAGGGGTTGATGGAGCATTCTGAAACATGACTGTGCTGGTGACTGCATACTTCAGTATGTCTTTCAAAGACCTTTATCTTACAAATGTAAAATGAGTGAATTGCACACCATGAAGATCATACCATCATAAAACTATTTTTTTGAGTTGGGTTTGACAGTGTAGCTGAGTTAGTAGACTGCTTGGCTAGCATGGACAAGGCCATGGATTCAATTCTCAGTACATTATTGACTGGGTGTATTGATAAGTGCCTGTAATCACTGCTGTAGAGATAGAAACAGGAGGATCAGAAGTTCAAGGTCATACTTAGGCTATTTAGCAAGTTTAGACCAGCCTGAGATACATGAAACTGTGTCACAAATAGACCCATAGATAGACAAACCAAAAGCCATTAGCAAGAGTAGCAGTATAATATGATCATAATCGATTCCTCCCTCCTAACCAAGGTATCTGAACTTGCATTCTGACAATGGTAACTCTTTCATGCCTCCTTTGCACCAAGCTTAATTATCCAGTTCTCTACCAAAATAATTAGATGGGGACAAGAATAAAACTTTCACACAACTTCCTGTAATTAGATATTCCCATGAGGCTTGTGATTGGGAAGCTGCAAATAAGAAAGTCTTATGTTTTGTATTAGTTGCAGATGTGGAATGCTTGCAGGCCCGCATAGCTGATTGTCTTTCAGGATATTTAAGGAAGTGCAGTACTTTTCACTCCAATGAGTGGTTTTGGTAGCACAGAACACAATAGAAATGATCAAGACTTTTAAGCTTGCATTGTGAACACATGTTATTTGTCTCTACTGTTATTCATCCCGGTGGCTTTTCTGGAGTGGGTTGAGGAGACCAGAAGCTCAAGGACATTGAGTGGCACTTTTGCTCACAGAACACTTACAGGGTAAGGCTGAATGACAGTGAGCAGGATCGATTCTTTGCAGCTTCTGTAAGAGAGAAAAACAAACAGATTTACGCAACGTGCAAAGCACAGACTCAGAGACACTTTTTTTTTTTTTAAGAGGAAATGTGTTTGGTGTGTTGACAAATGTTCTTTGGGCTTCCAGGACTGAAACGACTTAGAAGAGGGCTTCATACCACTGAGAAAACCCAAATCAAATGTTTTCTGATGGCAGCAAACCATGCAATTGGCAGTGTCATAAGCAGTTTCTATTGGCTATCTGAATTGTATGACCAAGCAACCAGGCCTCATAATCCAGCTTGTTGAGGGACTGGTCTTTTTAGAAGCACTAAACTCTATCAGCCTCTAGACTGATCTTGGCCCTCACAATTGATTCTTCCTTTCTGGTTTTCACATAGCCCCCTTTCTCTTCTGCTGGAAAATGTCTGTTATTTCTCTGAGGGAGAGATTTTAAAATATTCTATCCAATGCATGAAATGTGTTATCAGTGAAAGCATCATGGAAGAGAAATGCCATTGGAGGCTGTCTATTTTAAAATGGCAACACTGCCAACATCGTTCCCCACACTGTGCAACGCAGTACATACAATCACGGGGCCCAGAGCTGCTAAGTATTTCTGACAGGCAACAATTGGGAAATGGTGTTCACAGTAGGAAACACTTCACAGCTAGAGCAGAACAATGAACTAGAATGGCTTATTTAATTTCCTAAAAGTAACCCACACCCTAGAGGAAAAATCATATCATGGGTTATAATATTCTCCTTCCTCTTTCTTTGTTCCTTTTAAATCCTAAGTAAAAACCACATGATATTTTGCTGAAGAAGAGCTGACTATTTTTACTTAGGTTTCAATGAGTTACTTGTTTGTGATTTATGGGCCAAATGAGTAGGGTGAATTTTGTTCCCTTGGAGAAATCACTGCAAATCCCATTTCTCTCGCCCATACAACTGTGGGTAAGCACACTCACTCTATATGGCCAAACTGTGATATACTGACTCCTAGGAGAAGCGTTTGTGTCCCTTGAGCTGGAGAATTTGGTGGGGGATGAGAGGGGTCATCGGGATGGGAAGGAGTCTAGATCTACAACTCCATGAAGAAGCAGGACACTAAGGATGATGGTGATACTGACAGGTGGACAGCACAGTGCTGTTGGTCTGCCCCCCCCCCCTGAATTACTCAGTCTTTCAGGCTGGCACAGTGCCCAATAACTGCAGTAGCCAGCGAAATGATATATAATCAAGGTTTCAGTGGGTGTGAGAAGGGATTATATGGTGGTGGCTGTAGGGAGGAGCCATTAGGCATCATTAGGTTAAGTTCTGTGTTTAAAACGCAACAACAACAAATCCACTATGGCCTCCTTTCACAAAGGAATTCTTCCTCTTTCTTTTAAGGAAATGTGGATGACAATGTTCCCTGTACAAGAATGTGTGGGGTTGACAAGTGGAAGCATATGGGGTTTCCATTTCAGTGGGTAGCAGGTAAGAAACAAATAGGCAGAAAGCAACACAAAGAGAAGAAAAGTGTTGCAGCTTAGTTTTAGTTTTTACTTCTTGCCAAGGGAAACTATATATATTCTACAGACAGATGCAATATAGGGTCAAGCATGCAGCTTAGTCAATAAAGTGTTTGTTCAATAAGCATGAGGACCTAAATTCATTCCTCAGTAAACACACACATAAACACACTGCTGACACATGCTTATAATCCTAGGATTGGGGAGGTAGAGATATGTGGCTTCCTGAGGCTCACTGGCCATCCAGGCTAGCTTACTGGAAGAGTTCCAGGACAATGAGAGACCTTATCTAAAAAGAAAAAAAAAAAAACACTTGAGGACACTTGACTTATACACACATGTGCACAACACATGCATATGTACCTTTACCCACGAGAGTACTCACACATATGTGAACAATATACATAAATGCATGTACACAAATAATGATGTAATACCTTTATATCAGTGCATCTCTGAACCCTTATTAGAGAAGCTTCTTTTTATAGTAGATGGCAATTAATACAGAGACCCACAACTGATCAACAGGCAGAGAATAAGAAATAGTGAGTGCTCAGCTCTAAATATCAGTGCCACCCCCCAAGGCTCATTAATCATTATAGAAGAGAGGGAAGAAATACTGTAAGAGCCAGAGGTGGTGGGTGACTGCAGTGCAATGATGTTGTCTGGGCGCAAGATGGTTTTTGTACACATGAACTTCTACTAGTCATGCCTGCAATAGCAAGGCTTGTACAAGATTAAGCTGAACAAAGTCTCAGCGTGGACAATTGGGGTGGCTCATGAACTCCCACCTCTATCCGAGGAGCTATTGATAGTTAATGGCTGACAGGGGCATGAAGAGTCAATTTTCTTCAAGGATGTCACCCTGAGAGGCTACTTGTGCTCCAGGAGATGGCATTACACCATACACATACTGGCAGTACTAAGAAGATTCTTGTGGTTGAAAATGAAAAGAGGACCTGAAGTTGGGAAGGAAAACATGTTTGATCAAAACATGTTATATGAATACATGAAATCAAACTATACCAAGTTAATGGTTTATATATACACATAATTAGCTTATAAAATAGTTATTTAATTCTAATATGTAAACAAAACTATGGAATTCTCTTATGTTGCATTTGTTTAACTCAGTGAAGCTGTGTTACTTGCCTGTCTAAAACACCTGATTGTCCAATAAAGAGCTTAGTGGCCAATATCCAGCCAGAATAAAGGATAGGAGGGGCTGGAAGGCAGAGAGAGTAAATAGGAGAAATCTGTGAAGAAGAGATAGAGGAGCAAGAAAAGAAGGAGGAGGACACATTGGGCTAGTCACACAGCCACAAAGCCAAACATGGAGTAAGAAGTAAAGAAAAGATATATAGAAGTAGAAAAAGGAAAAATCCCAGAGGCAAAATGTAGATGGGCTAATTTAAGTTAAGAAAAGCTGGCTAGAAACAAGCCAAGCTAAGGCTGGGCTTTCCTAAACAATAATAAGTCTCCTTGTGTGTATTTTTGGGAGCTAGGTGGTGGGACCCTCAAAGAGCCAAAGAGTAAAAACAAACAAATAAAAGCATAACAAAATAAAAAACAAAAACCCCAACCCCAACAAACTACAGAATGTTAATCTATTTAGTTTTAAATTTATAGTTTATTAAAAAGTAAATATATTCATATAAAATATGACTCCTGAGTGTGGCAGCCAAGTCAAACTTATCCCCTCAATGTGGCCTGTTTTGACCAAGCTTGCTTCCAGAGACCTCAGTAGCAGGCAATGGATCCTGAGGATTGTATGAGAATGTTGGAATGAGCCAAACAGATTTATTCTTTCCAACACTGAGATGAGGGGACACAGAGACTAAGAAGAGCCAGGAGTCAGGGTACCAGAGTATATAATACAGATGGCCTGAGTCCCTGAGTCCCTGTCTTTCCTCAGGGCTGCTTACTCACTGCTCCATTAGAAATGAAATAATTAATGTACAATTTCTCAGTGTGATATCTATCGTCATTCTAGGGAAGAGCTTTTACCTCTGTTTTCTCTCATGTGTAAGTACTTAATCATTACCTGCCAGACAAGAAGAATTAGCTCCACTCGGTTTCAGATCCCTTGGGATTTTAAAACCAATCTTAGGAAGAAAAAGACAATCAAAACCATATGTGTTCATGTGTTAAAGGATGCCAATATGGATTTTGACAGCTTTTGTGGGGCCCCATGCCAATAGATACCAGTCATCTCCATGGGGGAAAACAGAATGCTGTGAGGCATTAACAGGAGCCATTGAAAACTAGAATTTGTAATATTAACTCTTAACTCACTTTGGGGTCTATTTCGTATCTTCCTACAACCCCCAGATAGGCAGAAGGGAGAGACAGTCAAAGAAGCAGACACCCTAGAGGAGAAGATACATTTGTGAAGTGTCTGCCATTCTACTGAGGTGGATGCAAAAGGTGTGATTTCTGGGGAAATTAATCAAAGGTGCAGTGGAAATATGGGATCGGGACCACTTCAGGAGGACTTCCTGATAACTGAACTGCTTTTTAGGGTGAGAATGACTTAGTGTAAATGTGTGGAAGATGAGACACTCTACCATAGCATCCCTAAGGTTCAGTCTGACCCAAGGAGGGTACAACTGCATCGTATCAATAGATAAAACATTCAGGAATCCACAAAAAGCACTCACAAGAGAATCAATGACGGTTCTTTAGCAAAAGATAGAGGAAACCAGTGTTGAGTTACACTAGTAAAACTCAAGTGAGAACTTTATTTTATCTTATCACTCTTGTCAGTCTTATTAAAATTAAAAAAAGAAAACATTGACAATATTCCTTGATGCTCTACAGCTTTCCAAAGCCCCCAAAAGACAAAAGTACTTTTGTAGACTTAGGAGTTTAACTACGATATCATAATTGAACACTTTAATTATACAATACAAATTGTTGTGATTAAAAATGTACTAAGGACTGGAGAATATTTCTGAACCTGTTTAATGAATTTTGGAGATTTCTTAAGGTTTTTGTTGAAGGCTATAATTACATACAGGGAGCTCTTATGAATGGACAATGACAGAAAAACACTATTGCCTTGTGATTGCACCCTGTACAACCTGATTGCTACCCCCTCCGAATTATCTTTAATTATATGGCCTTGAATAGATGATTTTCTTGGAATTCAAGTAATTCTTGACTAAAGGGGTAGATCTCCAACATGTAGTAATAAAAACATCACTATAAGATTGGAGGCTATAGATCAGAGCACAGGATGCTGGGGAGATGGCTAAGTGGATAAAGACATGTGTTGAAATAATCTGGAGGGCTGAGTTCAACACTGGAACTCATATAACAAGAGCAGATGCAATGGAGCAAATCTGCAATCCTAGAACACCTATAGAGAGATGGGAGTTAGAAACAGTTGTCTAGAATTTTGCATGACTGCTAGTGTAGAATTCACACATTGCAGAAGTGGAAACAAGAAGGACCCTGCCTCAACAAAGTAAAAGACAAAAACAAGGTCACAAAAGTTGTTCTCTGGCTCTCACACATGCACCTCAGCATGCACAGATAGACCGCCCCAATCAAATGTTTTTAAAGTTGCACAGTGATGGCACATGTCTTTGATCCCAGGAGAGTCCGGTAGATCTCTGTTCATTTGAGGTCAGCCTGGTCAGAAGAGTGAGTTCCAGGACAGCCAGACTAACAGACTAACAGATTAACCCTGTCTGGAAAAAAATCTTTTAATGATCAGTGCAGCTCATGAGACAATGGATGCAGTGTAGGAAATGAAAGTAGATGGAACCATCAAATTTGAGACAAGAGTTGTTTTCCTTTCAAACAACATTCAGTGTTCCTACAATGATTCACTCATGTCAGAGGTGCTGCCATTCACAGATCTAGTGCAGTAGCTAATGGGAGTCAATGAGCAAAAAGTACTATGGTAGCTTTCTACTATTAATGCAACATGTTAGTAGAAAGTTAGTAGCTTAAGATACAAATTTACTGTCTATGTCTGTGAAGGTGAGAAGTCAGATTAAGGTTTTCCTATGTTACATATGAAGATAGAGAGCCCAAGGCAGCATGCACGGGGCCTGCATCTGGTGGGGTCCTACAGCTGAATGTAGAGATGGACAAATGCCCCCAGTCCTGACACAGAAGCTGTCTCCAATTGGTAACTACTTACAAATGAAAATTAAGTTTTTTTTTCTCCAAGGGAGTCTCACTGGGGAAACAATCTACTCTTAAGGGTAGTCTGCATGCCTAGCAGTAGGTGGCCAACAGAAAATGAACTCAATGGAATCTTCACAAGTTTCTTGTCTCATAATGTTTTGTCGGGGCTTTTTCTTTTTAGTTATTTTAAAAATTATCTTATTACTTTTTATTATACATATGTGTGTGTGTCTGTCTGTGTGTGTGTGTGTGTGTGTGTGTGTGTGTATTTATTTTTGACTTGCAGGTCCTTGTGCATATATTATGGCTTCTAGTTTAGTGTTTAGTCTTCTTGTTTGTTTTGTCCAATTCTGATATATTAGTTTTTGTTTTATATTACATATTTATTTATTGTAAAGAAGATTTTCCTGTGCTAAATCAAGTTACCAGAGCTCCTGACACTCACAAATGATGATGAGAAACATTGATTTCAATATGCAGAAAAGATGAAGCTAGAACATTACTTGTCACTCTGTACAAAACTTACCTTCAAGTGGATCAAGGGCCTCAACATAAGACTGGATAATTTAAAACTGCTTGAGGAAAGAGTAGTGGGTACACTTTGACTTATAAACACAGGTAAGGACTTTCTAAACCAACAACTAACAAAGCAGTTTTTATATTGAAAGCCTCTTGCACAGCAAAGGGAACAGTCCATTGGTCGGGGGAGGGTATAACAAACAGAATGGATGCAAATACATTCTACCTGTCTGATAGAGGTATAGGTTTGTATAGGTGTTCTAGAAATTAATAATATATTCAAGAGCACAAGCAATGCAACCTAATTAAAACCAGGTTGTTACAAATAATGCTGTTATTAACATAGTTGAACAGAATACCTTGTGGTATGAATGTGCATCCTTTGATGAGAAAAGAGTCAAGATCATGCTGGGGAAACCCACAGAAACAGCTGACCTGAGCAAGTGGGAGTTCAGTGACTTCAGACTGACAGCTGGGAAATCTACATAATATTGAATCAGGTCCTCTGAACTTGGTTGTCAGTTGGGGAGCTTGGTCAGTCTACGGGACAATTGGCAGTGGAACCAGTATTTGTCCCTAGTGCATGAATGGGCTTTTTGGAGCCCATTCCCTATGGAGGGATACTCTGTCAGCCTAGATACAGGTGGGAGAGTCTCTCTGTCAGCCTAGATACAGGTGGGAGAGTCTCAGTCCTGCCCCAAATGATGTGACAGACTTTGATAATTCTGGGGGGGGTGAATTTTGCAGTTGATGGGGGGGCATGGGAAGACAGGAGGGAGAGGGAACTTGGATTGGTATGCATAATAAGATTGCATTTCATTTAAATAAAAAAATTATTTTTAAAAATAATTAATTAAATCAATAAAATACCAGGTTGTAAGTCTGAATAGAGTTTTCAAAAGGTGAAATACAAATGACCAGTTAACAGTTTTAAAAGTGCTCTGCTTTCTTAGTCATCAGGGATTAAAACTGCTTCAAGACTTCATCTCACCTTGACTAACATGTAATATAAGTAACAACAAATGCTTCCATGGAAAGGGTGAAAGTGGGCTTCTTGTACACTGTTGGCATGAGTGTGAACTAGTCTAGACCCTCTGGAAATATGTATTGTGGTTTCTCAAAACAATTAGAAATAGAAGTACAATATGACTCATCTCTAGTACTCCTGGGCATAGCCCAAGTGTCTTTTTATCTTACTACAGAGGTACTTGCACATCCATGTTCATTGCTGCTCTATTCATAGTAGCTAGGAAATGGAATCAACCTAGATGTTCGTAGACTGATGAATGGTCAATGAAAATGTGACTCATATACAAAATGGGATATTACTCAGCTGTAAGGACAACAATTACATTTGCAGCTAAGAGGATGGAACTGTTAAAAAAATTATACTGACTGAGGTCATCTAGGTCCCCAAAGGCAAACACCACATGTTATTTCTCACAAGTTTTCTTCCTTCAAATATTATGTTTTGTGGGTTTGAAGTATCATACATGTAGAAGCTAGGAACCTAGAAATGGACCATTTGTATGGGGAATGAATTTAGTGAGGAGAGGTAGTAGACTATAGGGGGAACATGGGGAATGCTGGGGGAATAGGTGTTCAGTCAGGTAGCGGTGATGGGGTTAGGGAAATGAAGGGACAGGAGAAATGTGAACCAAAGTGGAATAAGCATGAAGAAGTTACATTGCAACTTGTGATTTTGCAAAACAAGTAAATATGATAAAAGCTGATAATAGGAACACTTGGGGCACGAAAAGAAACAAAACACACTAGGAGAATACGAGTAGGTAAAGTTTTAAGTAGAGATGGGAGAAATGAGGAGAGGGGGAGAGGGGTGAGTTAACCCAAAGTAAGGTTTTCTGAAGAGGCCTTATGACAATGCACTAGTTAGTCAGCTAAAGTACTTTTAAAATGTGGTTTAAACAGAGGTATCACATATGAACAAACAGTGCTGCTCCCAGAAGACATACATTATTAAATGGAAATCTTAGTGCCAGGATCAGGCAAAGGATACCTCTCTGAGTATTGATAAAGGAGGCCCCAGAGGCACCCATAACAAGACAGGATACTATTATTTCTTTTGTTTGTCCACATAAACTAGATGGTAAGGCCATATTGTTGAAGATAGCATAATTTTAGGACACAGAGCAGTCAATCTAGCAGGGCTCTTTGTTTCTTCAAGGCCAGGAAATGAAAGCCAGTTGGCATGATGGCTGCAATCATATGTAGCATAATTATGAAAGTGACTTGATGTTTGCCATATTCTGTTGGTAAAAACAAGCCTTGGACCTCAGTTACATTTTAAAAAAAATGTCGGGGAAACAACGCTATGAATACAAAGATGCAAGAATCTCTGCCAGTCTCATATTCTGTCTGCCATGCTGATAAAGAGGGGGGGCTGAGACCAAGTGTCTTTTCTGGTTTCTATGATAAAATTCCACGACAAAAGCAACTTATAGAGGGATAAGAGTTCATAATGGCAGCCAAGTGGTAGTGGTACATGCACGCAGGAGGCAGAGGCAAGTGGATCTTTATATGTTAGAGGCCAACATGCTCTACAGAGAGAGTTTCAGGACAGCTGGGATATACAGAGAAACTATGCCTTGAAAAACCAAAAAAAAAAAAAAAAAAAAGTTGGTAAAAGACTTCATAATGGCAGGGTGACATGGCAGCAGGGGGCAGGCCTGCGTATAGGAGCAGCAAGCTGAGGGCTCACATGTAGAAACCACAACTAAGAACAAAAGAGAGTGAACTCCAAATGGTATGAGTCTTTAAGCTCTCAAAGCCTATCGTCAGTCACATACTTCCTTCAGCAAGTCCACACCTCCTAAACTGCCTAAATGGTGCGATCAATGGGAGAGAAAATCTTCAAAGACCCATAACTATGGGGAATATCCCATTCAAATCACCATGCTATGGGAAACAAGGATTTATTCTGGCTTATGGTTCAAGTGCATTGACCCAGTCCATTGTGGCAGGGAAGGCAAAATAGCAGATAGGAGCTTGAAGTAGCTGGTCATGTAGCATCATAATAAAAAGCAGAGAGCAATGAAGTCTGCTAATCCTCTGCTCCCTTTTTTCAAATTTCTGGTTTAGGATTCTAGCCAGAGAATGATGCTTGACCCACAATGGTCAAGTCTTCTCACTTCAATTAATGCAATCAAGATAATGCCCATAGGCAGGCCCAGAGGCCCTTCTCTCAGATGATTCTAGATTCTGGCAAGTTCATCAAACTAAAGTATCTCAAAAGTGGTTTCTACCTATGACTTCCCTTTATTCAGATTTCTTTTCCTGCCAATAACTACAGGAAGCATTGATCATCACACCTCGTTAACTTGACAATAGGAAACATTAAAAAAATGGGTCATGCCGCCTGAAACAGAGTACAAGCTAATCCTACATTCAAAACAGCTGGACAAAACAGCCCTACAGACTACAGCCAGGATATCTGAATCTTCTTCGAACCCCCCCAAGACAGCGCCCCTTACCAGCAGGAAGTAGTTTGGAAAGAACGACGCCCACATTCCTAAATATTGTGTATAATGTTTGTTTTCATTTAATTGGACTTTGTTATATAAAATTAAATAAAATAAAAAAAAATGGTTAAAAAATGGGTCATGCCTAAGGAGGGAGGGCCTAGTCCCTACTCCAAATGACTTGACAGATTTAGATGACCCCTCCAGGAAGGCATCACCCTACATGTGGAGTGGGGAGGGGGGAACTGGGATGGCAGGGTTGTCGGGTGGCATAGGAGGGTGGAAGAGAGGAAGGGAGGGAGGGACAGAGAAGGCACTGGGATCGATATGTAAAATTTAAAAAAAATAAATAATAAAAAAATTGTCATGCGTATTGTAATGTTCTATAATTTTCCTAAAACATAACCTCAATTGATTTTCAATTTTACAATTGAAGGCAAGAAGTTACCTGAATTGAAACAAATTATTCTAAAATGATATTTGTCATTAAGACAGGAGATATGCTTCTCTTGTGCTTTCTCTCATCTAGTCATTATTTAATTACAACCTGCCAGGAAGGAAAAATTAACTCCATATTATTTTGTGTTCCTTGGTATTCCCAATCATATAATCCTAGGGCAAAATGTAAGGCACTTTAAAATTGCCTCAGCAGAAAGATAGAATCAGGAATAGAAAAGCGAACATTCAAGCAAGCAGATAACCTCTTTTTAGGAAGGCCTAAAATAGCTTGAGGCTTTTAAACATCTAGGCAGAAGCACATTTAGAGAAGTTATTTCATAATACATTCCAAGTAAAATTTCTACTTTTGAGTAGTAATTTCAAGTTTAGTGCCAATATTTTTTGACATGTCTGCATTTATTCAAATTTTGACTTGCCAATGTGGACAGAGGAGATTCCACGCAGTGCAACTCCTAGTTGAAGAGCTACAGGGGTCAATAGCTGCTGAGAGAGGGAGAATTGGTTGCATTGGGAACAAACTCCTGACTAGGATAACCAAGTGGTTAGCCCTGGACACATGTACATACAGACAACTCCAAATGAATTTAGTAGATTTCGTGTGTGTGTGTGTGTGTGTGTGTGTGTGTGTGTGTGTGTGTAAAACAAAAATAATTAAACAAAAGAACATGACCTTAGGGGACACAGGAGGGGATTAATGGTCTCAGGAGGGATACAGTGTTGTAGATACAGTGCTCACATACAAAGTCCTCAAAATTAAAAAAAAAAAAAAAAAAAAAAAGATCATTTGAATCCCTGAATCATAATGTTGACAGACAGGGAAAAACTAAATTTACCAATCCTAAACTACCTTTGCCAAATTTACTCTCAATTCCTGTTTTCATTTCTTTGACAGTATCCTCGTGTCAGCCTTTCTCAATGGAGTTCCTTGAGACCTGTTTGGAACACCCAGCACAATCATATGCCTTGCAGAGTTTCATTTGGCATGACTATAAGTAAACAAGATGAAGAGCATTATATTTTAATGAGGTACAATTTTCCACATTAAACTACCCCCACTAGAACCCAGGATTGAAATTGGAACCTAGGGCATACTAGGAAAGTGCTCTTCTGCTTAACTCCATCACTACCTCTAAATTCCCTTCGAGCAATGAAGCTAAGCTAGTGCTCTCAACTTCTAGAGCAACACAGTTCAGTACCTTTCTTTCACTGCCTTTCCCATTTTATAGTTAAACTATTTCAGTTCTTCACTGTGTAATCATATGAGCATGTGCAATTATACATTTCACTTCTACACCAACTAATTAGATCCCTCGATCCAACTCAGAGACTGATTTGAATTTAACTGCACCTAGATTTCCTCAGAGATTGTGTAACTGAATGGAAATAAAATGCAAACAACAGAAATCAGAAGAAGGACATTGTTTATGAAAATATAAATGCCTTTCTTTAAAAAAATTAATCCAGACAAGTAAATAATTGACCTTTCAACCTTAAAAGTAGAATTAATCAATCTGTGTAGGCTGGAAGGTTAAGTTTTAAAAGGCAAATAAAGAGGTAATTTAGGACTATGGAAGAAAGGGATTTTGTAAATTAAAAAATGACATTTTTACATAACTCAAGAGACTGTTCTCTGGTGTTGTTATTTGGAAGGCAATGTGGTGAGACACAGCAAGAGAGATTTGATCTTGCCTTTCTAAGCTAAGTATGCACGCACATAGCATTCTTCCTATACTTCAGACTTAAAAGAGATTAGAAAAATTATTCTTTCCTGCAAGCTAGTGCATGCCAGCCCTTGACCTCCCAGCTTGTGGGCAGCTACTATTGATGGCAACAATAACCAACTAACAGCATTTCTCCAATGATATGGCTTAGGAGGGCTTTTCCTTGGTCCTGACATATTTTGTAATAGATCCTCTTGCTTAGCTTCTATTTCCTCTATTTGAACACAGAAATAGGAAATAAACAAGAAGATTCTTCTGACCATATAACAAGTTATAATGTGGTGTCAGCCCAATCAGTCACTGACAAAGCTGGAGGAAGAACTGTCACCTGCCACTTTCAGAAAAGTCACCACAGGACTAAACTTGGAATGTGTTCTAGTTTTCCATCTAGCTTACCTCTGCAACAGTCTGAATAGAGACTGTAATTATCCACTGAATCAATTCATAACAGGAACTGAAGCCATTACTCGAATGGAGATGTCCAGAAAAATGAGTGAACATTCAGAAAAGGTCAGTCAGTTGAGACTGTGCTCTATTCTGGATTAGATGAAGCATTTACTCTCTACCTATTGCTGCAGAAGCCTGACATTACAGTGATACCAGCCAAGGAGAAGAAAGGGGTTATTCAGCATTCTCAGTTATGTTCTAGGGTTGCTGTGGAAGAAATTATGCAAAATGAGGCCACCATAGTCATATAGGTAACAAAAGCAGACAGAAACTGGATTAAAGGGTCCACTTGTGGGCTCAGTAGTTAAGAACATTTATTGCTCTTTCAGGGGACCCAGGTTTGATTCTCAGAACCCACATGATGGCTCGTTAGTGCCTGTAACCCCAGTCCCAAGGCATCCAACACCTTCATCTAGGTTCTGCATCCACTTTGCATGCATATGGTACACAGTGCATACCTGCAAGCCAAATACTCATATACATAAAATAATAAAATAAATAAGGCTTTAAAAAGACTGTACTTGTATAGCAGAATTGTCTTGCTTTGTACTAATTCTGTTGACAATATCTCTTCCAGTATCACTTTCACTCTTGAGTAATAAGTCACACTGTCAATGAAAAAGTTCACCAGTCTACCAATGGAAGAAGCAAGGAGAATTTAACAAAGCGTCTTTATGGAGCAACATGTTCTCCCAATACTCAATGATTGTCTTACTCAACTTTTCCCATCAGCAATACAAAGGCTTTAAAGATGGACCATAGTTAGTAATATCTAGTATTCACACCCTCCTGTAGTCTCTACCCCTTGACTCTTTACTAGCCCTGTGACTGTCTTTGACCTATACCGGATTATATAAACTGTAATGCACAACTTCTATATCTCATTTGGAAGCATTCAAGAGGCCTTGTAGTATCCATGTGGGTATCTTAGAATGCTCAGTTTGGAAGAAGCCCGCTACCGTGTGCATACTCCAACACTGTGAAGAATTTAGCCATGTAAAGCAATTAGGAGATAAGGGGAGGGAGAAGGGGGGGGGGAGGTAGGGAGGCATGGCTAGCCCTAGCTATGTCAGAGAGGTCAGAAAAACTTGTGGATGCCTGGCCCAATCAAGGCTTTAGACAGGTTCTACAACAGCTGTCATTTAACTGCAGCCACACTTGAGAGAGCCCACTGAGAACCATCTTGATGAATAAAGTCACTTTATGCAACCAGGAGAGTAATAGATGATTTTATTAAGCCATTATTAAGCCATTTGCTAAATACCAACAAATAACCAGAACATCATTTTCCCCCAAAGTATGTGAAGAGTGTATATTTAAGACAATAGGCAATCAAAGGGGTGAAATGGATTTGAAATGGAATATGTTTCTATTATCAAGCAAGGAAAAATATCCAAGCTAATGCCTCCCCAGTATACTGTAATTATGACCTACATTACAAGAAATAAAACACAAATCAAACAATTGAACAGAAAAACTAAGTGCATCTTAGGCAAACACATTGCCGTGAGGAACATAATGTTTTTACTGCTGGGGACAGGGTTAACACAACTGTAACATTAATTAGAGACTTTTGGAGATTGGGGTGGAAGAAGAAAAAAAACTAATAAAATTAGGGGAGAGGACAGGACTCCATTAACATCTTGTCCAAAATCTGCCCTCAAAGAATAATTTGGAGAGCACAAATGGAATTGCACTGTGGAGTATATATCTGAATTATAAATAGAAAGGATCAAAGTCCATTGTGATTCTCAGGTTCAGTCTAAACAACTTACATACAATCAGTGACTTGAATAGAACTACAAGGGAAACAAGATTTATTTGCAATGAGTTCATATTTTTAAGGATTTATTTTTAAATCAGTGTTCTTCTACATGTGTCTATGCATACCCCATGCATGCTTGGTGTCTGTGGAGATCAGAAGAGGGTGTAGATCTTCTGTAAATGGAATTATGGATGGTTGTAAGCCACCATGTGGTTTCTGGGAGTTGAACCAGGGTCCTTTGTAAGAACACTAGGTATTCTTAACCTCTGAACCAGCTCTTTATCCTCTAATCCACATTTTACTTGAAGATATTTTATGCTTAAACTGTGATTTTCTTTGTGAAGCATATTAAAGTATTAAGGTTAAAATTCATATAACTAGTATAGTGATTATCAAAATTAACATTTTAATGAAATCATTTCAAACACTTTGTTTTATTGATTTTTTAAAATGTTTGCAATAAAATTTAGGATCTGGCACTTGTAATTTAGAGACTGCTGCTAAGAAGGCTTTGTTTACACATAATCAGTTTTTGGCTTAATGTGATTGTTTTGCTCATTAAATTTATGAATGAATGCTGTCTTTGGCTTTTGAACTACTCATTTAACTAATGGAGGGAAATGGTACTTACATTGAAGATTTTTACTGGAGAGTAGGATCTGCTGAGGCAGCATTATCTTACATATGTATGATATGAAATAGCTCTTACATGAATCATCCCTTTAATAAATATTTCCAGAAAACCCATACCAAGTCAGTCTTTTGAGAAACATCACTGATTCTCAACAGGGATGATTTCCACCAAGGAGTCTGGGCATTTGGAAATGTCTGGAGACATATCTGGCTGTTTCAACTAGGAGAGGTGCTAATGGATAGGCAAGAAATGCCAATAAACATCCTCAGATGCTGAGGATAGAACTTGGAGGATCATGCTTTGTAAGTATAAGGGCCTGCGTTCAGTCCCCAGATCCCATGTACAAAAACGTTTCAGCATGGTAGTGGGCACTTAGAATTGTGGCGCTATTCTATTTGCAATAGAAACAGGAAGATCTTGGGACTTTCTAGCCAATCAACTTAGGTAACTTGGAGAGTTTCAGGCTCATGAGAGACCCTGTCCTATTAAAAAATGGAGTAGACAATGACTGGAGTATCTGTGGAAAGACACCAGAATTTGTCCTCTGGCTTACACACTCATGGCCAAAATTATTATACAAACATGTATACACGTATATACATATGCACATACACACACACACACACAGAGAGAGAGAGAGAGATACATACCATTAAATATTTACAAGAAAATACCCACAACGAAACATTGTTCTATGTAGCACAAAATGCCAATAAGAATGAAAAATCTTTGAACTACATCATAAATGACAACACACAATGAAGAGTCTAACTTGGCACACTAAACCTTCTAGAGAGGGAAGACATTCAGTTAAAAATACATAATGGAATATCTGAAAGTCTTTCCCTCTTTTTTTTTTTTTTTTTTTTTGGTGTTTCAAGACAGGATTTCTCTGTGTAGCCCTGGTTGTACTGGAGCTAGCTCTATAGATCAGGCTAGCCTTAAAAATCAATGCCTGCATCTGCTTTTCCTGAGTGCTGGGATTGAGTGCATGTGCCACCACCCCACACTCTTCCCTTATTCTTGATAGATGTTTCAACCACCCAGTGGATACTTCAAAATTGTGGGTAGTCCAGAACCGTATACTTCTTGAACATAATCACCATATAACCTCGACAATGTTTCTGATAACCAAGACAGATCCTGCATTGGTTTGAATGAGAAATCTGTCTCCACTTGGTGGCATTATCTGAGAACGTTTAGGTGGTGCACTTCTGCCTATTGCAGATCGTACATCACTTTGTCAATCTTTGAGATTAAAAAGCTCTCAGCACTTCAAGTTTGCTTTCTACTTTGTGCTTGCTGCTGTTTAAGATATAAGCTCTCAGCTTCATACCACTACCTCCCTGCTTCCTCCATGTCTTCCTTGTCTTTCTGTGCTGTAAACACAAATAAACTCTTTCTTGCATAAGTTGTTTTGTCATGGTGTTTTATAATAGCAGTTGGAAAGTAACTAATACAGATACTAAGTGCCTAATAGATAGGTAACTTATCCATTGCAGCTATGTGGGTCAAAGAGATGCTTCACATCTCTCAAGAGATGCGAGCAGTGTAAGATTTCATCAAATTACTCCTGGGAGTGCATAATTTAAATATTTTGAACTTTCTTTTTTGTAATGTTCAATGTAATATTTTAGATGAGGTTGTCCACAGGTGACTGGAACTATGAGAAATAAAATGGGGAGGGGTAAGTGGAGACATGATGAACTACATGCCACGATTAACACTTAATATCATGTGGTGAAGTCAAGGATCTGATTCTATGTATTACAGAAGCCAAGGATATATTAAACCAACCTGAATATACTCATGTTAATAGAGCAATATGCTAATTTATGCAGACTTCTAGGATATTCGCTATAAGAAAAGTTTAACAAATTGAATGCCTTATTTGAAAACTAGGAACTTAACCAGCCTGAAAGAGTCCTTTGCAGATCAATGCCATTTCTGTAACAGAACACATTCTGTACATTATGTACTTGTTTCTTTTGTTTAGTTTTTAATATTTCCATTAGAAGCTAACTATAACGACATTTCCTTTTGACATTTTGGAGAAGTTTAATTGGGCAATGCTCTACAGTCAATAAAAATATAAACATTCTACGATGTTGTGTAGTATAAGAAAATGATGGTGTGGGAATAAAAACAAGACATTTTTGCATATTCAATAGTATGGACAAGTTAGATATCATTTCTCATTAAGCTGTGCATTTGAGTAGCATTTCAAGAGCAATGGCATTTGTCTATGCAGCTGTCTCAATAAGATCCTTTCAGGGATATGGTATTGATGGTACAAAGGCCTTAGATACAGCTAAAGGAGAGCAATGACAAATGCATGTGGGGTGATCTTTATTATGTGTAGGTTACTATTTTCATTGTTGTGACCAAATACTTGACAAGAACCAAGTTAAAGAAGGAAAGGTTTATCTTGGTTCCTGGTTCAGGGTATTATGGTCCTTCATGGTGGAGAAGGCATGGCAGCAGGAGCAGCATTGAAGACATGCTCACCTCAGGGACATCTGGAAACAGAGTGAGGGGAAGGCTATGCTCAGCAAACTTTCTTCCTTTTTCTTTTTACTCAGTCCACAGGAACACAGGTGCCTCCATTCAGGGCATGTCCCAACCCTCCCAAAGGTATAATCTGGAATGTTTTTTTAAAATTCACTCAATCTGACAAAAACAATTAAATAGCACACCAGTGATTGTTAAATCACTAAGTGCAAGACACCATAGAAGGTTCTCCCAAGGAACTCTTTTTCTCATCATCTCTTCCTTTCATATTGTCAGTGACAGAATTGCTAGATCTGACATTTCTTTTTAAATTGTTATTATCTTTTAAAAATCTTTTAAATTGAAATAGAATCATCATCTGTGTTTGTAAACAATGTTGGAAGGAACTGATAGAGCAAACTAAAAGCACAGAGAGTACTTTGATGAAAATGAAGGTGGATGATTTCTTTAAATGCCTTGTCATGAACAAAGGAATGTGTACACCAGGTAAAAGCCTGTCACTGACCTGTATGACCAGAGTTCAGAACACATGGTAGGAAAAATAGGGTGGCTATCAATAAAGAGCCAATGGGTTTCTTTTATATAGAGAAATTCAGTTCATTTGAACTTGTAATCTCATTTGTTAACATTTCTCAAACTTTTTATCACCTAAGGCAAGATTTCCCTTGTTTACTTCCTTCCTGCCTGGCTCTTTTCTAATTTCCCTAAATAAAGCAGTGACTGAAAACAGGATGACCCTGTTTAACTTATTTATGAATGGTGTCATATAGAAATCATTCTGATATTCAAGGTAATCTTCATTTCTGGTCTTTTTTAAACAAACTTCATTATTATGGGTAACTTAAATATGATTTACATTCTTTAGCATCCTAGAAATTTCCCTGTTCTGTCAATATGGCCTGGGTTTTGCCCAGGAAGCCCAGTATATATGTAAATTCAAGATATTTTTATTTTGTGTTTTGAAGTAGGGTCTTATTCTATAAATATTCTGGAATTCACTATTTACCACATGCTGGCTTGGAACCCATGAAAAGCCTGTTCTTCCAGCATTCTTTGTGTAGGGATTTCAGGCATGATCCACTATGCCCAGTTAAATCCAGGTTTTGATTACATCACATAGAGCTGCTTTTCTGTTTTTTCAATGTTAGGAACACTTTGTTCCTTGCTTATCTAACTGTAAAGAAACCTTCAGCCCTCCAATAATCACAGATGTTCTGAGTGATGGGGACTACAGCTATACACTATAATGGAGTAGAATGCAGAGGGCAAAGAAAGGTCAACACTGCACGTTCCCTAGCTAGCAGAGGTTGGGTTGGAAGAAGGGACTTTATTTCCTGGGACCAAAGTTCACATAAGAACTTTTAGTGAGATACAGGCTATATGAAGGTAGGCTCTAAGATCCAGAGGGTATGTTGACTAATTAATCAGTTAAACTTTTAAGCTTAAATATGTACATAGAACCCTATATAAATCTGAAGAGTACACCACATTAAATGTCTATAAATGAAATGGGCACAGGGTAGGGAAACACCAACAAATTTCCCAGTTGTCTGTTCTTGTGGTGTTCAGACCTATTCCATGGAATAGGGGCGGCCCTGGGTGGTGATCATAAAGGAACCGGGGTTTTATTGTCTATGAGAAACAAAAGCCTGTCTGAAGTGAACCTCCGAACACTTGGGGCAAAGTAGAACCAGACCCCTTAGTGGTTGAGCCTTAGGTGAAACCTCAGCATCAGACAATTCCTGAATTACACTTATGTAGGTGAACTTGAGCCATAGGCACTTAAGTAAACAATCTCAATTTCATGATCTACAGAAAACATGAGTCAATGAAGGATTACTGTTTTAAAATGCTAGGTTTTTGAGGTGATATGTTTTGTGACAATAGTTAATAACAAGATCAGGTAAAGAAACAGATTAATCCATTAGCAGAACTCCCTATGCCTTTCCCAAGGGTTACCATGTATAGTGATATGATTTCTAAAACCAGGGAATATCATCATTTCATTGAAAATGTTACATAAATGTTACTCTTGCAGTATTAACTATTTTTTTCTTTGCATTCACACAGAATTGATTCTGATTCTGAGATTCACTTATATATCATGTACAGTTAGTTGTTGATCACTTACTTTCAGTGATGTAATAACCATTGCATGAAGGTATTACAATTGATGTTCTTTGCCACCAACAGGCATTTGAGTAGCTCTCAATCTAGGCTCATTAAATGGTGCTGCATGTTATTAATAATCTTATATGTTTGGGTAAATGTGTCTACAGATTTCCAAATTGCACATACCTAAGATTGAAATAAATATGATAAAGGATATATGTGTGACTCTATATCATTTGGTTATATCATTTCTTCCCAATCCTATGGGAAGTTTATGTATATCTCATTGTGTGAACTCTAATAACCTTCCTTCACATTACTCTTTTATGCTGCTTAGCATCTTAAGGAGTCCTGTTGATTCCACTGGCTATTACAATGTGTTGTAGTGCATCAATACAGGCTGTCATCTAAACACTTATCTTTGAGTACATGTGGAGATAAATGCTACTATTACTGAAAGGCATCATGTTGAATAAATGATCAATTTGTGTTCAATAAAGAAGAGGTTGGAGAAGAATGCTTGTAAATTATGTAAAAGGTATTTAAAACTTTGTCAGTTGATCCAGGGGTGCTGAAAGTGAGTGTGTATGCCCTATTCAACACACTGAATCTAATGAGCAAAAACTATATGAAAATTACTGTGATCCCCAAGGCTCAGAGTGCAGGTAGAATAATGGCTCATGTTCTACATGCAGACTTGAAAGGAGGAGTGATTTACACAATGTCATTCATTTGGGTGATGCTGTATATTCATATTTATTGTGAACTTGACAAGATGTAGAATAACTTCAGAATAGGGATGCTGGGAAGGTGGGAAGGCCTGGAAGTCTCTAGATTATGATAATTGAGGTAGAAAGACCTATCCTCAAATTAGGTAGCAGCGTCCATGGGCTAGGATCCCATACTGAATAAAAAAGAGAAGTGGAGATGACCAACAGCATTCATGTATGTCTCTCCCCTGCTTCTTTATTGTGGATACAATATGACCAGTCCTCCAAGCTCTAGCTGCTGTTCGGAACTCTGAACAAAAACAATCCCTTTTACCTTAGGTGGCTTTGGTCAGAGTACTTGATCACAGACACTAGAAAATGATCTAAGAGATTCTGTGACACATTTCTAGTATGAAGACGCCCTATCCATCATCTTTGTGCTTATGATCTTGAAGGAGTTGCTATTTTATGAGTTGAATATCAAAATTTCAAATAACATTTTCTAGAATAGTCAAATATGCTTCAGGACCTATATCAATTAATATATATAAATTAATATATATAAAATAAAACAATACACTCCATGTCCTCTGTTGCATGTATTGGAGTGTTCAATCTCTCCATGTCACTGGGGGCTACAATATTTCATCAAATTCCATAGATTTTCTTCTAGAAAGAATGTTCCTGAAAATAGCAAATGTTCCTATCCCTGTAGGTTACCATGATCTCTATCATATTTGAGAGGAGGTGTGTGTGTGTGTGTGTGCATGAACACAGCTAGCAACACATTAATACAATTCACCCAGGTACAGAAATGGTATTCAAATGCTGGGTCTGGAGGACTCATGACTATAATCCTAATAGTCAGAAGTATGAGGATTGCCACAAATTTAATAGGAGTCATGCCTGTAATCACAACACTCAAGGGGATGAGGAATGAAGAGTGTCATGACTTGAACTGCAGCTTGAACTACAGATTGACACCCTATATTAAGAAATGAATGAAGGGAGGGACAAAGAGAGGAGGAAGAACAAATACATGTTCACCTTTTCAAAGACAAGAACCATCCCTGAACAATCCTCACTGAATAATCCTCACAAGAATCCCTTCTCTTGGTGGGAAATTATTTTAAATGATTTCTCCTTAAAGTTAAGAAACAGACTGTGTTTTATAAAATTATAGGATGATTTCTAATGATTTTAAGTACTGATGTCTCACTTTTCCACCAAATGTCTCCCCCCGTGTCTGAGAAGGTATAAGACTGGGAGAAACTTGAAACACTTGTAATAAGCACTCCATAGGAGAAAATGCATTTTCCACATTGTTCAGTACTTCAACTCTTCGTTGGAGACTAGAAACCTTAGGTGTAGACAAATTGATTCGGTGACTTCAGTTTAAAGGTGAGTTGTGCAGAGAGACTACATGGACCCATACTTTTTAGACCCCACAAAAGTGCCATTAATGAGTAAGTCAATGTACAGAATTCAGGAATGGGTCTTCTAGAAGAACAATACTTGGATACCACCATGGTGATATTTTGGCAGTGGTACTAATAACCCCAACATGATGAGTGTTAGTGATATTTAACAGGAGCATCTGTGCTTTCTCTTCATTCATGTTTGGAATATCTATAGCTATTGTTAGCCTCATTTCACCCAGGGGACACTGAACTGAGGACTTTCTAAGGACTTTCTCCAAATCTCTACAGCTATTAAGTGAGTGGGAGTGTTGACTTTTATTTCATACCCCTCTAATATGATTGTTATAGTTGTCTTCAGTTGTCAAGTGAACACAAACCTAGGTATACTTGGAAAGAGGGAATCACAATTGAGGAATTGCCTCCATAAGATTAGCCTGTGGGCATGTCTATGTGGTATTTTCTTAACTACTAATTAATGAAGGAGGGCCTAACTTAATGTGGAAGGTACCATCTCTGGGCAAGCTGTCCTGGGTGGGATTAGAAACCAAGCTGAGTAAGCCATGGAAATCAAGACAATGAGTAGTATTCCTCCATGGTCTCTGCTTCAGTTCCTGTCTCCAGGTTTCTGCCTGAAGCTCCTTCCCTGGCTTACCTTGAAGATTGATTATAATCAGTAAATGAAAGAAACCCTTTCCTCCCCTAAATTGCTTTCGGTCATGGTATTTATCATAGCATTAGAAACCAATCTATCACAAGAATAGATTTCTGAGTCACAGAAATGGTATATATTTGTGGGAAAATGCTTACATAGGACAGTTGTATATGAGAATGAATTTTCATATGCATATACATGCTGTATTTCCTTTTCCACAATCTTATCTCTTTTATGTCATACAGATAAGCCTCCTTTCACTGGTGTATTTGTGTTTCTCACTTGGGGATAATCATACCTGAAAACTAGGGGTGCTAACTACTATGGCATATATCTGAATCAAGGACAAATTGAGAATTCAGACAGGAAGTTAAAGGAAGAAGAAGAGATGGCCATAGGCCAGGAAAGCCCCTGAAAATTCACAGAACTTAAAACAGTATGAGCAAGGAGGTAAGAAGAACTTCTACTCTCCTCTCATCCCCAGCATTAATTTGTTATGTGGTTTGAGGATAAATCACATAAAACAATTAGATTAGATTTTATTTTAAGATGGAGCTTAGGCTGTAGTAATGACTTTCAAATTGGGTCCAATGTAACTTTTCTGAGATTGAGTCACATGCATATGGGCCAAGCCATAGATATCCCTATGGCCTTTTAGACAGACTCCTCCTCCACTTACTGGGATTGTAGGTAAAGTATCCCTTGAAGCATTTGGAACAGGTAGATTAATAGAGACAAAACATAAGACTTTAGGTTACTGGGTGCCTGGAAAGGAAGGAATAGAGTGTCATCACTTAATGAGTATAGAGTTGCTGTTAGAGATGATAAAGAAACTTGAGAAACAGTGGTAACCATTGTATAATATTGTGAATTTAACCAATGTCACCAGTTAAATTCTCTAAAATAGATAAGTGGAAAATTTAACCCCTCCCCTCAGAAAAATGTTCAGAACGACATTACAATCTTGTCATTATCTGTTAGAAGATGATAGCTGACTGATATAGCCATTATCTAATGGAGCAGCTAGTACATAAAGAGAATGTCACTAAATATGAGGAAGGAAGGCAGACATGGGAGTTGTAAGATTCAACATCTGTCCTGTTGAATGAACTCTGTCTGTGTCAAAAACAAATTAGGTAGTAGTCCAAAGCAAGAAATGACTGTTAAGGTAATTAAAAGAGATCATTGGTAAGTGGGTCATGTCATGTCAAGGGCATTCCCATGGGGAGGCCTTGTTGTTATAGGGCCTGTAAATGACTACAGGAATTCAACATGCTGGAGACATTTTTGAGCTACGAAAACGTGTGAAGCCAACATAAATTTGGAGGTTGACCTAGTAGAGATGAGAAAGAGACAGATAATGTCACCTGTGCAGTTCATATACCAAGTCACTTAAAAAATACACTCTTATGCAATTCAAATCAATTTGCCTTGACAGTTGCTTTCCATTTCTTTTCTAGCTTGGAAGATGTTTCTGTTTGATTCTGTTCTTTTTCAGTGTTCCCTTCAGCTCCCATGCAGCAATCCTACAGGCTCTCACAGTACAGGGGTTTAATGTACTTTTAAATGATAAAATTATACAGAGGCCCAGAGATTGTAGTGGGATATGTGGCAGAATCACAAATGGGAGGGGGCAGCTTAAGTCTGTTTTTTGGGCTTAGGACAAGGGACTAAAATCATTCAAGAAATTGTTAGCTAAAAGACTCAGCATCAAGACACGTGCATAAAAACTGGAAATAATAATGAGGAGGATAATAATAATAACAGGCCTGTTCAGGGGGCTGTTATGAGAACAAATTATAGATGGGTGAATGCTTTTAGTGTCTCAGAAGGAAGGTATTACATAAATTTCAGTTCTCTTTTTATTCTCATTATTTTTCCTTGAAGAGTGCCAGAAAGAAAAAGTCTTTGTGGGTGGATGTGGATAAGAGTGAGAATTGAGGGAGGAGAGAAAATATCCCAAGGAAGTAGGAATAGTGTATTTGAAGTACTTCTCAGTGAGTGCATTTGCTGTAATAAACTTCATTTGCTTCAGTAAACTTCTGCTACTCAGACATTTGCTTAGAAGAAGGCAAAGTGATGGAGAGAATGTTTTCTTCACTCTGGTTCAACAAATATTGAGATTCTATGTCTGTAGGAGGATCTCCTCCTTGGTGGTATCATGACCATCATTGTGTCCTATAACTTCAATATGCACAGAGAATATTCTACTGAGGCAAGTATAAATTGATCTTCAGGGAAGGTGCTGATGCTTCATGCTCAGAAAAAGAAAGTGTACAAAGGACTATATGTAACTGTTGTTTCGAACTGAATATTGAAAAAGGTAGGTTGAACATCATTCTGTTGCAGTTTTTAATGACATTCAATTGCTACTTTAATTCTATAAATAAGAATCCAAGTAAGATGAGCCAAGAAGCTTATGGCTTCTATGATAACCAACACATGCATTATTTTTTACAAAATTATTTCATCTAACAACTATTATACTTGGAAAAAACAGCATTTAGGAAGAAATATCTCCGTCTTGTTTTCCTCCAGTCTGTTTAGAAACAACTGGCATGAATTTATTAAGGCATTACAATGATCAAGTCAGTCACTTCCTTTCTTGAAATGCTGTGCTGAGGGAGGAAAAGTCAGTTTCCTCCAGGGATATAGCTCCTGAGAATCAACCCATGTTCCAGTAGATGGTCCTATGCATATGCAACATACAGGCAGCATTTGATGGACTCCTTGAGCTTAAAAAAGGCACATATAAAACTTGGAGGGAATGGAGGAGAAACGACAGGGAAGAAGTGGGTGGTAGGTGTGATCAAAGCAACTTTATCATGCTTTCAAATAAGAATCCTTGATCATTTCCTTTCATTGGGAGACATTCTCAATAGTTCTCCATGCCTCAAAGTTTCAGTAAATTTCCACAATCCATCAGATTGTTTGAGACTATGGGTACACTATATAACATAAATGAATTCTTGCCCATCTTGGGTTGCCATTTTAGGGAAGCAATTAAGACTCAGATGATGGAGAAAAGGATACCCTATATGGCTGTGAAATCCTCTGGATATTCCCTTACACCCCCTAGCTGTTTTGGTTCTCATCCTGAAGACAGAGAAACTGAAAAATATTTCAAGCCACATACATTTGCTTCTTCTAGAAAGCCTTCCACTTGGTAAGAGTCCTACAATATTCAAGAAATTAGGTAAAGAGTGTGGAGAGATGGCTCAGTGATTAAAAGCACCTACTGCTCTAGCAGAGGATCTGGATTTGGTTCTCAGCACCAACAAAATGCCTCCCAATCACATGTAACTCCAGTTGTTGGGGATTTGAAACCTTCTCCTGATGTTCACTGACTCTTACACTCATGTGGTGCTAACACACACAAACACACGCACTATAATTAAATAAGTATTTAAAAATGTATAAACTTGCTCCTATGATTTGACATAGTTTGTCTCTCAAATGCTTTGTGCTGGATGTAGGATTCCTAGCACTGTGATGATGAAGTAGTTGTATCTCACAAAAGGTAATTAGGCCATGGGAGTTTCATGTACAAATTTATATTATCTTATGAGGGGGTTAATAGAAACTTTGGCTACTCCATGCCTTAGTCTTATCTGTATCTGAGTTCTGCTTCTGTGCCATGCTGTGATGTAGTCAGGTAGACCCTTGCCAAGATATTAGGGCAGTGGTGTTTGGTACTTCTACATACTAGAAGCAGAGGCCAACTTACTCTTTGTTCTTTTCAAGTACACAAGTCTCAGATAGTTTGTTACAACAACAGGAAATGGAGTAAGATGGTCATTTTTCTAAAATATTTTACTAAGTGATTTTTTTTCACAAATACTCTTTGGAACACTGTCCAAAAATCACTCATTTTGAGCCATCTAAGATTACCCCATCATCTCAGAGCAGAGAAAACAAATTGGGAAAAGAGAGAACAAGTTGCTTGGACCATTTTTCTCACAACACAATAATACTGTAACAGTATTAGTAAACAGCAACCTGAGGAAGAGTTTCTTTTGGATCATAGTTTGAGGATACAGTTTATCATAGCAGGAATGTCATGACTGCAGGTGCTTGAGGGAGCTAGCTATATTATATCAATAGAAAAGAAAGGGATAGAGAAGAATGCTAAGTCTCAGCTCATTTTCTCATTTTTTTCTCAGTTCATGACCCCAGCACATGGAATGTTGATGCCAACAGTTAAGGTAGGCATTCCCACCTCAATTAAGGTGATCTAAAGAATCCCTCAGAGGCATGCCAAAGGCTATCCTAATGTAGAGAGTCTTTCACAGGTGTGCTTAAAGTCATGGCACCTAGGTGATTTTAGGTACTATCAAGTGCACAATATGTATCAATCATTACAACTGCTATGTGCAAAATTCCACTATAAAAAAAAAACATTAAGAGGTGTTCAGAATCTATGTGAGACTAGCCAAAATTATTCTCAGAGGAAATTTCAATATAAGGAGTCATTTATTTCACTTCTGCTTCAAGCTATGACCTTTGGAAAATACATCACCCTCAGTATTTCTCATGTCCTCATCTATATATGGGGTAGTTGCTATAGATGCCACAAATAAAAATGGAACCTCATTTATCAATTTTTTCATTCCTTCTTCAATAAGAGGAGCCTCATTATCATGATGTAATCAAGAGTAATCCTTCAGAAGGATCTGGGTCCAGTTTAGATGTTTTAAGGAGGACAGAATATGGGCATTGCATCATACATAGCCCTTAAGGAGAGCTTTATAAATGCTGGTGCCCAACATTGTTGGTCATTATTAGTAATTATTACTAATTCCTGTCCCTAGAGCCCCACAATAGAGAATGTCAGAAGACACAGAACAAAGTCTATCCCAGGGATAAAGTTGACTCATCTTATTGCCACACAAGAAATGGCTCTTCTCCCTCCTCCCATGTGTAATGCATATTCTCAGAGCTCTTTTCTGAACCTGCCATCCTTGAGGTTCCCAGAATAACTTCGAAGCTGAGATGACGCTCTAGACTGTTCTCAGCCATGACTCAAAGAACCCTGGGGTGTACTGTATTGCAAAACAGGATTCTAAAGTAAGATCTTGACACTTGTCCAGGTCAGCAGTATCACCTCTAAGGATAGAATTCTGTCTCACAGTTCTGACAGTCACTTTCTCTCAGGCTTTGTCAAGACACATAATATTGTCTCCCACCCAGGGTGTGAGTCCTAATCTTTCAGGCTCCTATGGGAATGTTAGGAACTATTTGGGGTCCTGTCATCACAGCTACACCAGCTTCCACTTATTATTGCTCATCACTATTCCAGTCTGAGTCAAACTGCTTGACCCTCATCATTTCTAGTCTTTACAATAATTCTGTAAGATAAGCATTGTTATATCTACATCACCTGTTATGAAATCGATACTTTTCAAATAGATTATGCATCTTGTTCAAGGTTCCACAAAGCATTTGAGGTAAAGGAAGGAGTCTCAACCACGCCATGACCACCAATGTTCTTTCCATTTGTCCATGACAAAGTCAAAGTCAATATTGAAAGTAGCCACATCTCAGGATTTTGCCTTTATTGATTGCTTTATGAGCATTTTGTATTAGAGCTCCATGCAGCACTAGTTTTTACAGGTCTCATAGAACGTTTCATTCAATATCTATAGTAACACTGAAGGGTAACAATCACTTCTTCAATTTGGAGTTCATTCAACTGAGACACAGACAGGTTAAGTAATTTGCCAACTTCACCCAGCAGGTTGGCTTTGAGAGCTGCAAGACAGAGTTACTGCAGAATCCTGATATCAAAAGGCAAAGGAACCAAATTCAACTTATAGGATATAGAAAAAGAATACACAGAATGCCTTAAAAAGCTGGCTTTTGATTGATGGGTAAGACCTTGCCAAGGAAAGTAGTTTATTAGACTAATAAAGATTTGATACCACACAGGCATATATGTCTAGTTGATGAAAAGTCTGATCTCAAGTGTAATTTTGATTCAAGATGAGTGGAATTGGCTCCTGGGAGAGATGTTTGCAGTAGAACCTGGAAAGAATTGAGGAAGATCTTGTACATAACTCAGGCAAGCATTGTTCTTTGGTCAGAGAGTTTCCTACAAAATGTGAGAATCTTACCCGTGGCCCATAACAGTTCAGAAATTGTACCTGCATATGGCACAGCAGGCAAAATGTCAACTGGATATGTGTAATTTGGGTTTTGGCAGGCATCATACAGCAAGGAAGTCTCTACAGTGCCTGTTACCACTAGTAGAATTCAGAAGTCCATTCGTCAGAAGGATGATAGACAAAAGAATAATGGTGTTTAAACCATTATTCAAGCCAGACATTGGTGGCACATGCCTTTAATCCCAGGACTGGGGAGGGAGAGGCAGAGGCAGATGCATCTCTGTGAGTTTGAGGCCAGCCTGGTATACAGCACTAGTTCAAGTACAGGCAGGCTCCAAAGCAATACAGAGAAACCCTGTCTCAGAAAAACAAAACAAAACAAAACAAAACAAAACAAAACAAAACCCACATTAAACAAATCCTTAATCAAACCAGCTCAATATGAAGCACAGTTATTTATGCATTCATTGACTTATCATTTTTAATCAAAAACATCTTGAAAACTGGACTTATGCTGGAATGTGAAGAATATGGCAGGTTCTATGTCCTCAAGCAGTCCATAGTTTAGCTTGATAGGTAAACAGATGAAGGTGAAATGTAGAGCCATGCATAGGTCCATGGAGCATGAAGAAAGAAGGCTTCAACAATTCCCAGGATATATATGAGTAAAGTTACACTCAAGGAACTCAAGGAAGAGCTTTTTTTTTAAAAAATTATTTATTTAAATTTAAAACAAGGTTGTTTTACATGTCAATCCCAGTTGTCTCACCTTCCCACCCTCCCCTATCACCCCCACCAAACTCTTGACCATCCCCTTTCTGCTCCCCAGGGAGGGTGAGGCCTTCCATAGGGAGTCTTCAAAGTCTGTCATATCATTTGGGGCAGGGTCTAGGCCCTCCCCCAAGTGTCTTTGAAGTAGGCGATACTATAGATGGTAGTAAGGGAGAAACTTAAAAGATAGGCAAAGGGATGAAAGGAATTACATGGAGTGGAATATTGTGAAATATTTAAGATTTGTTACATTCATTTATACTGTGGAATATTTGCTTATTAATGCAAAGATATGTTGCATTTTATGTGCATTTTTAACTCCATGAAGTTATTTTGCCTGCCTGAAACACCTGATTCAACTAATTAAGTGATAAATATCCAATAGCTAGGCAGAAGAGGAATAGGTAGGGCTTTCAGGGAGAGAGAATAAGTAGGAGAAATATAGGCTTGAAAGAAGAGAATGGAGGAGCAAGAATCAGGAGGAGAGGAAGATGCCAGGAGTCAGCAACTCAGCTACACATCCAGCCATGGAGTAAGAAGGGAAGAAAGGTATATAGACTAGAGACAGGTAAACCTCAGAGGCAAAAAGTACATGGGATAATTTAAGTTAAGAAAATCTGGCTAGAAATAAGTCAAGTTAAGGTCAGGCACTCATAAATAAGAAAAATATTTATGTATTTATTTGGGAGCTGGTGGTGGGCCCCCAAAGAATTAAAAGAAACCAACTACATGGAAATAATAAGACTGGAGATAACACTGTATGGTCAGGGGTGGTATCAATGTGGTTAACACTACCCTAGAGTATGGCATGGAGTGAGGATGGCAGACAAGTCAACATGAACCAGATCACAATGAGCTTTGAATCCATGGGAGAAATATGAATGATGTTTCTGAAGACAGAGCAGAGCTAGTTTCTATAAACCAGATATGGTAAGTCTCTGACTTGAGTGGTAGGAAGAGAGACCAAGAGAAAGTTCAGAGGAGGGTTCAGTGAGCATAGAGGAAAGGGCTTAGAAAAAGGCAATTCAGGAACTAGGAGTTTGTGATCTTTGAAGATATCCTCTCTCTCTCTCTCTCTCTCTCTCTCTCTCTCTCTCTCTCTCTCTCTCCTCTCCGTCTCTCCCTTCTTTTTTTGAGACAGGGTTTCTCTGTATTGTTTTGTAGCCTGTCCTAGAACTCGCTCTTAGACCAGGCTGGCCTCGAACTCACAGAGATCCACTTGCCTCTGCTTACTGAGTGCTGGGATTAAAGGTGTGTATCACCACTTGGCATAAAGAGATCCTTTTTAAGTGTCAAAAATGTTAAAGGTGTGGAAATAGGAGTTCTTACTTAAAATAGAATGATTTAAAAAGAGGAGAGTTAAACAGATGAATAAATAGAGATGACATTCACCCATGTGAACATTTAAATGTTGAAATTAATCCAGCATGTGGAAGAGAACTCAGAAGGTATCAGTTCTTAAATACATATAGAGAATGTCTTTACATTTGGAGAATTTGTAGTGGTATTGTTAGAGAACATAAGTAATGACTAGGACCTCAATTTGAAAGAATAATGGCTTATTAATTAATAATGACAAATGCCTGCATAAGATAAGAGAAGGGCAGGTTTCTGAAAATGGCAGAGATAAAATATTAAGGTCTGCATATATTCAGCAGAGTAAAGAATCCAGAGGATGCAGCAGAAAATGTTAGGAGCTATTGCAGACAACCGGGGTTCCTTTCCTACTTCTAATGGTTTGTGAGATCATTCTGCCAAAGTCCATCCTACTTAAGTGGAAAGGCCAGGGACTTACATCCCAGAGAAATACTAGGCAGGAATTAAAGTATAAATACCCCAATAGAGTTGATGCTCATTTGAATGACATTTTTCCTCTTTTATTTAAATTTGAGACAAGGTTTTTTACATGTCAATCCCAATTCCCTCACCCTTCCATCCTCCCCATCCTCCCCTATCACCCCACCAAACCCCAGCCCATCCCTTTTCTGCTCCTCAGGAGGCCTTCCATGAGGAGTGTTCAAAGTCTGTCATATCATTTGGTGTAGGGCCTAGGCCCTCCCCCATGTGTCTCTCTATGTGGGAATGGCTCCCAAAGTCCATTAATATACTAGGGATGAATACTGATCCATTATTAGAGGCCCCATTGACTGCCCAGGCCTCCTAACTAACATTACATTTAGGAGGTCTGGGTTGGCCCCATGCTGTTTTCTCAGCTATCAGACTTGGGTGCATGATTTCTCCATTGTTCAGGTCAGCTGATTCTGTGGGTTTCTCTAGCCTGGTCTTGACTCCTTTGCTCATCACTCCTCCCTCTCTGTAACTGGATTCCAGAATTTCGGCTACTGTTTAGCTGTGGGTGTCTGTTTCTGCTTCCATCAGCTACTAGATGAAGGCTCTATGATATCATATAAGGCAGTCATCAATTTCATTATCGTCTCCACTATTGTTTAGATTATTAGTTGGGTTTATCCTTGTAGATCTCTGGGCATTTCCTTAGTGTCAGATTTCTCCTTAAATCTGTAATGGCTCCCTCTGTTATGGCATTGAATAACTTTAAGCTATTCAACTTAAGTATTAAAATGTTCTACACAAGAAGATAAAGTTGTAGGTGCCCACACCGGTAAATGGTTCTATAATTTACGATCTAGGCCAACATGATAGTGCACGTCTGTAATCCCAATAGTCAAGAGACAGAGGTAGGCTGATCTCTGTGAGTTTGAGGGCCACGTGGTCTAAACTGTAAGTTCTATTTCACTGTCTATTCATTTTTCCCTCATTTTCTTTATTTCTTAGAGAATTTCATGTATGAGTATTACATTTAAACCACTTCCATCCATCTCTCACCACTCTCCAATTCCCTCTCATATTTAGAACACACACACACACACACACACACACACACACACACACACGGATGAATCCATTTTATGTTATTCATGTGTATTTGTGTTTAAGGCTGGCCATTAGGATGTATGCTAGGGAATAGCATGATACCATATGTAGATCTACTTTTAGCTTTTTGAGAGTTCTGCACAGTGATTTTCATAATGACTGCACCAGTTAGAAAAAACAACATTGGATGAGGGTTCTCCGTTCTCTGAATTCTCATTAGTATTTGTTGTCAGTTGTTTTCTTGATCTTCCTGTCATTCTGAGTGAGATAAAATCTCAAAATAGTTTTGATATATATATTTGTAACTGTTATGGATTTGAACACTTTATGAGATATTTATCAGCTTTTTTTCTTTCTTCCTTTGATAACTCTGAGTTCAGATTAACAGCCCACTTTTAATTGGGTTATCTGTTTCTTGATTATTTATTTATTTAGTTCTTAATATGTCCTGGATATTAGTCTTCTACTGGATGTTTTGATGACAAAGATCATCTCCCCCTCTTTGTTCTCATTCACTCAATTGACTCTTTCCTCTGTTGTGTAGACATTTATTGGGTTTATGAGGTCTCAATTGTCAATTGTAGGACTCAATTTTTAAGCAAATAGAGTCCTATTTAGAAAGTCCATTCCCACACCTGAATATTGTAGGGTACTACATATATTTTCTTCTAGCAGTTTCAGTGCTTCAGGTTTAATATTGAAGTCTGATTCATTTGGAGTTGACTTTTCTTCAGTATTACAGATATAGTATTAATTTTATTCTTCTACTTGTAGACACCTAGTATTTCCAGCAGCAGTTGTTGAAGATGCCCTTGTTCATCCAATGTATGTTTTTTGGCATCATTGTCAAATAGCAGATAGTTGTACTTATGTTTAGGTTTTCTATTCTGTACTACTGGTATGCATGTCTGTTTAGTGCCAGTATCATGCTGCTTCTGTTACTATGAGCTTTGCTAGCATTTTCATCTCTTTATCTCTATTCCTCATCCCTTGAGTTACATTTCCTGTGTATATAATTGGAATCGACTATATACACAGAAATGTTTGCCTCAGAGTTGGCTTGTTTGGGATCAAAATTAACACAGATATAGCTACATGGAGACTACTAAGTTATAGTAAAGGGAGGATCTGGTGTCGTAGAGATGTTCGTATCAGAGGAAATTTGTGTACAGAAGTTTCCCATTGGGGTGTTGTTTACAAATGGGCAGGTAAAAGGCTTAGGTGGAAAGAATCACAGTGGCCCCATTTTCTGAACTCAGTGGTTCTATATTCTGGACTTAGTAGTACTGGGAGTTTCCAGGTGTTCCTTAGGATTAATGGTGTACATCACAATATACAAGTACAGAAAACTGAATGATACAGAGCTCTGCTAGCATTGAGTTTGTGCTTGAACATTAGCCATACACGTAGAGTTGGGGAACTCATCTCAGTTGAAAACATTCACATATGCAGGAAGAATCAACAGGGAAGCACTATGTTAAAAGTTGGCATGGGCCAACTCAAAGAAGCTCAAAGAGCCTTCCACTCAAAGATGGTAACATGCAGAGATTTATAAATTGCCACAGGACAGACTGGACTGTCTTATCAGAAGGTAAAAATCATATTAAGGAAGAATGGGTGCATAGTTCAAGCATGAGTATTCTGAAATAATCTTCAACATCCCAGAAAACCTAGCAATGGCCCAATATTTCTTAAAAGCATATTGGGAGTGGGGGGGCAGTGAGTGGAGTGGGAGCCAGAAGAAAGAGAAGGGGAGGAGTGGAAAGCACGTGAGACTAGGAAGATTGAGTCAGGGAAGCAATAGATGAGAGAAGAGAAGAGGAGAGGAGAGGAGAGAGAGAGACAGACAGAGAGAGAGAGAGAGAGAGAGAGAGAGAGAGAGAGAGAAAATAACACAGGGAGCCATTATAGGTTTGAAGACAAAACTGAATCTAGAGAAATGTCCAGAAACCTACAAGACTGACCACAATTAACAATTTGAGCAATAGTGGAAAGGCTACCTTGAATACCCTTCCCTGATAATGAAATTGATGACTAACTTATCTACCATCATAGAGCCCTCATCTAGTAGCTGATGGAAACAGAAGCAGACACACACAGCTAAACACTGTGCTGAACTGGAATCCAAATGCAGAGAGGGAGGACAAGTCCAGGTTATAGAAACCCACAGAGACAACTGACCTGAATAAGGGGGAGCCAATGGGTCCCCAGACTGACAGCTGGGAAACCAGCATTGGACCGACTCAGACCCCCTGAATATGGGTCTCAGTTAGAAGGCCTGGCCAGTCTAAGGGACCTCTGATAGTGGAACCAGGATGTATTCCTGGTGCACAAAATGACTGTGGGAGCACTTTCCCCATGGAAGAGTACTTCCTTAGCCTAGAGACAAGAGGGAGGGCCTAGTCCCTACTTCAAATGACTTGACAGATTTTGTTGACCCTTCCTGGAAGGTATCTCCCTCCCTGTGCAGTGTGGGGGTAATGGGATGGGATGGTAGACAGGGGCATGGGAGGGAGGGAAAAAGGGAGGGAGAGAGAACTGGGATCAATATGTAAAATAAGAAAAAATAATTAATAAATAAAGTTAACATATTTTCAGTCAATCACTTTAATATTTTCACTGAGCGGATAAAGGTGTTGGAATTACTACTATATTTCTAAAGTGTGTCTTTCTGTTTGAGTTTAGCCTCACCCTAGGAAAGTTCCTTATAAATTGGTCAATAGCTGTACTTTATCCAAGGAAAGGCAGAGAGAAATCCTGGTTTCTGCTTTGTTGAGAAATCTACTTTGAACATAAACTTGAGCTATGCTAACTGAGAATATCCCATTTTATATTTAGAGAGTCTGTAGTTTGCATTGGGACTGCCTATGTGAAAAATGAAAGGGTTTCAGTCCCGAAGCTGTCCATGTACTACATGACAGAATCACAGAAAGATTACTTCTCAATAATAGGTCCCCACTGGGGTAAAAACAAAGATAAAGCAAGTAAACCAAACACAAGTGGGAGAACAGTTTCCTCCCCACAACGCAAGAGCATAGCTTGCATTACTCCTTTACACATCCCCTAAGGTAACACCACGTGGCGTTTTGGCACTTGTTGTCTCTTGCTCTTTCCACTTTCAAGGCTACATGATAGTTGCGGCTTTGTCTTTCAGTCTTAGTGCTGTTGTAGTTTTCATTCCAAATGGATGTTTAAGTTGAAGCTTAGGTCCAAAGTCAGAATGAATTACAAAGGATGCTGATCTAGGCAATGACCTTTTGAAAATTAGGTGCTAATTTTTGCACCTTAAACAAAGACTTATTTTTTCTTGAGCTTTTTCTGCACCCAAGCAAGAAACCATATCTAAATAGGTAAAAGAAGTAAAATACTCCATGGGAAGCAAGAAGACAAGAAAAATAAAAGACAAAGGGTGAAACATCTAAACATTATCTGATATGTGACAAAATATATTTTACATAAAGAATCTGTGAGTGCTTGACCTGGAGGCACCTGTATCCTCAGCACTGGGGAAGCTGAGACAGGAAGGTTGAATCAAATTCAAGATCAGAGTAGGCTAAGTAGAACGTACAAGGCCAGTAAGGGTGGCAGTGAAAGACCCTGTCTCAACAATCAAACAACACCAAAACCCAAGCAAGGAAGTAAGTAAATCTAAAAAAAAAATATGAAAATAAAACGGTAACAAGGTCTAGATGAATCACAATATGCTGGAGGGATTTTGCAATGGTATAAAATAGGTGAGAGAATATTATATTACTATGAGAAGTTTATTTTGATAAAAGTGTAAAGCTTTGCTTTTTCATATCTGCTCTTTGCACTATCAGCATTTAAAAATGCTGTGAGGTGTGATAAAAAGACACACATTAGACATTCTTTTAAAAAATGTATTTTTATTTTCCCAGATGAGATCCTAACAGTTCCCTTGGAAACCATATGATGCATCATTTCAACATATCCTTAGAGCTTGGCGGGGGGGGGGGGGTGGTCCCAGATTCAATCCTTAGGACAGAGCATGAGGAAAACAAACCTAAAATTACTTCACCCAAACAAAATTACATGCCTATCAAATTATTAGTGAAAAATCTGAGTAGAACAGGAAGTTTCTGTGCACAATTAATAACTAACCCTTTATTTGCAATTTCTCCATATAGAGAACCTGTTAGGTTTTTGAAAAAGAAAAGCAGGATTCTTCATATAGGTCCCCAGAAATGATTCCACATGAGTAGCTCTTCAATCATCTATACTGTATCAGATTCCATCCTGGGCTAGACTAGTTACTTAAAAGGTGTGGGAATTTTCATATGCAAATCTCAACTTCTAAATTTTATATGTATGTCTTTTTTATGGATTGAAGTCAGGAAACTAGAAAGAACTGCATTGGGTGGGGAAGACTTTAAGGAGTGGGGAAGATAATAGAACATGTGTCGTGACAAGTGAAAAGGGAGATTTTGGCAGCCAAATTACAAATGAGGAATGGGGGAGAGGAACAATTCATCCAAAACTATATATGATAATGCCATAAGTAAGTCCATAAAAGGGAAAATTGATAGTAAGAATGTTTTGGAGGACAGGTTGGGGATTGAGATTCTATTCACCTTGGGTGGAATAGAACAGACACCAGTGAAGCTTCTGCCTATCAGCTTACATGAGGTGACTTGATGCAGGAGGCCTTCTTAGCACTTAACATCTCCAAAGCAACTGTTGCCTAAGTAAAACACAGTACTGTAATCTTAAGGTATAAAATGGGACCTGAGAAAAATTAGTGTATGTATCCTCCACTGCTACCATTAACAAACTAAATGCTGTAGTGACAGACATTAAGAGCCCCCAACTATTTGGAGTCCCATACAGCTTGTTCCAAAGATGTCCCCTAAACAGTCCATGCCAATTTACATTTAATTTGCATTGAAAAGTTTTCATCAGCGATATTAAACACTTATACCTTTGAAAATAAAGCTAAAAATTAGCTTATGCATATGTATAATGCAACATATAAACTCTGAAGAGTGTAAAAAGTAAACAAACTCTAAGCCTTTCTGCCTGAAAGACATCACCTTAACTATTGCTTTATGGATCCATTATAAATCTACTCCAAACATTGCCACTGAGAAAAATAAGTGTTGGTTGAGGTTTTTAGCTTGTTTTGTAGTTTGGTTTGTTTGTTGTTTGTTTTATTTTTTGACTGCTCACTGGAAAAAACAGAGACTTGTTCTACAATGAAGGCTCCAGGACTTATGAGCATAGAGCTCTGGGGATTTTCTTACAGTCTCATGCACTCCTCTCATAGTTCATCACTATTACATACGCAGTGATCAAGCTAGAAGATCAGGAGCTCCATTCTATTTCTTGATATCTCTCAGTCCCTCTTCAATGTACACAGTGAAGTCTTAGCAGCTATGCCCAGATTTTCATTATATGTAGTACACTCTCTATGCCAGTCTCATGCAGCCTCTTTCAAGAAGACTTACTTGTTTCCTGCTTCATAGTGGGTTCCCATTTCCCACAGAGTATATCCAGAATGAAATTATTAAATGTTGGCTCAACTTATTTTAAAACTGTACTTTATTTATTGAGGAAGGCCAAATGAGTGTAGTAGCACTTGTGTGGAGGCTAGAGGACAACTTGCAGAAGCCAGTCCCCTCTTTCCACCATGTGGTCAGGCTTGGCAGCAAGAGACTTTACCTGCTGAGCCATCTTGCTGGCTTTAGTTGCCTTACTCAATTCTATTGCCTAAAACTCTCTTATGGCTCCTCTCTTGCCTGGAAGAAATCCCAGACTTCTTTTCATGATCTAGACAAGGGGTCAACACTTCTTTTCTATAAGGACATAGTAAATATCTTAGGCTTTGTGGGCCAGACAGTCTGTTGCATTTCATAAGATGTGTAATCATAGAGTAGAGGTAGCCACTGTCAACACATGAATGTGGGGCTGAGGTTGTATTTTAAGAAAAGTCAGATGGGCATCTGACTGTTGCTCATTTGCCAACTGCTACTCTCAAATACCCTCTCTCACTTCATTGGTCATAATTTTTCATCTTTGTACATCATGTTTTCATTTACAGATCAAGGGCCCTCCATACAGCTCTTACTTCACTTTCCCCAGAGTCAGTAAACCTCATTTACTCCTTTCATTCTTGGCCTGGTGGGCTTTTCCTATTTAAACTCTAGGCCAGAACTTAAACATCATATCCTCTTTGATGACTTCTCTGTCTTGCTTACTCCTGTACCAATATTATCTTCTTTGATACTTTAGTCTTTATTCCCATGATGAAGACCATAATTTGTAATTACCTATGCATTTTCTTTCACTGTCCTAAAAAAAAAATCTATCTTTCACACTAGGTTATTAGACCAAAAGAAGAATGGGCCAGGCACATTCTGTTTATTTCACAAAAACTGCACCCACCCCGTGCCTATAACATAGTGGTTGTATAATAAATAGTTATCAGATTAATACATTTCATGTCTTTGAGCCTTAATCTCCTCACTTGTAAAATAAAAGTAACAGTGCAGTTTTATGCCAAGTAGCAAAGCTTCAGTCAAAGATTGACTGAAAAAAGGGGACAGGGGTATGGGAGTGGTGGCATACACCTTTAATTCCAGCAACTGGAAGGCAGAGGCAAGAGGATCTTTGGGAGTTCAAGGCTAACCTTTTTCTACAAAGTGAGTTCCAAGACATCTGGGGGTGTTCTACAGAGACATCCTGATTTTAACAACAAACAAACAGCAACAGCATAAAGTACACATTAAAAAATCCCAAACGGACTGCATATACACTGCTGGTCCTTTCTGATTACCTTGTCCAGTAATGTCATAATGTATTTTATGTAATTATATACTATAATGTTCACCCAATGACAAAATCTCCTGATGACACACTCTAGTACATATTCCCATCATATAGTGATGGATAAATATAGTTGCCTTAAATGACTGCTGTGATGATTAAGTACACCAAAGACCCAGAGAAGTGTCTGGGACCCTGATGCTTTTCTTGTGCTTGCTTCTCTTCTGCATAATTATAGTATTAATGGATATAGCAATTTCATACCAACACCATCCATTCTTTTAATTTGTATTTGAGTGGCTGGTGATCCATCACCCTTGTCAGAACTTTCAGGTTATTCTGTTTGCATATTTATAATTTGAGTTAATGATCAGAAGAACAAACATTTGACAGCAATTATTTTTATTCTTAAATTAATTTACTCTGCAGATAATAGTTAGTGAAGGTGGAATCTTTGCCTAGAAATGAACTCTAGATTTAAGTATAGATGGTCTCCAATTTTAGATTTGGTATATTTTTAGAAAATGGACTAGAATCAGACATCCTTTTCATGTAATAATTGATTTTTATTTTATTTATTTATTTGCTTTTAATTAAAAATTTTTGTGTTCACATTTTTTCATTTTTTTAATTCAAATTATAAACAAGCTTTTTTTTAAAAATGTCAATTCCAGTTCCTCTCCCTCCCCTCCTTCCCTGCACCCCCACCAACCCCCAAGCCCATCTGATTTCTGTTCCCCAGGGAAGGTGAGGCCTTCCATGGGGGATCTTCAAAGTCATGTCTGTCATATCATTTGGAGCAGGGCCTTAGTCCTCCCCCACGTGTCTAGGCTGAGAGAGTATCCCTTTATGTGGAATGGGCTCGCAAAGTCCATTCTTATACTAGGGATAAATACTGATCCATTACCAGAGGCCGCATAGATTGCCCAGGCCTCCTAACTGACACCCATGTTCAGAGTGTCTGGGCTGGTCTTTGCTGGTTTACCAGCAATTAATTTTTTTAAACATTTAACATAACAACCATAGTTCTCCCTCTGCCCCCCCCAACCAATCCCCATCCACTCATCAGAAAGCATAAGGCCTCTCATAAGGAGTCAACAAAGACTGGTATTTCAAGTTGAGGCAGGGCCAAGCCCCTCCCCACTGTATCAAGTCTGAGAAAGGCATCCCACAATAGGGAATGGAGAACCAGAAATTCTTAATGTATCTTTGCATAAGAAATCACTGGAGACTATAGACTGTCCCGATAGAAATAGAGAGTATAATTCATGCAAGTAGAGAGAAAGCACCCTGGGGCAGTGTAAAGATGACACATATACTGACCTAGGATCCTCTCATTCCCAGCACCCAGCATTTAGTTTCATCTCTTTGCAAGACATTTTCTCAGATCCCTGAGTTTGACATGGGTATAGTGAGTCTGCAGACAGGTCTGTAACCAGTTAGACTTCTACAAAACAATGACTCCAATGAGACCAAGCTTAGATGTTACCCAAAGTATCTAGAATTGTCCTGTAGCCAAACTTGCATTCCAGGGGAGTTGTCTGAAACTACATCTTTGTTTTTCCACCACCAAGTCCTTCTTCCTACCTTCCAAATTCAGTTTTCTTGTAAATTCTTCCTATTGGACTATTTATAAATGGCTTCTGATCTTAGAGTCAGTTTCTGGTAGCTTAAGATACTGAATGAATGTTTAATGGTTACAAGTTGACACTCTTCATATAAATTGTCATTTCCCTTCCACCTCTACACTCTGAGTAAAATTTTCTGGAATATATATATATATATATATATATATATATATATATATATATCCTTATGTGTGTTTTCATAAACTTTTTAAAACTTAAGCTAGGAAAGGCTTAACTTTATGCCGTTTACCAATTCTGAACCAGAAAGAGGAGAGGAAGAAGTAAATTAAAAGTGACTAAATTAAAAGTGTAATCTGCCATGCCAGGTCCACACTGGGAACATCTTCTCTGTATCAAAACATATTGAAATAAGCATCACTAAGAAGGATCATTGTATTCAAAGGCTGACTGGGAATGTTCTTTTAAACCACAGAAACGCCAATCTGTGTTAGGCTTACATAAAGATTTCTCTGAGCAAAGAGGTAATTACAGCTTGACAGATGCCTAGAATAGCCTTGATTCTATGTTTCTTTTTCAATCTTGAGGTGGGCAGATAACACCCTAGTGCCTCTTTGAATTAATAGCTTATAAAAGTTAGAAGAAAATTTTAATGAGTTCTAATGTTTAGAGTATATAAGCCTTGTAAGTACCTTCTTACCCCTTCTCTAGGTGTATTAAACCCTAGGTCCACTGGCTGCATGCTGCTTAGGATAACTATGAATGCAGCCCAAGACAAAATCATAAACTGACTTAAGACATTATGGATCATTTTGTGATTTTTTTCTATCTCACTTTCACATTTCTGGAGTGTGAACTTTGTAAATGACAATGTTGTGTCAAAGTTTCACAAGACAGGAAAGCTTGTAAGTTGTAATAAGTGAAAAGGAAATTTTCTTCTTGAATAGTGATGGGTAGAATTTTTGTTGTTGTTATTCACAATGATTTCAAGCTATTTTCCCTGCATAATTCTAGAAAAACACCTCACTTCTTGTTGTTCCTCATTCCCACTGGGAAATTAACAAAGGCCCTGTGTTTGAGTTTAGCATTTTGATCAGGTGAACCACATTCACAATTCAAATCTATTAATTATGGAAGCCCGTAGTCACTGAAAAATAATACAATCATAGGAAATATTTCCCACACTACTTTATAGTTGCTTCACTTTGTAGGAAGTCAATTAAAAATAGGTCAGGCTTTGTCTGGTGTACACAAGTGTAAAATCCTCAACAATTAACCATTTCCTGTGCATCATAAGAAGTGGGCTGCCTTTCACTTTCAAGGAGGGGTTGTCTCTTTCAGAATAGCCAAGTTTTACCTTTCCATATGGATGATTAACTTGTTCTAAGTTTGTGAGAATTACCATTTGCTTAGATTTGTCTCCTCATTGTTAATTATGCTAAATAATGTTTAAAATGATCATCAGAGATATTTAGCATTTACAAACATTCTTCAAGGTACCCTTTTTGATAAAATCTACAGCCACTTTAGGATTATGGGAAGTTGGCAAAAAAGAGTAGATCTCTGGACTTCTTGAAAATAGAAAGGGTAACTAAGATAGCAAAGCAAAAATTCCAGTAATAACAAAATCATCCTGCCTTTGAGCTGATGGAGGAAAAAAAAAACTACAAACACTGTTTTTTTTTTTTTTTTGGAAGGAAATGGGTGGGGGGATTGTGTCTCATGAAACAAAAAGCTGCTGGGACTGCACATGGGTAAGAAGCAGATGATTCTCGTGATGGAAACAAACTAGTGTGCAAGCTTCATATACACACCATAGCCAGCACAACAGCTGCTGAACCAGAGTGGGGAGAATAAGGCACACATTTACCTAGACAACCATGACTAATGCTATATCAGAGACAGGAGACACTTGCATTAGCTTGATTCTGACAGATGTGGATGTAATCCATCTAATCACAAATGGGGAGGAAAAAGATTTTCAAGCATAGAGTGGGAAGCTCCTTCACACACACACACACACACACACACACACACACACACACACACGCACGCACGCACGCACGCACACATGCATGCATGCACATACATACACACATGCATGCACATACATACACAGAGAGAGAGGGGGGGGGAAGCAGGGAGAGAGAGAAAGAACTGGAAATCAAAAAATCTGGTTCTACTCAACTGTTCAGGAAGAGAGGACAAAGAGCTAAGAAAAGGCTACTCTCCTGATTTCAATAATGTATATAGTAGGAATTTTATAAGTAATCACTTGGGAGAAAAGATTAGATGGGGTAGGGGAACTAAAATATTATATAAATATATTTGTCTGATAATAACTACAAGGATGAAAATATGCATCTTTGAAATTTTTAGAAGCTACACATGCATACTCACAAACACACTTATTCACTTTTCTTTGTGTGTGTGTGTGTGTGTGTGTGTGTGTGTGTGAAACCACAATGCAGTGTGTACTACGTATATAGTTCCACAGAAAAGAATATGAATAAATACGTGGCTAGTATACCAGTGATTCTAAGAACAGAAAGGGTTTAGAGAATATATTCATATTAAACAATAGGAGATCGAGCTGAGGTGCAGCTCAGTGGTAGAGCCATGGCTAGTGTACATAAAGTCATGAGTTCAATCCCTAGTAACTTAAAGTGAAACAAACCAAAACCCACAATGGAAGACTTCATTGTAAAATAAAAAATTTTAATAAGTGATATAGGGGAGAAAAAGAGAACAAGGGCATGATTTGTGTTTCTTTGACTATATATGTTGTAGAGTTGACTTAAGAATCATGTAAATGTTATACATGATCTTAAGATTCAATTAAAATTTAAAACACAATTCCAAAATTGTATGCTAAATGAAATGAAGAACTTTCATATCCAGTTTGTGGGATGGTTATAGCTACACATACTTTTAGAAACAAAATTAAATTAAAAAGCTGTCCTTGGGAATTACATGTAAGACAAAATAATTAGATCCCTTAATCCAGTTATTGACAGAGTGACATAAAATGGAGCTCTCCCAAGTGACTATGTAACAGTCACATGCTAGGAGCATATGCCATGAAGAGAAACTGAACCACAATGTAAAAGCTTAATTAACTGCTTGATCTTTTTATTTTCCTTTCAGGTATATATGTGTGTGGTGCATATCCATATATGTATGTTCACAAGTGTGGGGATGATGTCTGAATACATGTGCATCTTTGAACATGTATGTAGTCCCAAGGCTGATGTATGGATTCTTCTCTGATTGATTTTTAGGCCTTATTTACAGAGTTTGGGTCTTTTAAACTCAGAGCTTACACACATGGCTAGTCTCTCCAACCAGCTTGCTCCAGGGTTTCCTTGTCTCTGCATTTGGGGGCTGCAATTACAGTTGAGAAGACACATGAACATCTGGCATTTCCATATGTTCTAGAGATCTATCATAGTCAGTTTTGTGCAGCAAGTCCTCTAACCAAAGCTTTGCGGCATGTCCTTGCACTTGCTCTGTAGACCAGCCTGGCTTTGAACTTACATAGATCCTCCTACCTCTGCCTTCCAAGTGCTGGGATCAAAGGCATGTGGCACCCCCCCCCCAGCTTTTGTTTGTTTTGTTATGAGACAGAGTCTGGCTAAGTGGCCCTGGTTGGCCTGGAACTTTTCGAAACCCAAGCTGAGTTCAGACTGAGTCACTGTGATCATCTTACTTCAGCCTCCTGAGTACTGGGATTAGAGAAGCAAGTCGCCAGCATTAGCTGATAAAAATATTTTAATGTGTTCTGTAGTCACACTATTTGTGGTATTGTTGCTGTTCTGATCCGTTGTGTATGTGTGACATAGGATGATATCAAACAATAACAGTGTTGTCAATGAGAATTGGAATTTACAACTAGAAGACAAGGTAATAAAAACTGAAGATAGAGCTGGGATATATTTGAGTTGTCAGAGTACTTGCCTAACTTGCATGAGGCTGGGGTTCCACATTCAGCAGCAGCATAAAACTGCACATAGAGGTGAAGGCAGGAGAATTAGAAGTTCAAGGGCATCCTAAGCTATAGGTAGAGGCAAGATTTAAGGTAGGTGAAATTCTACAAAACCGTACTTTTTTTCCTTAAGAAGATTTTGTTTTTATTTTCAAGTGTGTGTGTGTGTGTGTGTGTGTGTGTGTGTGTGTGTGTGTGTGTGTGTGTGTGTACTTGAGTGCAGATGACTGTGGAATTCAGAAGATGGTTTTGGGTCCCCAGGAGGTGGGGTTATGGGTGATTGTAAACCACCATGTGTGTATTGGGAAACAAATGAAGTTGCTCTCTTTCTCTGAAAATAAATTTCATACAATTTATTCTGATCATGGTTTCATATCCTCCAACTCCTCCCAGGTCTTCAGTCTTAATGATCTAAAAATCTTTTGTTCTGAATTTGAATTCTGTAAATCTGTGAGAACTCATGATGTATTAAACAACATTCACATATTTTTTTTAGTTCTACTCTTAGCAATGAGCACATTGGCATTTAGATCACTAAACTGTACTCCCACTAATGGGAATAATGGGTTGTTGGAGAATTTACTGATTTCAGACATGAAGCAACAAACATACAAGTTGGTACTTGTTATAAAAATGAAAATGACTGGGGTTATTTTGAAAGGAAAAGAGCCAGCTTGAATAGACTACTACTTTCTGAAAGTGGGCAAATTGAGCCTCAATACAGAAAATATCAATGGCCTTAAATGCATCAAATATACTTAAATACATTGTATTTTATTATAATGATATTTTCCTTTAAAACACCCTTTTATGGTCTTTTGTTGGTACACTGTGTTTAAAATTGATAAAGTCATAGAGTTGAGTATTTTTTTTTCTGTTTTTCACAGGAATTTTTCCTTAAGTATGAAAATAGTTCCTTTTCATAGAGTCATTCTGTTAATAACTGCAGAAGAAATGATGGATTCAGAACATTCCTCTTTTGCATGCAATCATTAACAAATGGATGGACCCTTTCAAGGAGCTTCAAAAGTTGTTTATGTCTCAACTAGTTACACTTAATATCACAACCCCATCCATACAGAAGCATATCAGACTCTTGCAAGACTAATGTGAAATGGCCCGTAGAGATGCATTCAACAGAATTCAGGCTCTGAAACTGTCAAGGAGATAAATAAGTGTGATAGTTTGAATAATAATATTTTCCATATATTCAGGTATTTGAATGCAGTCCCTAGGGAGTGGCACTATTTCAGAATATTAGAAGGGTTAAGAGGTATGGCTTTATTGGAGGAAGTATACCACTGGCGTGGGCTCTGAAGTTTCAAAAGCCCATGAGAGGCCCAGCACCATGTCAACCTGCATGCTCCTGTGCTTCCCACCATGATGACAATGGATTAAATCTCTGAAAGTGTAGGCCAGCCCCAATTAAACGATTTCCTTTATAAGAGTTGCAGTGGCCATGGTGTTTGTTCACAGCAATAGAACAGTAACTAGGAAAATAATCTCTAAATAAATACAAGTAAATGTTTTGAATAATAAAATAAATGGAAACCGAAACCACAGATTAAAATAATCTTCAAGAAGTTTAACAATAATCGTAATACGTAGACTCTATGTTGATCTCGACTCAAATATAATAAGAAATCATTTTCTGAGACCAAGGAAGAGATTTGGCTGACTAGATATTTAATCTTGTTAAGGAGTTCTTCATTTGTAAGGTGTGATGGCTTATAGAGAGGCCTTAGATCTTTTTGGAGATATAAAGCAAATTATTACAGAAGGAATGATGTGACTTTTTTTTAAGTGTTCTGAGGTTGAGGAAGCTCTAAGTAAAGGACTGTTGAGCTTGGTGATGAGACTATAGGTTGACCATTCTATCCACTATACTTACAATTGTTTTCACAGTTACCATAATAAAATGTTTCTAGAAAAATTTGCAGCCATCAGCATCAGTGACAAATGTTTCTTTTAACAATGCTATCAGAGCTGCTTGGTAGAACAATCTTCCCCACATATAGATGATGAAAACCATGCAGGGCTGTCCTGGATCTCTTTTCTCATGGACAAGCACAAAATCTATTTCTGGCTGATACCTACAGTTAATTTTGGGTGCCAATTTGACTGGACTTAGAACTTTCAAAGTGTTACTTCTGAGTATAACTGCGGGTGTTTCCAGAGAAGAATGGCATGTGAACTATGCACTATGCAATAGGATAGAAGTCTAGATGGAACAGAAAAGACTCTCATTGTAGGTCTTTCATCAAGAGTGGGATGTTTTAGCTTGCTGCTTATACAGCACATGAAGCTTCAGGATCTATGCCCTTTGCACTTCAGTCTGGCTTCTGTTCCCCAGAGACTACAGCATGGGCTTACCTACCTCTGAGGTTTCTATCTTTCTGAGACTTCTAGCTTATTGACTGTGTCAGGCTACAGCCTTCTCTGGTTTGATACCTTGTAGACAGCCTGCCATGGAAGTTTCCACTTCTGTGATCACACAAGCCAGTTCCATTGCTTCAATTTCTTTGGAGAACTCTGTTATACCCTTCTAGCATATTCCACACCAGTGTGGCCATAACTTATTTAAATATGAATGTCACCACATTGGACCAATAAATGATCTGAAGAACTGATCCAGTGGATTGACTGAGAAATGTGAAGTAGGTAGAAGACAATCCCTGAGTTTCTATATAATCATAATACTACTTAGAGATTACATGTAGGTGCAGAGTGAGACCAACATAGGAACAGATGAAAAATGAAATATTCCACACCAAGTCAAGTCTCTATACCCAAATTTCCATGTCTGGTCATCTTTGCCTTTCATCACTTTGAGTTGCTAGTCAATAAATGCCCTTTATGACTTAAGGCATCTTTCACAGTGTTTGCTTTACTTTAGACTAACAGGTTTTTACTAATCACATCTGTACTCCTGTAGGAAATGCTGTACATTTGAGAACCCAAAGAGAGGGGCCGTGGGGAGGAAATTACAGGGAAAGGCTACATTTAAGGACCTTTCACATATTGTGTTCATTTGTCAAACAATGGAAACTTGTAGATCACTGTGCTGAAGGAACATAATACAGGCAGGAAATTAAAGGGGATAAGAAATGCATTTTCTTTAAAAAAAAAAAAGTCTGTACTTGCAGAAGCTTTCCCTAAATTTTGTATATTTTATTATAAGTCCCAAGAAAGGTTTCCTTTGTTACCATGTTAGGTGATTCAGTTTTGAAATTACCAAGCACCAAGTCACCCAGATACCCTGAAGTGCTCAACCAGAAAGAACATTCCAAATGTTATTTCTGGAATTCAAAGTGAGCTGATACTGTTGATTGTACTCAATGAAGAACAATCTGTTCTACTTCTAATATTCTTGATTTAACATTAAATATAAATGAAAACACCCTGGGGTAGAGTTTTAGAGCGTGTGATGAAAATTTAGCTTTGACATGCTTCTTGTAAAAATCCAAGAGTGCTCAGCCCACAAAGAAATTCCATCTATTAGACACAGATACGGGTCTGTTCTGTTCATAAAAATATAAATAGAACAGCAGCAAGGTGCAAAAACTTACAATTTTAACATTGGTAAGTTCTTTCATGGATAGAGAATAACAAAACTTGTATATTATGGAACCTTCAGTATTTGACACAGATGTGGCAACAAATATGCCCCTTTAGTTGTTTTAAGTTTGAAATAAGATCAGGATATAGCAAAATAAAGTAAAAAGAAAGACATAAAAGGCAAAAAATGATGTTATTAAAGTGAAATCTCATTTGGGAATAATTATATATCACAATTGCTTCTGTCAAATGTCAAAAGGCACAATTTTTGGTATGTTTCTGTCTCACATACCACTGCATGAAGGAAATGAATATATGAATTATCTTTTATGTTGCTACCAATGGATTATTAACTGCTTCTAAGTATGTTCAATATGGTGATTTATTACTTGGTGCACTTGAAAAGGACAGATTTAAAATAGGCAGATGGCTGATAAGTAAAATGTAGAAATACAAATGAAGTTATATCTGGAATAAGAGCCATTTGATAGACATGATCTCCGATGGTTGTACATGGAATCAGAACGCATTTGAGTAGAATAGAAGCCCTAATGGAAGACTTTATTTTCTCAGTGTTCTGCATTTTATCTAACATTAAAGCAAAATCATATGTGTTTTTGTCATATGTGTGTGTGTATATATGTGTAGATATATATACAATGTATATTTATTTATTATTCTACTTAGTCCAAATATCATATTCCATTTCTTGTTTTGTCCTATTTTGCATACCTGTGTGTGTGTGTGTGTGTGTGTGTGTATGTGTGCGCACACACACGCATGTGCATGCATGTTATATGTATCTATGGGCTTACATGTGTGGTCCCACATACACATATGCGTGTATGCATTTGAAAGCCTGATGTTGATATCAGGAATCACTTTCCATTTCTTAATGACTGAATCAAACTCAGAGCTCACTGATTGCTAGTCTTGTTTTGAGAATTCTGTTTCTGGTATCTGAGGCAAGTGAGCTACCACATGAACTTTGCACTTGAAATGGGATTTGAGGATCCAAGTTCTAATCTTACGGTTATATGGTAAGTAATTTAACCTCTAAGCAACTTCCTGATCCTCATGTCTATTTTTCACCAGACTGAGTCCTACTTGGGAAGTTTTCCCCCCATGACTGGGTCATTTAAAGTTCTTAGATGTCACCTGCTCTCAATTCAGGATGGGTTGTCTAGTGGCTAATCCCGACCAATCACTTCAAACTGGTGTACTCACTGGAAGTTAACTTTGGCTGTTCCCAACCCAACATGGGCCTATCTTTTGAGCTACCTCTGGAGAGGAAACTAATTTTCTTCCCATACCCTACCCCTTGTTATACCTCTACACAGAATCTCTCATCGAAGGTGCCACATGCATATAGTTATAGGGTTTACTTCATGACATTATTGAGTATTGCTCAAATGTGCTTGAACAAATCTAGAGTGTCTGTTCCCTCAACTGTAAAGGAGACCAATTACTCTGACTCACAGAGACTTGAAAGACCTGGTCTGTGTTACCCACAGAAGAGCTTAATAAATGATGGTTCCTTCTTTCCCTGACCCTCCTCCTTCTCCTTCTCATCCACAAATTCAGTTAAAGTGCTTATTTCAGCATTTGCTTACACACACACACACACACACACACACACACAAAGCTAGCCAAGTACTGGCTTGGGACAAACAAAATCCTTTTGTGTATCTTCCTTGTTCAAAGAACCCTTTTCTGCCTTATCCTACAGATATAGAAGATAATACTACATGCCACAGGTCTCATCATAACTAAAATCCACTTCTACCCACTTAGTTTTTAAGCATGGTAGTCTCTGCTATCATAGAAACTCAGTTCTCAGTAGGAAATGAGTAGATCTTTATCATTGCCACTTCCTTCTCTCTGCTTCTCCATTGTTTGGGTACAGGGACACAACTTGTCTCATTACCTCTTTCCTCTCTTATGAAGCATCTCTTGATTATTCCCCAACTTGGAATATTTCCTACCCACCAATGTTATCAATAATAGCATGCTTAAAATGAAAAGCTTTAACAACAGTCATCAGTATTTGTTCTCAGTGGGGTGAAGGCATATGCTATTAGTGGAGAGGACTACCAAGACTTAGTGAAAGAGGTCACAGACTGTCAGTTGTTTTCCACAGAAGGACAGATGTGTACAAAGAAGAATAGTCTCAGAGAATATCTAGAATATACAAAAATTCAAACAGCTAATCATCAGGAAATAAAACAAGCCAATCAATCAAGCCAAAGTGAACAGACAGTTCTCAAAAGGTGAAATACAAATAATCAATAAATAAATGAAAATGGTCAGCCTAACTAGTAATCAGGGAAATAAAAATGAAAACTGCACCAATATTTCAACTCATCAAAGTCAGATTGGTAGACATAAAATAAAATCATAACAGCAAATTCTGGTGAGAATGTGGGTAAAGAAGCACCTTTATACATTGCTGGTAGGAGTACAGACTTTGTTTAGCCACTATGAATGTCAGTATGGAAGCCTCTCAAAGAAGTGGAACTAAGTATTCTATATGACCCAGCTTTAAACTCCTGGGTATTCATCCAAAGGACTCTGAGCTGACATATTACATAAATATATTTGTACATCAATGGTTACTGCACCATCATTCACAATAGCTCCATTATGGAAACAGCCTAGGTATACAACAACAGAAGAATGGAAAAAGAAATTGTGGTTTGTATATATAACATACTTTTCATTTTCAGCCATAAAAATAAAGTTGTGTCTTTTGAGGAAAATGGAGGCAAGATCATTGGCCTAAGATCATCATCTTAGGAAAATTAAGCCAGTTTCAGAAACATAAATATATATTTTCTCTCATTTTAGATTCCTAAATATTATAGAGGTACATATGTATATTTTGCATGGGTATGGAAGTGAAACTATCTAGGACTTATGGTATTGGAAAGGAAGGGAAGTGAGGAATTAAAAGTATACAGTTTCTTGTGTCCAGTGAATATACAATGAAACATTTAGAATCATATTATAAATATTCATGACTTTAAAAACAGAAAAGAAAATGGTCTCCTTCTAACTGTTTGGATCATGAGACTCTGAAGCTATTACATGTAGTCAAAAAAGCTGCTCAGGAAATTTCTTCTAGTATAGAACTAGATTCTTCTCTTGCCTAAAGGCATGTATCTCCTGAGCATAATGGAATCTCTGTATAATGACAAGAAGTGGATGCAGGGAAAGTATATAGCTTAGATAATGATTCAGTTAGGAGAGGAGAAAATGCTTATCTGCATATTGATGTAAATGATACGTATTAAGACATACATATAAGCCACCAAAAGTCCCCACAAAAATGGCAAGGAATATTCCTACTTCCCAGGAATTGAATTTAATGAAAAATTTGATTCTGCTTATCCTGTGAGTGTGATTTGACACAGAATTAGGACAGCCAGCATAGGAGCAGCTGAACTTAAGAATGGTGATTGAGAAAACTTACCAAACATTTCATTTAATGAATAGAACCTATGGTGACACAAAGATATTGAGAACAATGAAGATAGTAAAAGTGAGGCAGATGGAGACCATACAGTGGATGACACTGATGAAGTGATGGAGCTCTTTGGAACATATGTTATGTCAAGGATAAAAATCAATGCAGCCAAAATCATTAAAGTAGCAATAGGCTTGCTTTTGGGTACAACGGTTGACAAGTGGATCAATTAAATTTGATTTGATTCCCTAGATAAATCACAGTCATCTTCTTAAAGGTGAGTGGTTTTAAATTGATTTGGGGGTGTTCTTTCTGCAAACATTTCATTCTTTCCAATTTGGAGCTGGGCATCAGAATAGGCACAAAGGCAAATAAAAAAGATTAAAATAGCACCAGAGTAGAACACAGCTATCTGCTTGGAAAACCTGATCGCTGAACTCAGTGGACATTTAGGTGGGTTACATGTAGCTTCTCAGGCAGGTAGAGTCTGGCTAGTTTCTTGTCAATGAAAAGGCAGTAAAAGTCCTTTCCATTCCTTCCACATACCCTTTCCATATGTCTTTTTATTCTTTCTCCTCTGCCAATTGGCAAGGACTAACTGGGAACTTTGTCTTGACAGTAGCAGAGCTACAAGATGGACAGGGGTCCTATATGTGTTCCTCTGAAGAAAAAAGAAATCTGTCTACCAGGAGAACCTGTGACAGACTTTCCATTCTCCGTTTTTTTCAGCTAGAACTGAGCCTTTGTCTGGTTGTGGGTTTGCAGCTCTAGTGCTGCCCCCATACTGGTTCTTGTCAGTAAGAATCACATAAAGCAGTAACAAAGGAAGACGAGCTTGCAAATAATAATAGGTGTAGTACAGATTATAATGACAGTGTATTTACCTCTCAGTAGGTAAAAATATTTCCCTGGAACAGCCAAGGAAACCACAAGTCTGTGCTGTGTATTTGCCAGTTTGCATACTGTCTTTCCCATTTGTCTACTTTCTACAATAAGATTTTAGGTGATGGTTGCTTCATCTTTATCCTTAGTTCAAGCACAAAGTCTGCACTTCAGTTTTATACATCTGTACCCTCCATTCATCTGCTTATGTCTCTAAGTTTCATTGAAGACATTGAACAAGGCCTGAGGACTAAATCTGGCTATGTTAATTTCATTTTGAATTTTTGCATATTTTTAATTACATTAGAATGTTATCACTTTCTCCTTTCCTTTGCCTACCTCCAGTCCCTGATAGCCTTTTCCTTGCCCAGCCTCTACTTTCAAGTTGATAGACTCTTCTTTGATTATCATTGCACACACATGTGTATGTATGTGAATGTGCAAACACACATGTCTAAGTATGCACAACTGTATAAATACAACCTGCTGAGTCCATTTTTGTTGTTGGCCTTCAAGTTATAGAGATCACTCTGCTTTTGTATCCTGAGTGCTGTAGTGAATGATGTGCTAGTCACATAACCAGCTTGCATTGATAATATCATTGTTTTGGTCTAGTTTATATAATCCTTTCTAGCAGAGACAGTTTTCACAGTGAACGTCCTCATATCCTGGCTCTTATATTCTTTCCATCCCCTCATCCATGATGTCCTCTGAGCCATGGATATAGGAGCTGTGATGTAGAATGATCCTTTGGGCCTGGAATCTCTACAATTTATTGATCTCTGAATTGTGTCTGGTACCTTTATGCATATGTTGTCATATTGGTCACTATTATGGTTCATGGGTGTTGCAGCTGGGTAGGATTACTAATTGCTTCATTTTCTTGAAACCTTGAATAGTATTTTCTCGTACCATGAAAGCTAGAATGCAAGAAGTCTTTCAGGTTGATCCAGCTTGAGTCATCTGATCATGTGTCCTAAGTGTGTGGCATCTTTAGCATTAGGGGCTAACCTTAAATAACTATATCAGCAGTCTATATATTTTGGGGAGTCTCTTGGACTAACCTGCCTGACCAACCATTCAAAATGATGTTTCCCTTTTTCTCTTCTGTACTGACTTCCCTCCCACCTCCCCAGTGGGAGCCTCTCCCCCCCCCTTTTTTTTCATTTCTCACTTCGTATCACCTGTATCCTGCTATTTCACTCCCAAATCTCCCTCCTCACCTACGGTACCTTTACACTTTCCTAGCTTCTGTGGTCACTCCATGTTGTATAAACACATCTGAAGATTTAGAGTGAGAAATCACAAATAATAATGAACACTTTGGTTTGTCTTCATTGGTGTGGGTTAACCTCTCTCAATATAATGCTTTCTAAAATCATCCATTTTCCTGTAAATTTCAATATTTCATTTTTATATAAAACCAAATAGCATTCCATTGTGTGTATGTACTGCACTGACTGAATGACATTTAGGTTTTTTCCATTCCCTATTTATTGTGAATAGGGTAGCAATAAACACTGCTGAGCAAGTATGTGTGGCATAGGATGTTAAATCCTTTGGGCATGTGCTAAGGACTGGTAGGTGGGTCATATCATAGCGTTATTTTTTAGTATATTGAGGATTCTCCATACTGATTTGCAGAGTGTTCACAGCTATTTGAATTCTCACCAACAGTGAATGATGGTTCCTATTTTCCCACACTCCCTCTAACGTTTGTTGTTTTGTTGATCTTAGCCATTCTGACTGGGGAGAGATGAAATCTCTATGTTGACTTAATTTGCATTTTCCTAATTACTAAGGAAGATGGGCACTTTTTGAGGTGTTTCTTGGTCATTTGTTGTTTCTTCTATTGAGAACTTGTTGTTTGGATTCCTAGTTCATTTTTTAATTGGGTCATTTATTTTCTTGACTATTTGTTTTTGAGTTCTTAGTAGACAGCCTACAAAAATTCATATTCAACATAAGAATGCTAAACAGAATACTGGAAGCAATACTTTGAACTGAAGACAGGAATAATCACAGCCAAGAGACACTAGAAAGAAAACAAATGAAGCTGCAATTTAAGGAAATACAAAGCACAACTAAAAACACAAACCAGCTAAGAATATCAAAATAACTTCAATCTAAACACCTTTCAATAATAAGTACCTCTAAATGTCAATGGCCTCAATGCTATAATCAAAACACACAGGTTTGCAGAATGTTTTAAGAAAAATAATATATCTCCTGTCTATAACAAACTCATTTTAGCTTTAAAGAAAGGCATCACCTCAAAATGAAAAGGTGGAAAAAAGTATTCCAAGCATATGGGATCAAGAAGCAAGCAAGAATTGCCATCATAATATCTGAAAAATGTACTTTAAAGCTAATCAGTAGAGACAAAGAAATAAAATCACTTTATTCCAATCAAGTGGCCAACTAATCAAGATAATATCACATTATAAAGCATAGATACACCAAACTCTGGTACACCCAGTTTTGTAAAAATTCTACTAATGGTATTAAAGATCCAGATTAACAACTCTCACCCCCCCAATTGGTGGGCGATTTTAACACTATACTTTCTCTAACAGATATGTTATCTGGACAAGCAAAATAAAACAGCAACAATAACAAAAACTACAGAGATAAAGAGAGAGACCTCAGAATGAAACGACATGTTACATCTAACATATATACAGAATATTCCACCTAAATACCAAAGGATATGCATTCTAGTGAACAAAACTGTCTTATTGGTTAGGGGTTTTATTGCTATGAAGAAACACCATGATCACAACAACTCTTATAAAGGAAAACATTTTATTGGGGGTGCCTTGCTTAAAATTCAGAGGTGCAGTCCATTACCATCATGGTGAAACATGGCTGCTTGCAGGCAGATATGGTCCTATATCTTGGTATACATGCAACAGGAAGTGAATTGAAGTACTCAAAGTGGCTTGGGCCTATATGAGACCTCAAAGTCCAACCAAGAATGACAAACTTCCTTTAACAAGGCCATACCTACTTCAACAAAGTCACACCTTCTAATAGTAGTAGTGCCACTCCCTGTGAGATTATGGGGTCCAATTACATTCAAACCACCACAGATGCACACAGAAGCTTCTCTAAAATAGACCACACATTGAGACACAAAACAAACAGTAACAAATACAGAACAACTGAAATAATCACATGTATCTTACCTATTCACTATGCAATAAAACTTAAAAATGACAGTAAACCAAACTCCAGTAAGTTTATAAACTCATGGAAATCAGACAACTTATTAGTAAATGATGAAATGGTCAAAGAAGAAAGAAAAAAATCAAAATATTTCTGAAACTAAATGAAAACGAAAACAAACACAACAAAACAACTTCTGACATATTGAAAATAGTCCTCAGAGCGAAGTTTACAGCCATATATTAAAATGTCAGAAAGAGCACAGATAAAATGACTTATTGATGCAAACCAAGAATTTGAAAAGCTAGCACAAACTAAACCCAAACCCAGCTGATGGTACAAAAAAAATACATTATGTTTGTGCATTATGTTTGTGTGTGCACAGACATATATTGTGTGCATGTGTGTGCATGGGCACATTAATAAAAATATTTCATGTATGTTTGGTTGTGTGTACATAGCTGTATATGCTATATGTAGATGTGTTTTAAAAGTCATTCATGTCTTCATGTGTGATGTGTGTGGTGTTTGTGTGTTCATAGATGTATATGTTCTTACTCTTTGTGTGTGTGTGTGTGTGTGTTTATATGTGTAGGTAAGAGAATTACCTATCTCAGGTGTCATTCTTCAGGTGCTGACCAATATTTTTTAGATACTTTTACTGGCCTGGTATTTATCAATTAGGCTAGACTGGCTGGCCAGCAAGCTCCAGAAATCTGCCTGTCTCTGTTCTTCCAGGGCTGTGATTACAGGTGCATACCACCACACCTAGTTTTCTCATGGGTTCTAGGGATAACAGTCAGGTCCTCACACTTGCAAGGCTAACATTTTACCAACTGAACTATCTCTCCTGCCTGTTACCTTTGATTTGCTCAGTTAAATTTAATTTCAACCTGGCAACAAATATTTGTTACATATCACAAGATCACAGAGCTTCCAGAGGCTGAAAACTTTCCTATCTGGTTCTTTACGGGGAAAGATTTATTGGGCTTTTTTTAAAGTTTGTTCTCAACCTATACTTCTCCTCACAACAGATGCTGGGATCCTTGAATCCATATGACAGAACACTGAAGTCATTCCTGTTCTTGTCACTGTGTTGCCACATTGCTTTACCTATTTTACCATCCTATTTTGTTCCCACAGCCAAGCTTAGTGCCAACCAAATACCAATACTGCAGTGGTGATTCCTGGGTGCCTGTGTCTCAGTGACTTTAAATCATTACTCAAGTTATCTTTATCCTAAAAGGCTAGGTTTCTGGTCATGTTCTTTTCTTCAGTTTGATTGGATGTTCATGTTTGTGCTCAAGTTCCCTATCCTTCAATTTCAAGAGCTGTGATAGCAGCCTCTCCTGCAATGACTTAACTGATTACAAGTCACGAAGTGCCCTCCCATTTGATCCTTAGACAAAGGCTTACAAATTATGGCCACATTTACAGATGAAGAGACTAAGATCTGAAATTTAAGCAATTTGCTTAAAATCACTAGCTATAGTGCTGAAGCTGATGAGAACTTTGATGAGGACGGCAACAATCCCGATTCATTAAGAGTGGATCATATGCTCATAGTCTGCTTAAAGCTTTCTTTGCTGTGGTTTAGCTAATTTTCCCAATGACTTTGTAAGATATGTCTTTATTTCATAGCCAGGGAAATCAGAAATTATAAAACTCAAGCTCTTTGCCCAAGGTCACAGAGTGTCAACCTGTAGGCACTGGACACAAATTCACAGTGTTCTGATTTCTATAGCTGTGCTACTTATGCTTGGTTGTCAGCCTGGGTCGGTATTGATTCAACAAAAAAGACAAAGCACAGAGAACATCTGTGAAGGATTTTCTTGATCAGGTTACTGAAATGGGAAGACAGAGTCCAAACATTGGCTACCACCAGAAGACAAAAGAAAGGGGAAGAACAAAAGCTCTGACTTTGCCTAATTGCAATCATTCTTCTTGGCAAGTTCATATAGTCTGTTGTTGCTTTCATTTGCTAATATGAGAACCCAGCATCTTAGGGTTTCCGATATGCATCAAAACCCAGCATGTCTCCAAAACTCCTTCAGGACTTCAGCAGCAGATTGTTGCACCCAGCCTCAGTAACTGAACAACTCATGAGTTCCCAGTTCTATTGCTAGGAAAGCCTGGCTGCTACAGTACTAGATGTGTTTTTATTAGGTTAGTAGGATGGTATTTTGAAATAATCCCTATAGTTCCCCTTCAAAATTCATTCTTTAAAAGAAAATTCTGCTTGGTTACTTGTATTTCTTCACCCATTTAGTCAGCCAGATCATACAGTATTTACTGTTTGAGGCCCAAGTACTTACCAAAGGAAGTAAGGGATTATCTGGGTCTGAGGAACTCAGGGTAAATCTGGGAAGTAGAGCCAATGAATCAGAATAAAGAACACTGCCCCCTACAAAGGGCCCAATCTAACAATGGGGAAAATTGGATATGTCTAGGGTAAATATAAAGGCAGACTTCTCAGGGCCTATGAAATGATAGGCATGCTTCCCATCTTCTCAGAAGCCAATTCTAGAGGAAGAACTAATTAGGAATCCACAGACAGCCTTGAGGAATTAAAGACCTGTCTTTCCTACTCAGATCCCTGAAATGTGCAGGTCCTGAAGGAAATTAAATCCAGAGATGACTATATGTCTCAGTTTGGCTCAGAAATGGTGGCTATATCTGGGATGACAGAGAACTGACAAAGGAAGAATTGCAAGCAACAATTAAAGGATTGGCATCATAGCCCCTTTCTTCTTTGAGGGACCAACAACAGCCTGGATGGGCACAAACATAACTTGGGAAATTCTGGAAGATGGATGATATCCCTAAGGAATAGAGCCTTATAAATCTCATCTCAGCACTAAGGAAAGTGGAATATAAAGAAAAGGATGGATCATTGTGGATTATATATAACACACTGTAATGCATCAGACTGCATGGCTGTGAGTCTTGCTTACCAGTTCTACTCAGTGTTAACCTGTAAAATGAGCCTATGGCTTTGAGTTCCTGAGAAAGTCTACTACCCATATCTTGGAAAGAAGTCCTATATGCTGATCTGTAGCATGTTCTAACGACAGCAAAAATGTACTCTCATCAGAGGCTTATTAATCTTAATAGGATTTAGATTCACCTAGGAGATAATGAAGACTTTTTCAGAAAAGTTTAACCGAGAATGGAAAACACAACATGTACATGGGTTGCACACTCCTTTGGGTTGGGATCTCAGATTGAATAAGAAGGAAAAAGCTAGATGGGCACCAGTATTTACCTCTGTGCTGATGCCAGTCATATCCAATTTTTTCCATCAAGGCTGGATTATATTAAAAAAGCATATTTTCATGAGCATGATGAATTATTACCTAAGTATGTGGACCAAAATAAACCCTTTCTTCATTGTTTTTGTTATGTACATTTGCCACAGAAATGAGAAAAGTTATTTATGTATTTATTTAGATTTTGCTTTTTTAGCTTAGAGAAAGGGCAGGCAATTATCTTGTATCATTTTTTGCTTAATATAAGTAAAATGTTATGACAGTCAGTCTTAGTAAGTATACAAGATCATTGAAAACATGCCTTTGCTTAAATTAGTTCTGGTTCTTCAAACCTAAACATTAATTTTATACACATGAGTTGCTCAAAAGCTATCATAATAATACAGAGATTTCATGAGGGAGTGGGAGATGGTCATTAACAAAATTTAAGGATATTAAAATAATCTAGCTGGAGCCATTTCTCATTATGATTTTTACCATCATCAGTTGTTATAGCATTTATGAACTATGAACTCAGGTTCCTTTTTCTGCTTTATCTTCATCAGAGTATTTTCTCATACTTTGCATTTCCTGGAATGACTGACCTCTTTCTCTCTAGGCTTTGTGATTTGCAATTGTCAAAAAATAACATGTATACTACAAGTATGAATTAGGAGAAACCACAATTTGTAATGTCAGCATAGCATGGGGCTGTTACTTTTGCGTTTTTAGTGGAAGTGCTTGCTGCTCTTACTCTAATAAGGTCTTATTATATCACACATCACCATACATATTTTATAGGCAGGTTGTTCAGGAGAGTTCTTTGCTTTGTTATTTCACTAAGCAAAAGTGTGATGCACCTCAGACCAGCTGAAATTAGACAGGAAGGTGACCTTCTTAATGTATTCTGCAGACACAGTGCTCCTAGAACATGATGTGTTTTGACTTTCTATTATAATCTTCAGGAAGAGGAACTGATAAAAAGGAAGACCATGCTGAGACATGATTTTTAGATGGATCCCTTCTAAAGGAACTCCTTTAATAATCTTGCCAATCTCCCATTGACTGCATCCAGGAAAGTACTCCAGAGTACTCTCTGTTCTTGGCAAATCTAGAATAGGAGGGAGACTCCTTGTGTCATCAACCCCAAGTAGAGTACATTTATGTGCTTTATAAGACCAGGTTGTTTGGTTAGCCTACCATGTAAGGATGATTTAGCATGCTTGGCCTTCTTTAGAACACCAGAGCCTAGTAGTTTGTATTGAATTCCTTCCACAGTACTTTTTCTACCTTGCTCTAACCACCAGGCAAGTACTATAACCTCTTTCAGCCTCAAACACTTTTTTTGATGTAATCACAATAAACAATATTTGCTCACATAGCAGATGTTAGAAATGTATATGGTAAAATTTTGGAAAGCCTTCACCCAGGGACAGATTAGATTTGAAGCCCTGAAATGCCGTCTTTGTTGTCTTGTACGGGTCTTGCACCATTCTGTGCTTCAGTTATCCCATCTACAGATTTTGGTGAACCTGCAGACCCATGCACTATTATGAACACCAAATGTGTCAAAATATAAAAGGATGTACCATGCTAAAATTATCTAGTCTCAATACAAAGGAGATAGATTAGATTAGCAGGCTTATGACAAAATAAGGATGTGCTGATTCTCAACCATTATTATTTGCATTGGTTTCAATATTTTTCTTTTTTTCTTTTTGATATGTTAAAAAAGCCAGCCTTAAGTATGCAGTGTTTTGACATTTAAAAGTGGAGGTGACTTGATCCATTAGTTTGATAGGGATGATAGTTAGCCAAGCGTGAGTCCTCCTTGTTAGAATTATTAGACTAACCTTCCTATTCTTAAAACAAAATTGGGACACAGGAGATGGTGTGCTAGCTAGACACAACTTGATACAAGGTAGAATTATCTGCAAGGAGAGAGACTCAAATTGAGAAAATGCCTTCATAAGATCTAGCTGTGAGGCATTTTCTTTTCTCTTTTAAGTTTGTTCTTCTCTGATACAATACATTCTGACCACAACTTCTCCTCCCTCCAATCCTCCCAGATCTTTCCCACCTCTCCTCTCTCCTGTCCTTTGATCTACTCCCCCCAACTGCTCCCTGGCCTCCCTGGGATATCAACCAAACATGGCACAACAAGATATAATATGACTAGGCACAAACCTTCACATTAAGGCTGGAAGAGGCAATTCAGTGGTTATAAAAGGATCTCAAGAGCAGGTAAGAGAGTCAGAGACTCCCCCAACTCCCATTGTACGAGTCAGAGCATACAGTGGAAGTGTGCTGGGCCTATAAGGCATTTTCTTAATAAGATATTTATTGGAGAGGGCTCAGCCCATTGTGAGTGGTCTCATCTCTGGGGCCTTCTATAAGAAATCAGGCTGAACAAAGTCATGGTGAGCAAGCCAGTAATCAGTATTCCTTCATGACTTCTGTATCAGTTCCTGCCTGCAGGTTCCTGCCCTGTTTGAGTTCCTGTCCTAACTTCAGTGATAAACTTTTACACATTGCCAAGTTGCTTTTGGTCAGTGTTTCATCATAGCAACACTAACTCTAAAAGGACAGATGGTGGATGCATATTACTGCTCAACCAAAAAAGTTCAGAGAATGTTTTGGTCTCTCATAAGCTAAAGTAATAGTAATAGTAATTCATCATTGACTTTTCTTTTACTCACTTCATGGAGATCTATTTGATCAATACACACACACACACACACAGGCACACATGCACGTATGCATGCACACACACACACACACACACACTCTGAAAAATATTCACAATCAACTTAGTTCACCAGTCTATCAGTTCACATAATGATGAGTGTGGGGTTGAAGAATAGACTTCTATCCCATTAGCTGATTTCAGCTGTACAGTATAGAATTGATGATGGCTATCATCATCATGGACCTTAGTTCACTTTGTGCTATTTTGTAACAGAAGATCACAGACTGCTTAATTTCGAATGGGCACAAAGTTATTGGCCAACATTTCTAGAGGATGGGAAGCCCAAGATCAAGACAACAGAATCTAGTGAAGTCCTTCTTGATACACTCTCTTCTAATAGGTGAAGACAAGAGAACTGATGATAGGAATGTTCTCTCTTTAATCTTTGGCCATTTCACATGGGCTCTTTAGCCCTTGCATGAGGGTTTGCTACTATGAAGTTAAGTGCTGTTTAAAGGCCTTACTTATAATATTATTTATTATGTTAGGGATTAGGCTTTATGTATTAATTGTGGAGGGGACAAAAATCACTTGAAAATACCTTTCTGCTCCTGATTTCCTATTTCCCTCTTTTAGTTATATTAATATTGCTTTATATCTAGGTGTCTTAATATTGGGTGCATATACGTTTATAACAATATCCCTTTGATGAAGTATATTTTCTCCTTTGAGACATTTTGAGAGAAACTTTACTTTTCCTCCTAAAGGCATAGTCATCTCTGCTTTCTTGTGGGTTCCATTAGAATACAGTATCATTTTTCTATCCCTTCACTTTCCTGCTTAGCCTGTGGGTGAGGAGTTGATGGGAGTTTCTTTGTAGATAGAATCCTTTGATTGGAGAACTTAAACTCTTTGCATGTACACTCATTACTGATTGGTAAGGAATTATTATTGTTAATCCCTTCATTATTTTCAGACTCTTTTATGGTTTTTATGTTCCTTTCTTCCCCAATTCCTGACACTGCTTTTGATTTGCTGATACTTTGTGATTGTGTGGTTTTATTTCTATCCCTTTATTCTTTCTGTATCTGATAGAAGCTATTACTCTGCTGTAGCCAGAAGGCTTGCAATTATAATAGCTTATTTCAAACAGATACTTGATTTCAACCTCATAAAACACGCCTTGACTTCTCTCAGAACTCACAATTTTCTGCTATTTATATCAAATCTTACACATTTTATAATGTTGTAATCCATTAGCAAATTATTAGGGATACACTTGTTTTAATGTTTTTATTTTATTTCATTATTTTGAGAAAGGGTTTCTCTGTGTAGTCCTTGGTTTCCTGGAACTTGCTCTGTAGATAAGGCTGGCCTTGAACTCAGACATCTACCTGCCTCTGCCTCCCAAATGCTGGGATTAAAGGAATGTGTTACCATGTCCAGCTTGATGCTTTACTTTTTTGATTAGCTATTTTTTTTTTGCATTTAAAATTTTTAGTTAAAATTTACTTAAACATAGTCATTACAGTGTATTCTAAATTACAATTTAATTCTGTTTTAATATTCACTGTTACAGTTCCTACTTTCATATATTTTCATGAAGTTTAACTGAGAACCCTTTTATGTAATGTCTTAAAGGCCCGGAGGGAGTTAACTCCCTTAGCTTTTGTTTATCCATGACTAGATTTTATTGCTCCTTCATTTCTGAAGGAGAGCTTTGATGGATATTGTATTCTTGCTTGACAGTTTTTCCTTCAGTACACACAATACAGTGTCTATTCCCTACGGGCCTGCAAGGTGGCTAGTGACCAACTTACTAGTAGGATCAGAAATTCCCTTGGGTATGACAAACTGCTCTTGTCCATTTCCTTTCAGACTTCTTTGAGTTTGATTTCTGGTATTCTCATTCTAATGTATCTCAGAGTAGGCTTTGGGCTGACCTTGCCTGCAGTCCTTTGAGAGGCTGGAATTCAGATTTCTATATCCTTCCTGAGATTGGGGGATTTTCATATTCATTATATTGATTATCAACCAATAATTAGTTTTCTCATCTTGTTCTCTTCTAATATTTACATAATGTATATTTTTCTTGAACTTATGATATTTTATAAATCCCAAATCCTTCCTTTACCCTCTTTTCTTTTCTCATTGTTCTTTTAACTGGCTAATTTGGAACAACTTGTTTTCAAGTTTGCTTCTTCTTCTGCACAGCTATGTTACATCAAGCCCAAGATTTCTGTTTTACTTCTTCATTCCTTTCTTTATTCTTTTTCAGGCAGGGTTCACTGTATCCTCTGTAGGCCTCAAACTTAATATTAACGGAGGTTTGCCTGGAACTCCTTATGCTCCTGTATACACCTCTTAAATACTGGGGTTACAGGTACATACAACCGTGCTCACTTGTTTCATGCTTTTTGATAAAATATTTGTATATTAAACTTCAAATTTTTTTCTTGCATCATTTCCTGGTATCATTTAGTTGTTTGTTTGTGATTGTTTGCATCTCATTAAGATCCTGCAAGATGACTATTTGGAATTCATTTTCATGCAGGCCATAGAAATCCATTTCCTGGGGGTTGCTATGGAGAGCTTCATTAGTTTTCTTTGGTGGTGAATGTTTGCCTGATTCTTTATGATTCTTGTAGCCTTGGGTTGATGTCTGTGCATTTGAATGAGCAAATACTTCTTCTCATTTTTAGACTGGCTTCAGTAAGTAAAATCTTTTCTTCTTGGTTCTGCAGGCTAGCTCGATTACCTCTGGGATGACGGCCAAGTGGCTCTGAAACTATATCATTTGTCTGCTTCAGGATATGCAGTATGATCCATAGCAGTCCTATTATAAGGATCATTGGACATTTTGGGTCTTACCTAGACTCAAGAGTGAACTTATTGTCCCCAGGATCTTGGTCAGCTGGGCAGGCATTTAGAAAGGGGTCATCCATAGCTGAGTTTCCAGATGATAGGCCCTGTATGAGGTATCCTACCATGTTCGTGGGGGTAGTTCTTACAAAGCCATGGTACAGGTTCTTAGATAACAAGGTATGACTCCAAACCATTCTGGGAGGGGCTGTAATGAGTCACAGGACTACTTTTTAGTTCAAATCTGGGCTAAGGTCCTCAGGTCAGCTTCTGGAGACATAGATAAACATTTGATTTAGTGGGCCACTGGGTGGAGCAGGGCTGTTTTTGGATCATAGTTAGGAGTGTCACGATAATCCATGGGACACAGTTCATCATGTTTTCCTCTCAAGGTATGTGCTGTTCTGTCTACTCCTGGTGGTCCCATGCAGGCAGAGCTGTTCTTAGATTGGTTAAGAGAGGTTGAAGATAAGTCATGAATTACTTCAGAGTTCTTATCTGGGACTGAGGTTAGCAGGTCTTTCACCCAAGACATGCTTAGACATAACTCCTAAGTCCCTTGAAAGGTGGTACTTATGGAAGGACCAAAGCCAAACAGGCAAAATTCTAGCTAAGCCCATAAAAGAGCATGGACATTTCTGGATCACTAACTAGCCATGGCCAGCAAGATATCCAGCTATATAGGTATGAGTACCTCTATTTAAAAAATCATTCTTCTAGGCTGAGAGTACACCATGGGGATTGTGCTCCAAAATTCCATTCCTGCACTAGGGATACATCCTAGTTCCACTACCATAGGTCCCATAAACTGCCCAGTCATCTTAACTGATACCCACGTTCAGGGGCCTGGTTTGGTCCTATGTTGGTTACTCAGCTGTCAGACTGATGTCCATGAGTTACAGCTTGCACAGGTCAGCTGTTTCTGTGGGTTTTTCCAGTGTGGTATTGACCCCTTTGGCATACCCCAAATGACTTGGCAGATTTTGATGGTCCCTCATGGAAGGCTTCACCCTCCATGGGAAGTGGATGGGGTAGCAGTGGGGGACATGGAAGGATGGAAGGAAGAGGGAACTGGAATTGGTAGGGTAATAAAATACTTCCTCTTCAATCCTGGGTTCTACTATAGTTTTACAAAACCTATCTGTATTCCAATGCCCTCATAAAAGTACTTCTGGTTGTGGATGACTGACAGAAGACCTCTTATTCAATCACCCCCACCTCACTAACTCCTGGTTATGAAACTATCATTATTTTCCTTTCTATTACAGTTACTTTTCTTACCAAGTTAACCCTACTGATCGTGGGATTTATTTCCAATGCCAGGATAATAGTTTAGAAACAGTGAATGTGTTAAAGACCTAAATTGCCTCCTATACCTAATGGTCATAGCTATAGGTATAGCAGGAACAGTCAAGATATCAAATGAAATAAAGCATATTAAGGACTAGTTAGCTGCCGTCTTACAGAGGCAGGGATATGCATCCCATTTCAGCCTTTTGTTTTCTTATTTTGAGATTGGTATTTCTCTTCTACAGCTGTGTTAGATAACTGAGTTGCATTGTGCTTGGCTTTTCAATGTTACCTTCTGGTATTCCAGATGGGGAAGGAAGGGGGAAAGCATTTTCCAAATCTGATGGCCAATTTTTAATACTGGGATTGGAGTCCAGAGTTGTGATACATTATATAAATTTTTTCTGGGTGGGCAGAGAAGGCTATAGCACTTTTCAGGCTCTAAAATGAATCTCTAATTGAAAAACACTAGTGTATCAGGTCTGGGATATGATAGCAGTTTTACAACACTGCCTTGAAGCGCAAATTTTGAGGTTGTGCCCCAGGACAGTCTCTAAGTAATAAATTTGTATCTGCAGGTTAGAAAAGAAGTATTCATTAGAAGAGTTTGAGGTTTTCAGAAACAAAGGGAAGTGATTTTAGAATCTTTATCCATGCATAAAACTTTGTTGTCACTCAGTGTTGATGGCTACTCCACCTCCAGAACACCTTTCCTCAACCTGATCTTTTATCTTATCCACAAAACATTTCTATCTTTTTGCAGTCACAAATGCAATCCAACTAATTTGGAAATCTCCACCAGGAGGGCAGGCATCATGCCTTCTGTATCTATACATGCTCAGTGCCTTACATGTTGTACATAGTCAGCACTTAATAACAGTTGAAGTCCAATAAATTTAATTGGCTTGGCCTTCCTTGGGAGGAAGAAGCACGAGTCACAATACTATGAACAATTACAGTGTGTACTGTTTAAAAACACAATGTGTGAAATGTTTTAAAGTTGGTTTTAATTGTGAAAAGTCAAAGACAATGACATCCAGGTACAACGTTTTTTAAGGATGGATATGGTAATTTGTAAAGGGCATAGATCCTTTAAAGATTTGTCTCCTCAATGACTATAAAGTATAAGTTAGCGTTAACAACATAGAAAACATTAAAACGAATGCACTCATCTAATTTCAGTGCAGCAATTATAGCACTTCTTGAGATGACATGACAAAAAAAAAAAAAAAAGAAAGAAAGGAAGAAAGAAAGAAAGAAAGAAATTGTGGTTACTATAGCAGTAAATTGGTCTCCAAGAAACTCTTTCATTTTCTTAGGAAAAAAATAATAAATGTCTATAATAGAGTAGCCAAATGATAATGAAAATAATCTATATAGAACAGAATCTATTTTGAAACTAAGAAATAATCCTTAAGTAAGTGTTTCAGTGGGGATGGGGAGAACAAAACAAGACTGAACCACTTAGACAAGCAAATAGATGCCAATATTTAAGGAGAGAATTTTATGGTGTTATTAAAATGATGAATGTTTTCCAGAATTCCCTTAGTGGCTAAGAAAATGGGATATTTTATTAAACAGAAGGGGAATTTATCTTGTGTGAGATACAGACATTAATCCACATACTGGCTGAGGAGACTAGTAAAAAGGGGATTATTTTTTAAGAGCTAAACTTTTAGGTCAGTACACATTATGGGAGATGGATGACCAAACTTATGGGAAGACACGGGGAAATTTTGTAATGCAAGAACACTTTCATTATTGGGAAATCCACTGCTTCAAATTTTTGGTCTAATGAGTTTTAAGGTATAAGCCACCACTGTGTCATCATACTTGAATTTATTTTGCTAAAATAAAGTATCCCATTACTTTTATAAACATACATCTATTGTCTGGTGATTAAAAGGCAGCATGTTTTAGGACCACATGTTTACTGTTTCAATTTTACCCAGACTCCCTGGCTTTTAGCCATTGGAATAAATCCTTTCAAATGACCTTTCTTTTATGTGTTCAGTGTGAAGGCTTGTCTGTCTTAATTAACAACTTTAATTGAAATCATTGCTCATAGTACTCTAGATTGCAAATGCACTAACAGGCTCAGCTTTATTTCATTGACCCCTGCATTACCAATATCTGGGTCTGTATATTATATAGAATACAAATAGGGCCTACAAATACTTCATACATGAATAAAAATTGTTTACTGAGGCATTTATTCTCTAGCTACTATTCAAATATTTGCAGAATTTTTAGCTGTAGAACTTGGAGGGACCCACATTAGTCTGCAATTTTCAAAGGGTATTTTTAAAAATACCCATCAAATACACTATCAAACACATCACAGGAACCAGGTATTGTACAGGGGTAAGGACATTTTTTTCTCACAGAATTTATAATTCAGGTCAAACTCCTTTCCACATTAGAACTGCTTCTCTCTTAGATATTTGTGGTATATATGGAAAGGAATATTGTACTACAGTATAAAGTGAGAATTAATTGAATGAGAACCACTGTGAGTTTCAAAGAGGAAATCTAATGATTTCCATTCACCTGCTCAACATCCGTGCATCTATTTCTTCAGTTTTTATGAGAAATTGGGAAAGAATGGAAGAGACAACTGTGGTGCTCTTTGGTATTTGGTTGTCTTCTGTGACTTTATGTTTTCTCCTCACATAGCTATCTGGTTGGGAGAGGAATTCTGTGGTCTTATTCAGATGATCTTGGAGAGAGTGAGTGAGAAAGAGAGAGAGAGAGAGAGAGAGAGAGAGAGAGAGTGAATTTAGACCAACAAAGAAAGGATGGCTCCAAAAAATAGGGTGTCTCCATCAGTACCTTATACTTTACCACTAAAATCTTCATAACTGAGCTTCATAGCATAGGCAGTATGTAGGTGTGGGCAATGCAGAGGGGTCCAGAAATGAAGAGCAGTCAGAAGTATGCCACAGCTTACTGAAATGATCCCAGCAGGAATAGTGAAATAAAAAGATATCGATTTTCTTATTGTCCCACCTCCCTTCATTTTTGAGGGGCAGTACTTTCAGAGAGGAAAAAGAGGTTTTTATTTATCTCATTTTGATTGTCAAATTCCTGTTGCTGTATCAAAATATCTAAAGAAGACAATATATTTTGTCTCATAGTTTCATAAGCTTGAACCCATGATTGGATGGCCCTGTTGATTTGAGTTTGTGGCAACACAGTACATCTGACAGGAATGCATAGTATAGTGGAGTCTATTTACCTCAGAGTGGCTGAGAAGTGCATAGAGAAGAAGATAAGATACCACTAGTCCATTCAAGGAAATGCCTATGATGATGCATTTTTTTTTTGCTATGTTGTAAAGTTGAACAAATACCTAGGGTATTAGTGAAATATAGTTTTCAGATGTATTTATGAGAGCATTTACATAGGGAATTAACTGAGAGAGGAGAGGCTAGCTGGAATAAGTGTGGATTGATACAATGTGCTAGAATCATGGAATGAACAAAAATGGGAAAAAAAAAAAAGATATCCACCTGAATTCCCACAGTCCTGCCTCGGCTCTGCTTTCTGATCCACAAGCCATCCACCCCCACCACAGATCCTTTATCATGACAGATTATATCATCTCAATTCATAAGACAAAAGAAACCTCTCTTTATTTAAGTCACTTAATGTTCAGTATTTGGTCACAGTGTTAAGAATAGTAACTAAAAGATACCCTATTTCCTAATGGTTCCACCATCTACTAACAGTACTTTTGGGTAGTGATCAAGCATACACGTATATCTTGGGATCTTGGGGGGAGGGCATTTCCATCTATACCAGACAACACAATTGTTTAAAAGAAATAGTTGGATGTGGTTTAGTAAATCCAAATCCAACCCCTTACTCTTCAATTGCTCAGGTTGAGTTTAGATTGTTTCTAGAAAGGAGAGGAGATGGAGTTTAAATGACAGTGTTAAAGCTTCCAATTGGTCATTCCCAAGTGAAGTGTGTTTATGGGTTCTGCCCCAGATAATGTTAATGGTCAGGAAAGGACAATTTAGCATCACACAATTGAAGTCAATGATAGGAGAAAAATAAAGTAGTCTCAATGAATTGAAATTGCTCAATAAATACACAGAAGAATGGCTGGCTGGCTGGCTGGCTGGCTGGCTGACTGACTGGCTGGCTGGGGAAAATGAGGGACAGGGAAATGGAAATGTTTTTCAGATTTCTGTCTTAGAATGCTGTTCGACTGGAAATCCCATTATACAGTTGGAATGTGTGGAATGGTGTGATAATAGGTTAATAAATGAGAGGGTTCAGATCCTAGAAGTAGACCATCTTAGTCATTGCAGAGTCTCTAGTTTTTGTCAATAATTTGTTTTCACTTGCAATGTGGAAGCTGGAAACATGGGTAGGGATTTTATGGCTTCTTGGTTGGTAAAATGTATGTGTTCTGATGTATTACACATTGGTTATCCAATCCAGATCAAGCACTGGAACAAAATAACTCCATGGTGAGAAAAAAAAAGGGAAGGAAAAGATTCAAGAATGATTTGATCAAATATGTGTCTCACACTTCTATCAATTAGAAATACTGAGTGTGTAATAAATTCTTATAGTTCTTTCCCCTTTCATTTTTTCATTTGAGTATAAGTGTGTATGCAGTGTGCATGTGTATGTGTGCACGTGCTTATGAAGGCCCAAGGTTAACACCTCAAGTTTTTTTGATAACTCTCCAAATTATTTTTTGAGCAGGGTCTCTTGATTGAACCCAGAGCTTACCCCTATGGCTTGTTAGTTAGCTAGCTTGCTATGTGGAATGTGTGTAACATTTTCATAAGTTATAAGAGATGGAATTAATGGTGAGCCATCATACCTACCCGACACTCAGATTCTAGGGATCGAAACTCCAATCCTCAGACTTAATGTTCACACAGAAAGAGCTTTAATATTCCTGAGCCATCTCTCCAGAATCCTCTTCCTGTGTAAGGGATATCCTTTTTCTTAGATTTCTTCTGCCACAAAAGCTTATAAGCCTCAATGTTCCCAAGTTTATTATAAAAAAAATCATCCCAAACTTTCACAGCATAACAGACATGCAAGGCACACATGGTTCCCTATTCAGTGCACTGAAAGCACCATCTCCTTATCAAGCATGTGAAAGTATCAGAGAAATTACAACTGCATTATGTAAGGAAGTATCTGCATATTATTTAGGGTTTCAGTCTAAATTTGGCTTAACCAAAGAAATGAAATACAATCAGGTTGTCTTAGAAGAGCAGACATCATTTTTCTGTGGAGGGCCTGATAAAAAGTAGTTTAAGCTTTGCTTGCCACGTGATCTCTGTTCATGTCAGCTAGGGAGAAAGCATACTTTGATAATATGTAAATGAATGAGTGGGGCCATTTTTACAGTAAAACTCTATTTACAGACTCAGAAATTTGAATTTCATATGATATTCATGTGCCATGAAATATTCTTCACTTTTCTTTATACTAACATCTTAAAATGTTTTATTTTAAAGAAAAAAAGAAAAAAAGAAAATCACACTGCTATCTCACAGGTTTTGTGAAATTATGTGGCAGCCTGGATTTGGACTTGGAGTTGTTGCCTGCCATCTTGTCTTCTTAATTGGTTTATTTATTATTTTTCATATAAAGTCAGATAGGGTTACAGCTATTCATTTTTCATTGACAATGCATTAAAGGAGGAAGACAAAAAGCTTTCTTGGGGGTAAAAGAAAAAACTCTACATGCCCCCAGGTAAGATTGCAAGGAAGCGATCACAGTTTTAGATAGCTTTTTCCTCTATCTCTGTCTTGCAGCCAGCAATCCAGTCCAAACAAATCCAAACACAGGTATATTATTTCTTCTGTCCTTCTGAAAGCACAGGAATCAATAGGACTAATCACACAGGTATATACCCAGAGGAAAACAAAATGGAACTTCTGCCATTAGACATACAGATAGCCCTCCAGGACACAAGCTGATATAAAGCTCAGCTAGATGAGGCATGTCCCTGTTGACATCACATGCATCCCAAGATAGAAGCTATCTGAAACGGCCTCAACCAAGAGGCTCTAAAAATAGCCTTTCCATCGTTCTGCCTTCCTGGTCCAAAGAAAGATTTGAACCATTCGTTCCCAGGTCAGGTCTTGCTCCTAATGCAGGGTGGATGTGACACAAATTTCAGTGTCTGTCCCCATGGAAGAATGAATTTTGGAGATCTGGATACCCCATGAATACAAGTATGAAGTATTCATCTGGTTTAAAGGTGTCATTATATTTGGACCAGACTAGTAAAGAATGATTCAGTCCTTTGAGGCTACTATAAAAATATTTTAGACAGAGTAATTTAAAAATAATAGAAGTTTGTTGCTCATGCTCTGCAGCCCCAGAAATCTAACATGAAGGCAACAGCAGATTAATAATCTGGTAATGGTTTCATCCTCAAAGGCTGCAACTCTTGGCATTCTCATATGTCAGAAGTAGTCTGGAAACCTTTTATAATGACATGTGTGAAGGAACATTCCCAGGATGAAATCACCACCTCCACCCCCACCTCCCTGCCCCAAGTGGACTTTCTGCTAGGCTGTTTAGAACTTTAATGTCTGTAGAGAGTTTGGGAAACTGAAGACCTAGAGTCAAATACCAATTTGTCTTGGTCTATCTTTAACCTCCCAAATAGCCATTTCTTGTCCACTTCTGTGTCAGACCTTTTTGTGACTAACAGATAAAAATCTTTGGAATGTATTAACTGAGTAGAACACTAACCTTCATCAACCAAAAGCTAAGACAGTCATCAGGTAGTATCTGAGGCCACTAACAGAGGTTTCCCCGCTGGATTACAGCTATTTCTCTGATGTTTCCATCAATGTATTTGTCTTGATTTATGAGCTTCTTTGTTTTGTTACTAAAAAAACTTCATGAAACCACTTCCATGTTGGAGCGTGGGATTTAAGGTGATATAAATCTGTGTTCCTGGGCCATGATCAAATGATATGTACATATTTGGCTCCAGAAAACCACTATTGTCTCCTTTGAGGTCAGAGTTGTACTTTTGCATTTATACATATAATGGTACCAATCACATTCCTCCTATGTGATGTAATCATGTTCCCAAAGGCCCTCACATCCTCAAGCTATTACAATAGATATTAAACTTCAAAATATAAATTAGGATCCAAAGAGGACACAAACATCCAGATCATGGCAATGACTAACTGTTTGGGAACTACAGAATTTTCTTAGCATATGGACTTTTATTTGTTGTTGTTGTTCATGCTAAGGCTGAGAGGGGGTATATAGTTGGCCAATTTAAAAATGACAAGCTCCTCTTTTTCCATTTCTCTGCCTTCTTACCCATTTCAAAACTCTTCCAAGGTCACTTAATCTTCCATTAATTCACTGTGAAGTAGAAGTTTGAGGGGGGAAAAAGGTCTTTCTAAAAATTTCCAACATACACTTCCCAAATGTAGAGGTGCTTTTGTTCTGAATGAGCATTCATGTTAGGAGATCTCTTCCTCAGTTTAAAGTGTTGTGATAGCTTTAGTTTCCACTTTATTATTGCTTGGTAGCACCAGTCTATAATAGACAAATGTTACACCATCCCACCTCTTTATTATTTGACACCACTATATGAATGGATCTGTTCATGTAACAAGTCTTGATTCAACTGAATAATTTCTAAAGATTTCTTTTGCCCTTCAGTCCCTGAGAAAGAACAGCTTTGTGTGCTTTAGAGGAAATTCTTGTCCAGTATTTAGAAAGTCATATGAAATGTGCTTTCTGGTACCCAGTTAAAAATATCACATAATAATCTGTGTCCTCAATAAAATTAAACTAATACAAAATCATATTTCTTTACATCTTGGCTGTGACCTAATTATATTTTGTTTCTATTGATGATCTCAAAATGAATCATTCAGGCAAGTATGAAAAAAAAATCAGTGAACTTTTTTGTGTATCCATGGGATTATGTATATAAAATTAATCATCACTTTATGCTATATTTAGCTCTTGCATTTTAATCTCCCTGATTACAGAAAAATCGATGTGTTAGTAATCCTGGAAGGAAATGAAATGCAACCTTTGGCTATAGTAATGGAAATAGGAGTCATTAAAAAACAAGTTCAAACCTTTCTTCTTCTTCTCCTCCTCCTCTTCCTCCTCCTCTTCTTCCCCCCTCTCTCTTTATCTCTCTCTCTCTCTCTCTCTCTCTCTCTCTCTCTCACACACACACACACACACACACACACACACACATTAGATGTTAGAATCACTGACATTTCTATAACATGAATTTGTAGGCTGCTCATGATTCTACCCTGTATTGGCAAAGAACTTGTTTTTCCCTCTGCCAAATAAGGCATACAAAGTGTGCATCAGCCTCTGTGAAAGGACATAATGAAGTACAGGTGAACAATCATGTCACCTACCTGACCAGGTCAATGACCCGCTCTCTTGGTGCTGCGCTCACTGGCTCATCATTAATCATTACAATCTGATCTCCTGGGATCAGCTTGCCTTCTGAGGGGCCACCTGGAGACAGACAAGAGCAAAACACATAAATGAGAATTCATTTGGCCACTCATCTGAAATTCATTCTCCCTCTCATGGCTTTTTATGAGCAAATGATGCTTTCAGCAAAATCAAAGCCTAGAAATCTGTGGGATTATTTGAGGACCACATTGTACTTTGACTTGTCAGGATCTCTGGAAGTGGGCTTTGGCATCTATGGTTCTCTAAAACTTCAATAGCAAGACTGATACTAGACTATCAGGGCTTCCCACAAACTTTTCCCTTTCTTTTATTTTATGTGTGTGTGTTGTCTGCCTATATGTTTGCACACCACATGTGTGTAGTGCTTTCAGTGGTCAGAAAAGGGAGTCAGATCCTCTTAGAGTATTGACAGCTATGAACTGCTGTTTGGCTGCTAGAGATCAAACCTATGACTTCTACAACAGTAGCAAGTGTTCTTAACTTCCGAGCCATATCCCCAGCCAAGATTTGTGTGATTCTTGAGGCAGGAAGTGATGGGAGTCATGATATATCTTCACACACTGACTTCTGTAACCAACCAGGCATGGTTTGATTTAAATAAAATTGCATGCATTTGTTCATTTCAAGTATGGAGATGTTACAAAATGTTTCTTATAAAACTTGGCTGTATGTTAAATAATGTTGGGACAGGTTAAATGAAGTGGGGGTCTTCTGTAGATTTGAAGCTAACTGGAAGTGGGAGTAGTTTCATCATAAACATCTAAAGGGTTGCTTATAAGGTTAAATGAAGGACACATGTGGATGGGGAGATGGCTCATAAGTTCAGAGCACTGGCACTTCTTCAGTGGACCATGGTTCAGTTCCCAGATACCATGAGGAGGCATACAGCTGCCTATAATTTTAGTTCCGGGGGATCCAATTCTCTCTTCTAGCCTCCTCCAAGGGCAGCAGGCACACAGCTAGAACACAGATATATATGCAGGCAAACATATAAATATAAAATAACAACTACAAAATGAAGGAAGTAGATCTAGTTATGATTACGTTTTTAAAAATGAATTTGTACCTATGACAGCAAGTAGAGTGGTATGGTTGGTCAAATTAGTGATTTTTAAGTGTGTTTGGAGGTTTGTGTCAGTGGCATTGTCTGCTGTTGACATTTGGCCAGATTGTTTATGATCAACACAAAAGCCAGACTAAATTGTGATGGTCTAATGGTCTGATAGTCCTGGATGTCAGAAGGTATGTCAGTTGGAATCCTAAGCAGGGAGTAGGAAACTTATGTTTCTTGGACAGTAAGGATGACCTGGGCTATGAACATGATGTTTTACTTGGTAACTGGCTAAATAATAGTGATTCCTGGCACAAAATAGGACAACTGAGCTTAGTGGTAAAAGAATGGGCATGAAGGTACAATTATATCAGGATGCATCCAACTTCAGAGTAGCTAACATCCCTTTTGAACTTGCTCTTACAAAGCAAGTCACACCTGTGTGAAATACACAATGGCTTTTAAAATGTAAGAACTTAAGTAAGTACTCAGACTATTCAACTATTTGAATTATTCTCACATGTACACCTTGGTGCAGTTACCTCCAAAATGCTCTCATGTTGCTATCTGGTACTATGTAATTTTTACTATATTTCCAGAGACATACCACTGGGTAATAGGTGTAGTTAGAATACTGTCTTTCTAATAAGTTCTCTACTCCTTTTTTGACAATTGAAATGAATGTTTCATGACAAGAACAAGAAATTGAAAGTTATTTGGTTATTCTCCAGCCATTGGGAAATGTGGCATATGTGCCATTGGGACTGTACCATCATCTTGTCTTTCTGGGGAGTGAAAGAATAGGGAACTGTAACAAGTACCCATATAAGAAGTGATAGGAAACATTCATTTTGTAGATGTGAGAACTGAGAATCAGTGTTTGCACACAAGGAATTCAGAAAGAGCACTTGAAAAACCTATTTCAGCTGTCAGACTATGGGCAAACAGCCACACCTATTCAATCAAGCAAATGGTTACAAATAAAATGCTGGTTACACACAGAAACAATTTCAGAGAAGCTGTTTGAAGGATGGATATGAACTGGTTGGGTAAGGACACCACTCTCAACCAAATCTTTTAAGTTTCACCAATGAGTCTTATTTGTTTGATGAGACCAGGTCTTGCTCCATTGCCCAAACTGGCCTGGAACTTACTATGTGGCCCAGGATAGCTCTGAATTTAGTTATGTTCTTAAATCAGCCCCTCTATTTCTGGTAGTACTGGTATGGCTTATGCCTTTATATCAAATGGGAATATTCTTAGTTAATCAAGCAACTTAAATCAAGAATTCTGGAACAGGTAACACAAAAAATCTGTCCAAAATGTGAAATAATTGCCTTCTTCAGAGAATTGTTTCATGTCCTTTGTTCTGATGACTGGCTTGTTTCTTATAGAAGAACTGATCACATTGCTGAAATCACCTGAGAGTTGAGTAGAGTCACTTTTATGATAGTTTATTTGACCAACATTTTCACTCACAAAAATAACCAAAGGAAGGACTCTTTGATCTGTTTCCACTTCTTGTCTACTCTCCTAAATTATGTTTGACATTAGGTGTTATCGAGTCTCTGAAGCTAAGAAGAGTTCAGGGCACTGAAAGGAAGAAGGTGAAAAGATTCTAATGCTTATAATGCCTGCTTGTGTGCATACAGAATTCTGCCTGTGCTGTATGACCTCCTTGTCTATGGGAATGCTGCTTTCCAGTAGGATGAGTTCAGGAGTTCCTTTAGCTTTCTTTTCTATAGTACCACAACTCCCTCCCCCCCCTCTCTCTCTCTCTGTGTGTGTGTGTGTGTGCATAGATCAATATTATCAAACATAGGAAGAAGCACTAATATTTGGAATGTACAATCCCCAGTGATTTCAAACAGTATTCACAGAGTCCTAAGATACCAGTTCACATCTAATGAATTACAAAACACTGAAGACAGAGTAAGTCACTGTGTTGCAGGATAGCTTGGAATGAAAATACTCTTCTCAGCCCCACTATAAAGTGCTCAGCTGTCTGTGTGGTTCTTGCCTCAGGCAGCCTTTACCAAAATAATGGAAATTTAAAAATTTAATTAACTTTAAAAATCTATATCACTTCACTAGTCAACTTCTGTTTCCCATCGTTGCTTGACTAAAAGGCCAAACACTTGACAATTCAATAATAATAATCCAGAAGTCATGGAAGCACATCTATGTACTTGCCACAGCTTTCTAACTTAAATGCTATGAAAATCTCCATAACGTGGGTAACATAGAAGAGCTACACCCATCTGAAAAGCAAGGACTGAACATGGATATTACAGAGCCTAATAAGGGCCAGAGACAGAACTCAAGTTTGGGTAGTATTATGGCAGAATCTGTGCTCTTTCTTAAATGACACTTCTAAGTTTAGTGTAAATGTGTATGGCACATGTATGTGTATTATAGGTATGTTTGCATACATGTAGATGCTGGGGAGTTAATACCTAGTATTTTCTTCCATCGTTGCTTACCAATGATGGCTTTGAGACACTTTGAGACAGGGCCACTCACTGAACCTAGATATCTTCTTGCTGGTCAATAATCCCTTGAGGTCCACTCCACTCCTACCCCAGGGCTAGAGTTGCAGTGTGTGCCACCATGATTTGCTTTACATGTAGACATTTAAATGGTGATTGGGGATCTGAGATCAGGTCCTCTTTCTTGTGTGGCACATACTTTTCTCACAAAGCCATTTCCCTAGCCACCTGAATCTGTCTTATTATGTGTAGGATTTTACTATTGAGTTCTGTTGCTGATTTACAAGCTCTTCTGAGCAATGATGAAGGAAATAAGTGGTTGTTTTTGTTGTTGTTTTGTTTTGTTTTTTGTTTTTGTTCTGGAAACAGGTCCATTTACATTACTGTTAAGACCATAAATGGGCATAAAAATAACCAAAAGTGATTGTTTCTGGAAAAAGTAAAGTCAGTATACTGTGTTAATAGTGGGGCAGTTGTATATCCTTATATGAAAAACTGAGATAGTATATTGTTACATTAAAGAATTTAAGAGATGGGACACATACCAGTTAGCATCTGTTGTGTAACAGACCATTCCAATAATTATTTCTTCTCACAATTGTGAATTGTTAGGATGATTCAGACCTGTCTTAGCTGAGCATATATGTTTCAAATTATAGCCCAGGTTAGATTGAGATTTAGACTTTAGGCTAGTTGGGTGCCACCCTAGGAATATATTCCAGAGTTGAGGCCAAAGGAGTAGCAGCTTCTTTGGAAAACATTCCTTCTTATGGCCATGTCAGAGTTCAAAATACACATGTATCCCCACCATCTGCTTTGATCTTACCGACATTATTGATTATTGACCTTATTGATCTCATTAGCCAAAGTCATTTACTTGGTTAATGCAGGCAACAATGGGGTAGGGAAATTGCCTGCCTCTACTGTAAAGGAAAGGATGTGTATACCTGTAAAATAATTCAACTGCCCCATGACTAGATAACACTATAACTTGAATACCACACTGTGTTTTCCATCAGATACTTATATACATTATAGTGCCTGCCTTTCATTCTTTGCAGGTCTACACCCAAAAGTGGTACCATGGCTAACTACGATATACCAGTGTTTTCCCTGTCCCAAGGGATATGATGGACTTGGCAGTTTAAAATCTTCTTTGAAATCAGGCAGAGGATTCAAGTCTGTGTGGCCAAGGGAAGAGAACTTCCATGAGCTTTAGGCTAGGCTGGGTTACATACAAAGGACCAAGCATATAGGGCTACATAGCAGAGCTGTCTCCAAAATTTCCCACTACATACATATAAAAACACAAACATAAAAATAAAAATCAAAGCCTATTCAATGACACATTTCTATCTTCTGTTGGCACTCTATATTAGTATGAAAAAGTATCACTTAGTCTTCACAGCTAAGCACTCACAGAACTGAACAGAAGCTATTCTAATGAGGTGTGGCAGCTAGCTTGATGGAGGTCAAGAGTGGCTCTGGATCCTTACCTGGTGTCACTGAGCGAACAACCACAGGCTTTTCACTCCCTGCCACGAACCCAAATCCCAGCACAGGGTCTCTCCTCATCTCCACCTTCCGTGGAGCTGGAGGGATGATTTGGCAGCTGTCAAACCGAGGGTCATCAAATGGGATTGCCTGTGTCATGTGACTGTGGAAAATACAGACAAGAGAAGAAAAGTATCAATGTGGGGTTGGATATTGACCTTGAAATCACATACTTCCTAGTTGAAAACCTGTTGCCTCTGGTAGAGAATGGGAAAGATCTAGAGCTATGAGGTCATCTTTTGTGGTCTATATGTTGCTCCTGAGAACTCTGTAATGTGTATATTAGGGCTTTTATTTGACTATTTATCCAATGTGTAATGCAGATATATCTGTGGGCCTCACCTCTGCCTCTGTCAAACTTCTGTTCACATATCACTAGCTTATAAAAGACTACTTTGAAATACTATTTTAATGTGGTTTTTCAAGTTCCCCATGTCACCAAACATCTTTACCTTTTTTATAGTCTCCCTCCACTATGACACTACTTACCTAAAATACATTAGAGAAAGCATTTATTTTTATGATGAACTTCACTGCTTTGCTCTCCACAACAAAAGTACCATCTTTAAGAACAAACTACTTAGTCATTACGTGCATAGAGCTGGGGGTGAAACTCAGGGACCCATGCCTTCCAGATAAAGGGTCAATCATTGAACTATAGCCCTAGCCTTATGAACTTAGTTGTATTCACTTAATTGTACTTAAGGACCTACAAGTGTGTCTGATCCACAACAGGCTCAATAATAAATTGAATTAATAAGCAAGGCAAAAGTTAATTATTTGTACAACACTATCAAGTTATAGCGGAAATGCTGACCTACAGTCTCATAAAGTAACAGACATTTAGTTGGCAGGTAGTATATAGGACACTTGAACGCAGCAATAGTAAAATAATGTGGATGATATAGGTGGAGATGGGATATCCTCGTATCAAATTCATTCTTTATTCCAAAGAAAGAGTTAATTTAGCTCTTGGAATTTACTTTAAGAAAAAAAGATTTGAATTATTGAACTTTCTCATTAACAACACCATTTAAGAAGTTTTAGCAACATTCAAAATTGAATATTCTATAACATTTGGGAGGTATCATTCTGTTTAGTGGTGTGCTCCTGCAAAATTGTCCTTGTTCTAATAAATAACCTTCCACCCACACTCTAACTAAACTCAGTGACCATGCAGGAAGAAGACAAGAAAGTAGAAGGGAAACTTAAGAAAAAAGGTTCCAGCAGGAAAGGAAGGGTGATGAGAGAGGGGATAGGAGATGAAAAGGACTAAGATTCATGATATAAATGTATGAAACTGTCAATAATCTATAACACTTTAAAAATTCAAAATGCAGTCAGGTAGTGGCACACATCTTTAATTCCAGCATTTCAGAGGCAGAGGTAGGCAGATCTCTTGAGTTAAAGGCCAGCTTGATCTACATAGTGAGTTCCAGGACAGCTAGAGCTGTTACACAGAGAAACCCTGACTCAAAGAACAAGAACAAGCAAACAAACCAAAAGACCAAACAAAAAGAAAAATCTTCAAAATGCTTTGGGCTCAAAGTCATTCCACAGAATAAGGGATCATAGCAGTCAATGACATCATATTTGTCAACAAGTAAATTAAGAAGAATATATTGAAATATCATCAGTCAAGGATTCATGGCCTGGAGGTCAGAGAATCTGGTCAAGGACCAACTCCCACAACTCCCAGTGAAGGCTTCATGCATGGAAATTGCTGAAGGCAATTTTCTGTAAGGAAGAGTTGTTAGTAGAACACTAGCTATCTTCCAGAAATGTTAGCTAAGATGACTTAAATGACTGACATGAGATTAATTCAATTCAATTTTATTTTACATTTGTCTAATTATTTTATCTGTGTGTGCACATGCAAGTGTGTGCATGCACCATATGGAGATCAGAATATTACTTGCAAGAGTTGGTTCTTTCTGTCTGCCATGTGGGTTCTGAGGATCAAACTCAGGTAATCAAGATTGGCAAGTACGTTTATCTGATGAGTAATCTCTACAACTCTCAATTCACCTGAAAATACTTTTCTTTAATACGTAAAAGAATATAATTTTACAATACCTTGTATGCTGCTGTTCTATATGCCATCTGGACAATACACTGTCCAGATGTAATAAAGAAAGGCAGGGAAGGAGGAAGCATGCTATTCTTCAGTGTAATTTATAAGAGTTAGGGAAGATCAACAAAAACCCTCGGGGATCTATCCCTTAATATATGACCATACTATGAAAACACAATTTTAAAATCCCCTTTAAACAGATTGTAACTGCTTGAGACATGGAACACTAGGAGAAATAAAATGGAAGCGTGTGTTATATGAGTTGTACTAAGGTCCATCTGTTTCATGATTTAACTCTTGAAGATGTTTCTGTGATGGAAGCTATTTGACTCTCTTCACAGGTTCTTACAAAAGCAATGATAGGAAAACAAATGAATACAGGAAAGGAATCATGACAGTGTACACTCTAGACAACAGGAAAAGGCATAAATGATTTGGCTGACATCTCTTGTAGTTGCCATGGGCAATTAAATTGGAACATTTTAAACATCTATAGCTTGGTTAGCCTTTTCCTAGGAAACAATAAAGTAGAAGTATTTAAAGTTTCAATGCATCATTCATTCAACAACCTGTACATTATTATAATTTAATAACATGACAGTTAATAAACATCAATTTCATACTATGCATTGTTTATTCTAAATGCTTTCCTTATGTTAGTTTGCTCAATCCTTCAAGACAACTCTATAATACAATAATTTATTCATTTAGTCAATTTATTAAACACTCACTAGGTTCTCCAGTCCGGGAATACAAAATTAAAGAAAGCAGACGAAAATAAAATGTTCATAAAAGGTTAATGCTAAAGATTGAATCAACACAGAGAGGGTAGGAAGACAGTTGTTGAGTGAAGATTCCACAAAATTTACTACTAGGAGACATTCCAAAATCTGGATGAGTTGGACTCAGGACATAGGGACAATGAAATATAACACCTGGAAGTGCAACATGCCTCATGGGAAGAGAACATGCTTAGTAACATGTAGAGGCTTGTGAGTGGTAAACTGGGGTTTTGGAGCATTGATGGGGTAGTAAAGGGATGATGTTAGTGATCCTATAGAGATTGCAGGGGCCCATGCTTCTACTTGGTCTTTTGTTCATGCTATATATCAGAAGGCCAATGGAAAGTTTGAATGTTAGCAGTGTATTCAGGTACTGTGTTGACAACAGAATGGATAGTACACGAGAAAAGAGAACCCAGAGTCCATGGCATCCCTTTGACAGATCATAATGTGTGACACTGGGGTAAGAGTGACAGAGGTGGCAGAAATTGTGGGGCTTTTAGTACTGCTTGAATCTATTCTGATAGATCAAGGGTCAGCCTCCTACTCTGGAACCTTTCTCCTATACAGGCCTCCTCTCCTCAGGAATGGACCATCATTACATGTGTAGTGATGTATTGTTTCTAATCTAATAAAGCTTGCTTGGGGATCAGAATGCAAACCTAGCCACAACCATAGAGGCCAGGCAGTGTTGAAACATACATTTAATCCCAGCAGCCATACTTGTTAGCCATAGAAGCTGGGTGGTGGTCCACACCTTTAATCCCAGAAAATATATATGTATGTATATATATGTATGTATACAGGGCCTCCAACTTGGCAATTAGTCTCCAGTCACATTGAGGAGAGGATCACCCCAGTATTGGTAAGAAATAAAAGCTCTCTAGTGGTTTGGCTGTTATGCTTCTCTAATCTCCAGCTTGAACCCAAATATCTGTCTCTGGGTTTTTATTATTCATGCTACATACACATCGTGATGCAACTACACTATTGTTGATATGTCTCCTTCCTGTTTGCTTAGGAAACATGTTTAGGTCTAGGTTGGACATGAAAACAAGCATGATTATTTGTAGAAAAATTTTGAAGCCAGATAACCTGGCTTTGGGTTCTAATCCCAGAGTCCTAGTAGTATGACCAACTTCCTTATTCTATACATCATTTGGAAATTTATGACAGTAATTGTAACAATCTCATTAAAGACCTATGCAAAGCAAACAAGACAGGAAAATTACTTACAAAATGTTGGGCATATACTAAGTGCTCAGAAAACAATACCTTTTATTTTTTATAGCTTAAGACCAAAGAATAGAAAGAAATTAATTTCTGATGTGATTAAAGTATTCCATTGCAAAATTTGAAAGCCAACTGTGCTGGCTAGTTTTATATCAACTTGATGGAGGTTAGGGTTGTTTTGGAAGAGAGGACTTTAACTGAGAAAATCCCACCAGATTGCTCTGTGGGAAAGCCTTTGGTGTATCATCTTGATTGATGTGGGGGAATCTCTCTCAATGTGGGTAGTATCACCCATGGGCCAATGGTCCTGGGTGCTATGGAAAGCACTCTATGCAAGCCAAAGTACAAAGCCATGAGGCAGCACTCCTCCATGGCCCCTCTATTACTTTCTACCTCTGTATTCATATCTTGCTTGAGTTCTCACTTTAACTTTTTTCAGCTATAGAATATGACCTGTATGTATAAGATGAAATAAATCCTTTACTTGCCAATTGATTTTGGTCATTTTTTTTATCATAGCAATAAAAACTCTAGCTAAGACAGTGACCTATCATTTCAAACATTTGTAGCCCAACTCTTTGAGTCAAATGCCTCATCAACACTAGTGAAACTCCCAAGGCTTTTAATTAAATATTTTACATCAAATTCAATGACAAAATGGATACAAATAGGACATGAGACACCCAGGGACACAGAAGACTAAATGAAGACAAACAATAAGCATTTCTTGGCTGTGTTTCTTGGCTACTAAGAACCATGGACTACAAGGATGGGGACTGAGCTGGAGAGACAGAATTCATGAGAAGTGCTCATTTCTCTTCTGAATGAGAGCTGAGGCTGCTAGGAACATGTATTTCTTAGACACTGGTTTCCTCTGGGTCAGCAATATCTCATGTAGGGTTATATTGTTCCACTGCTGCTTCCTGCCCAAACAGTTTACAGACTCAGTCAAATATCTATTTTCTGTTTGCTTTTACTCAGGACCTTCAGATTATGAGACTGACATGCTGCCTACTGCGCTAAGGATGCCTGTTCTGTTTGCTTCTAGATTTAGCATTTGGTATTTATTACAGAGTTTTGATACTTTTTGTTTTATGTTGCGGAAAAGATTCTGATAGAATTACCATTTTCTTGCTCACCCGGTTACACTCTTACATGAATGTTCTAAAAGTTATCAGTTTTTTAGTAGACATATCTGCACTAAAATATCTCCAAACTGAAATGTCATTCTGATCTGTGTAGTAAGGTAATAACTGGGGGGAACTTGAACTTGCAAGATTTTTTTGTGAGTATGGTTGAGAGTTTTTATAAGGAGCTAAAAAGTCACATCTTTTCACTTCTTGAACATGCTTCGGTAAATTCTAATGCTGAGATTGGAAGAATACAAGTGATGTGCTACATAAACCTTCATTCCTACCCCACCGTCCTCCAGCAAACACACATAGATAAGTCAAGAATCTATGACCTGAAAATAAAGGTTAATAATTGAGGTGGAAAACGGGCTGACCAGGATTAACTGAACAATCTTGCTATTTCTTGGGGATTTCATTTCTAAACAGGCATTGGGACTCCTGCTACTTGATTTCCCATGACAAAAGTAAAGGAATTTTCTTGAAGTTTTGGAGCTTTTGCTCCTCAGCAATAATAAAAGAATCATAAAAAATTGCATTGACTGGAAGAAGGCACACTGGAGGAAAACCTATAGTCTTTTCTTCGACTTGATGCACCCATTAACGTCAGCAAGATGCTTTTGTTGAAAATGTGCTGAGAAGGAAGATTCTAGAAGAGAGAACCAAATTTAGAAATATCACCTTCAGTGTGAACACTAAGGTATCTGACCAAGCACCTGATGGCAAGTTGGTCACCTGGGAGGTTAAAACTTGAACTAAAATGGATATAAATAATCATCTGTGCTTGAGTTTAGATTGATAAGGTCACTTTAGTACCAAGAAAATCCAGTGGAAACATTAGGAGAGAGCACCAGTCACCAGCATTTGTCTTATGTCCCCTCTCTGTCTTGGGAGCACTGGCCTGTGTTGGGAGACCAACTTCATCATACTTCAGTCACCAGGATGTGACTTCCCCACCAGATGCCACCCTTCTTTAAACTGCCTTTCATTTCACTCAGGGCAATTTTACTATCCCTTGACTTTAATATCCCTTTACCCAAAGAATGTTACATGGATGAACCCAGATATGACAGGCAAAAATCCTTCGTGTATTTGGGTGATGCCCTTGCTGTTCTGTTACCATAATGAAAAGAACTAAAGCAGGCTTCTGTCTCTTCAGCCTGGTCTCCAGAATATACACATGAAATTGAAATTAGAGCCCAAGCCACTAAGAGAAGCTAAGGGTAGCAGAGCTGCCTATCCCATAGGATAGATTAGTTAGTGATTAGATAGATAAGGGATAATAAATAATGATTGTATTATGACATTATATTTGGAAGATATTTGTTATGTGTAAAAAACTCATTCATTCACTTGTTTAGCTAGTGTTGTCAATCACACTAAAAAATACTCTGAAATCTGTCTTTCAAAGGGAGTATTTCTATGGACCAATTCCTTACATATTTCACAAATAAATATTTTATAGTCAGCAACCACATCAGACACCTGTAAAGGGAACCTATCCCCTGGCAGTCACTGCAGTCTATTCACTGGGAACTTCCAACATCCCTGATATACTTTAGCTAGTCTGTGAGGAGCTTAGAATGAAACTTTCACTAAAAGTGCTAAGCTAAACAAACCAGAACTCTCCATCACTGGAAAAAGTCAAATTGGAAGGGATAATGCCAGCAAAGTACACATTGTTATAGTTGATAGATTACAACAGAAAACTCATGATGTGGAGGAGACTCTATAACAATGTCTCCATCACATCAATATTACAGTGATACTGTGGCAAAATAATATTTCAAAAGCATTTTGTTTGCTCTTTCTCCACTTTGACATTTTCCTTAACCAGGTCTGAAACAGAAGACATGTACATTTCAGTTTCTGATTTGGAAACATGTCTTTACTAGGACTCAAAGCAAAAGTTGGTTGCAGATCACTCTTCCTGGGCCTTAACTTGTGGGAAGAAGATAAAGCTAAAGACTCTACTGAAGCAGCAGAAACATCACAAGAAGTAGTTTGGTTCTTTGCCCAGGAAGGCAGTAAGACCTACAGGCTGAGTGTAATGAAATGGGAGAATCAGTGAGATTCAAGAGACCACACAGGTTATCATAGGAGTGGCCAATTGGAAATGAAGGCATGATGGTCTAATGGCATTTAAGCTCTGCAGAAGATCCTCAGACAATCTGAATATTTGACATGATCATATCTGAATGGCCAGCCCACATGAATTAAATACAGTGATGTTAGATATACATATCGGATTAATGAGAGACACCATATGAGGGAAAGGAGAAATTACAAGTTAGAAGAAAATATGGCTAAGTAAACATACCCTGAAGGGACATAATGATAAAAAGTTCAGGAATTCCTTCTAATTAGCAACCCAAAGCTGCCTGTATCCAGAGCTGACTCCAGAAGCCAAGGTGTATAGGCATTGGGGCACATCTGTTTCTATATCCCCAGGATCAATCTTTCTTACCATGTAGATGTTTTCAGATTGAACTCCCATGTTCTGAGCAATTCTGAGCAAGTGTCAGTCCTTGGGGATCAAATGAGCCAAACCAAATCCCTCCACTAGAGATGAGTTAAACATGTTTGAAATGAAATAAATACACATAATGGGTTGTCACTGCATGTAACAGTGTGTCTCATGCTTTTTGCCTTCATGAGCATGTACCTCATGGATTCACGGGAACTTACCCTTCACTAATCAATTCCACAGGCCACTGCCAGTCAATTCCCCCAATGTGTCAGGAACATTTAAAGATTCAAAGCTCTTTTGTCAAGCTAGGAAATTTACATAGTTCTTGAAAGTCAAGAGAATCCAGCAATATTGACCTTAAAATCACAAATAAAAGACTTTTGTTGGAGAATTTCAGAAGGCTCTGGAATAAGCAGGTCTTCTCTGCAATGGGGTAGACTAAATATGAAAAGTTAGTTCATTGCAAAATAAATTACAGATGCAATGCTGCCCAAGAAGGAGATGTGAACAGCCCTTTTAAAGAATTCAACAAAATGGTATTCTAAATTTTTTATGATATTATAAAAGAACATTGAGTGAGAAAATCGTTCCATGTAGTCTCTTATAAAATAACAATTCTCAGAATAGTATGATTCTAGCAAGGATACAGAGATAAGAATGCAGCCAAAGGAGTTAGGAAGATGGCTCCATAGAAAAAGTGCTTGCTGTGCAACCATGGTGACTTTAGATTCCAAGATTGTACATCAAAATTTGCTCAATGAGACTAGAAGGGCTGACCAACAGTTCAAAGTACTTGCTGCTCTTATATAGGACCTAAGTTCAGTTCTCAGTACCTACATTAGGTGGCTCACAACTACCTACACACCCCGTTCCAGAGGATTGAACAGCCTTTTCTGGCCTATGTGGGAACTGTGCGTGCGTGCGCGCATGCACACACACACACACACACACACACACACACACACACACACACACACTAACACTTAAAATTAAAAACAAAATCTTACAAAAAAACACCATACTTGAATGAGATGGCACATACTTGTAATCCTGCTGCTGGGGAAGCAGTTTCAGGAGGATTGCTGGGGCTTCCAGGCAATCCAGATTTTCCTATATGTTGAGGTCCAGGTCAGTGAATGACCTGTTTTATTTAAGAAGGTGGATGGCATCTGAGAATCAACACCCAAGGTTCATCTCTGGCTCCTGAATACAACAACCCACACAAAATAATACAGCCATGGTGAAGCAGCATTGACTATAACAATGCTTCCAGGGTAAATTTAGAGGTGGCTGCCATTGAAATAATTCAGTGCAATGTATAGTAGCATAGAAACCTGAGTTAGCTCACATGCCAACAATGTAGTTGCTTTTGGAACAAACCAGTAGAGTGGCTAGGGAAATTTATTGTCCCCTAACAGAGGTTGTTAGCTATCAGCTGACAATAAACTTACAGAGTGCTCTGCTCAGAATAAAGGAGATATTTTAATAATGAGTAAGAAAGTAATTTTTCCAAATAAACTTGGATTGTGATAAGCATGCAGAGAAACAGATGTTTGGATGTAACAGTTGTCTAATTGTTTTATTGAAAATTATGCAAATATGTACAGATAGAAGCTGCAGTCTTTGGAGACTTGGAAATGGATTTTTCTAACCTGCTTAAAAATCTTCCAAGTGAAGCATCTCATTGGATTGTGAAATAGTTTGTTAAATATAGGAAAAGCAGAATTTTCCATTTGGTTTGTGAGAACAGTTGACAGGCATCAAAGAAGTTTTGGGCTGAATTCCACTAAAACCCTTTGCAGAGCTGAGAAGGAAAGCCAGGGACCATGTAAGCAGCCCAGCACCACCCTTTTCTGTTTGCCTCTTCACAGCTCTTTTGGGCTCCCTTTCTTCCTCCAAAAATTTGACTCAACTTAAGAATGAAGCTGCACTCACAAGACCATCCACATTTATGCAGTAAAGTGATGAATCAAGAGATTTAAAAAAATATATCTAGTTACTTCACTGTCATTGAAGATATTAAATGATTGAATGCAGCGGTGATGCCAAAATGATTTTAAGTGATGAAAAATGTTTATCTCACTTTCACTTTACCTTGCCTTGTTTGTTTTGTTGCTCTTGTTTCTTTGGTTTCTCTGGAGTCATGGCCTTACTAAGATACCCAGGCTTGCCCCAAACTTAAGATATATCCACCTCAGCCTTTCCATTTTGGGCATCATAGGCTTATGCCACCACCCTAAGCTTATGTCATCTTTTTTTTAAACACCTCATTTTAATACATCTGAAACATGCTTTAGAATCCTCAATATATTCATGGTATCACTTATGTATGAATACAAGTGGGCTGGAGAGACAGCTCAGTGGTTAAGAGTATTGGCAGATTCTCTAGAGGATGGACTTTGGTTCAACTATCAGTATGTACAGTGTAGCTCACAAACATTTTTAACTCTTGTTCTAGAGGATCCACTGCCTTCCTCAGGCCTCCATGGTCAACAGGCATGTGCATGGTGCACAGACATATGTGCAGGCAGGCACTTATAAAATAATAAAAATAAATAAAACAGTAACTATATGTGTACACACACATACACACACACACACACATATATATATAGTTGTATTGTGTATAATCTATTTTGCTAATAAAGATATGAAAGTGAATTAGAAGGAGATTTTGTTTTGTATGCTCCAGAGAGTTCCTGACTTACGGTGCAAACCCTGAGGCAAGTTTATATATTCAGTAATGGGCAGACTCATCCATCTTACAAATATTACTACAGCTCTTGAAAAAGCCCAACTTTCACATTCCAATTCAGTGACATTTTGGGGAACTTACAATGGGGTTAGAATCTGATGAGAAATGATGCATTTCCATGGTTTATCTAATCCCACTCCAGCAGGTAAAATTAAATGTAATGGCCCCAGGTTTGGGTAACAGACTTATGGTTCTTATATATGCTCTTTGGGCGTTAAAAATCCAATCACCCCAAACATTTCTGAAGTGTCAACATCTGTTGCTCATAGAGCATGAAATAAATGATGTATGGCTGGGCAGACATGTTTTCTTCTTGACTGACTATATTTTAAAAACTGTAGGAAAATATGGGTTTAAGGTTTTTGAGCAAAACCTTGAAACTTGATAACAAGGAACAAAACATTTCTTAAACTACTTAAAATCATCACTTCAGGTCCAGCAAACTGAGTTCTCGCCATATTTTAGGGCAGGAGTAGGGGGAGTGTTCAAAGAACAATAGGTTTTCTTCCCATGCCAGGTTGTTAATATTATGTCTCCTATCACGTACTTGAGTTCTTTAAAAATTATATAATCATTTTATACTTATACTAGCAAATACAAAATAGAGTAATATGCAATGCAAAGACATTTTGATCAGAGGTATTTTGAAGTGTTGTCTGGCCACAGCTTTGTAAGTTTCCCCATATTATAATCTGCACAGAAAAGATTTCTTTTACTTTTTGTTTAACTGATTAAGGGCCCATTTTGATAACTAAATGCTTCTGGAGGAAGTGAAAAACAGCTGATAAGAAATCCCAGAATCAAAGTTTTGAGATAATACACTGTTTGAACTTATTTTAATTTCATGGCTAGGTATGTGCCTATTATCTCAGAACTGGAGAGGCTAAAGCAGAAAAATTGCTCTGAGTCTGGGGTAAGCCTGGTGTAGAGTGGGACCTTTTCAAAAATAAATAACTATGTAGATAAGTAAAGCAAACAAAAACGCATGCCCTCTTAGCCTAGCCTTTTTCCATACTAAAAGAACCATTTCTAGTATCAGGTAGTGAATTCACTCTTCCTAGAGCTGAAGTTATATTACTACCTGACTTAATAATCTTTTATTTGGGTTGCCTTTGTTGTAATTCCTATGCCTGTGAAGTTAACTTCACCCACTAGACAAGATCCATTGTCCAGATCCTTCTCTATTCCTCTGCCCTTAGTGTTTACTTTAAAGCAAATCTGGATTTACCTGGCTTACTATTGGGTTCAAAATTTGGGAAGCACTGGCAGAGAAAACTGGGTAGAAGGGCAGGAAGATTAGGCTGTGCTCTCTGTTTCCTGATCTTGCTTCAGTGCAGTTGCTTCAACTACTTCCTTTCATTGCTCCTTGAGGCTTTGTGGTGCTAACAGGTCTCAGCTGCATTAGTCTTTGCTGTCCCAGGGTACCTTATTGGCTTCTTTATTGATGTCACCACCTGCATTTTTCTTGTCAAGACTCTGAAACATGAAACAACTTAGATCCCATGAAGCCAACTCTGCTATCTGACACCACCCAAGGGGCAGTTTCCTTGCTCTGGCTTCTAACTCTGGCTTTTCTTCTTGATTCTCATCTAACAGCAATAAATACATCTCTGTAGAAAGTAGCACTGACATCAATTATTCAACTAACTTAAGTCAACCAACCATATTTGTATACACAAAACAAGTCATGAAAACAAAGACACAACACCTCATCACTATAAAATACACATCTCTTTATGAGTGGAACATTTCTATATATATGTTATTATTTTAATATTGTTTACTTTGTGTGTATTAATGTGCACATTTGTGTGTCCATGTGATGGTGATGCCTGTCCACATGGAAGCCATAAGTTAATGCTCTTGGGTCTTCCAACACTTTTCACCTTGGTTTTTGAGACATTGATTCTCTTAGGTCTAGAATTCATTGATTTAGTCAGGCTGGCTGATTCATGAGCTCCTAGTTTCCGCCACCTCCTTACCCCACAAACCCTGCACTGCTAGGATTACAATTATGGAACACTATGCCCAGCATTTCACCTATGTTATGAGCATCTAAACTTAGGTCTTAATGTTTGCATGACCAGCACTTTACTCTCTGAGCTATCTGTCCAGTCCAGACTTGGGGACCTTTAAAAGTGCTGAAAACAGTTTATTTTTACACCACTGTGGAATTCAGGTCTACTTGTCTCACTGAAATGAAAGAGATTTCTTTTTTTCCCCTCTATGTGGACATTTCTTTGTCTCCCTATCAAACTTTGCTCAATAAACTTTTACCTTTAAAGTCAGTATTAATGAATAGATTTGCAGTACAGTTGGTAAGAGTGAGACCATCATTTTTTTTTCAGACATGAATGGGTCTCAGACTTTAGAAGAGCTAATATTCTTAAATTCCACAGAAATGCTCTTCTATGTATCTCTGTGTTTTTAAATTTAAATTAGAAACAATCTTATTTTGTATATATCAATCTCAGTTCCCTCTCCCTCCAATTCTCCCATGCTTCCCCACCGGCCCCATCCTATCCCTCTCCTGCTCCATAGAAAGGGTGAGGCCTTCTATGGGGATCATCAATGTCTGTCATATCACTTGGGGCAGGGCCTAGGCCCTCCCCCATGTGTCTAGGCTGAGAGAATATCTCTCTAGGGAAGTTTGCTCCCAATGTCCATTCGTACACTAGGTATAAATGATGGTCTATTACCAGGGGTCCCATAGACTGCCCAGGCCTCCTAACTTACACCCCTGTACAGGGGCCTGGTTCTGTCCTATGCTGGTTTCCAAGCGGTCAGTCTGGGGTCCATGAGCTCCCCCTTGTTCAGGTCATCCTGTTTCTGTGGGTTTCCCCAGGATGGTTTTAACCCCTTTGCTCATCGCTCTTCCCTCTCTACAACTGAATTCCAGGAATTTGGCTCAGTGCTTAGCTGTGGGTCTCTGCTTCTGTTTCTGTGAGGCACTGGATGAAGGCTCTATAATGGCATGTAAGGTAGCCATCAATCTCGTTATAGGGGAAGGACATTAAAGGTAGACTCTCCCCTATTGCTTAGGTTCTTAGTTGAGGGTCATCCTAGTATACCTCTGGACATTTCCCTAGTGCCATATTTCTCTCTGAAACTATAATGGTTCCCTCTATTAAAGTATCTCATTTCTTGCAACCCAATAAGAACTAATATTCTTATTGAAGAGGTTTGTCTATCATTTTCACTTGACTAGGTAGAAACTGACTTTTCAAATTATGTTCAAATCAGTCTCTGTTATAGTGGGTAAATTTATCTATTATTTATTCAACAACTATTTAATAAAAACTTTCTTTGTGCCTGGTAACTAACATACAGCTGTGCTTCTAATAGACTAATAAGTTTGTATTATCATGCATGGAGCAGCAAGTAAAAGCTCACAGGCAAAACCTGACCTTGAAATAAAGATTTATTGTAATATAGCTACTTACACTTATTTGTGCATTTCAGCTGCTCTCACGCTACAATGGCAGAGTTCAGTGGTGGTGACAAAGACCTTGTATTGTTTGAAACATAAAATATTTACTAACTTGGATTTTATAGGAGAAATATGACAACTCCCACTCTGGTAAAAGGACTGAGACAATAAAAATAGATTTAACATAAAACTACACCATTAGGGCATAATAATGTTGCTTGAAAAAGTGTTTTGCAATTAGCCCATGCTAGCCTCAGACTTTAGATCCTCCTGCCTGAGCCTCTTGAGTATTGGGATTCCAGGTAGGCACAATTACACCCAAATTTTTGATTAGATAGAAAGCCACATCAGCATAGAGTGTGGAGGAGGGTAAGTCTTGTTTTAATATGTAGGACTCGACTTCCATAGGACACTGGAGGCAAGATTGAAACATTGTGAAAGACTGAGAGGAGAGACTATCTGGAGGCAGAAAAACATCCCAAGGGGGATCAGATGAATATAAAAGGGCCTTGAGGGAACTCTTTTCTGGCTATTTATTACTTATTCATGCTTTCATTTTTTTTTTTTTTAAACCCAGTGAACTCCAAGTACTACTCCTCTTCCTCTCCTCCAATCTTCTACAATGTTGGGAATAGAAGCTAGCCTTGAGCATGTTATCCAAGTTCCTTACTATTGAACCAAATCTCCAGCCTTCAGGAAAGCTAGAATGAGCAGTGATTTACTATTTTCTGCTTCTGAGAATATAGTGACATTCAATGTTCATTCACTGCCCTCAAAGAAATTCCAGCCCAGTAGGGGGAGCCAGAGATATTAGCATCCTAGTACAACATGTTCATAGAGAAGCAGGTCTTAAAGAAGGTGGTATGATCCATGGGAGACAAGGGCAACAAATGGGGGACAGGAAAAGCCTGGAGAAGCACAATGGGAACTACCAGCTGAAGAAAGAAAGATTGGTGTCTCAATACAAGGGAATAACAAAAACATTCATAGAAGGATAATAGAAGTGGTGTTTACAAATTATGCTTTGCTGAGTGCTGGTCAGGGTAGAGGCAAGGAGGGAGAGCAGTCGCAGTAACAATGAGCTTAGAGTGGCAAACTATGATCATGTCAGAATATTGTCCAGACACTTCACTGTATCTCTACGTAAGCCAGAACACAGAATACCCAGAAATCCCAGAGACTGAAAAACTACCACTTGACTAGGATCCAGTGCATAATGAAATGAGAAAAAACTGGAATGCTTCTCTGTATTATAAAACACAAAAGGTGAAATATTTCAAAAAGCAAGCCTAATATATTTCTCAAATGTACATGTTATGAATTGTTTACAATCTGAGTATTAATCATTTTTAGGATTACAGTTCAAAGGATTGTGGAGTTTATGCTGAACCAAGTCTGACACTTTTTTTCACTCATTCTTCCAGCTTTAGAAACCCAGATGCAGTAAATCAGGTCTCTATTAGGGTTTTTATAAATTAAAGTCCAGAATAGGTTACATTAATTTGTGATCAAATTTATCTCTCACAGATTCAATTCCATTTGCCAATATTACTACTGAAAACCATTTCCACAATTAGTCTTTTGTCAACAGCAAGTTCATTCACCCAGAGAGATTTTTGCCATGATTATACATGATGAATTTGGGGCCTGGGAAATGCTTATTGACTGTCACTTGTGAATCTAATTGTAAGATCTAAAAGGGCAAGGTATTTGTCAGTTTTCTTAAAGCTGCAAAATCCCTACAGCTAGGCTGGCAATCAATTACACTAATTGAGTTTAGTTCAATGTGCTTAAGAGATGACTTTTATGTTAATGACACACTAATGTGTAGGAGGCAATAATAATCAACTCACGCCTTTGGGTTTGTTGAGACGCTGAGCAGATATGCTAGCTCTTAACCTCATCTCATACCATCAGTCATATATACATGATGCTGAAGTGTTGGGATACCCCAGGGTATTGTGCTTTAGCAAGCAACAGCTTCCTCTTATGTAATAGAAACTGGAATTCATCTTCTCTAAAGCTAGCCAGAAAAACCTAAACATAACGTCACTAAACTTTTGTAACCTTTCTGTAAGAAGTGGCTACAATGAAATTCTGAGGGTCTGGAACAACAGTTTAGTGTTTGAGAGCACTTGTGGCTCTTGCAGAGGATCAGGGTTCAGTTCTCAGAATCTACATGATGCTATACAACTATGGACTTGCAGACATATCCAATGCCTCTTCTGATCTCCATGCACTCCTGTACTCATGTGATACATATAGCATGCATCCAGGCAAATCACTCATACACATGAAGTAAAATTAAATAAATGTAAGAAAAACTAGAGAAATTCTTTGAGTTGTCTAGTCCAACAGTAGGTCATAGGAGCCTCATTCCATAGGGAGCCTACTCTAATCCTGGCATAAGAGAGGCCATGAAGGACTGGAACATATGTGCCTGGCCAGGTTTCTACATATCATCAATTGAATTTGATCGCACTGCTTTTACAGAGATGTCTATACTTTATTAAACCTTAGCAAAATAATAGAGCATTCTCCTGAAGTTGTTGGGTCTTCACTTCCTTGGCTTCCCATGTCACAAACATAAATAAGTAAATAAGTAAATAAATAAATAAATAAATAACAGAAACTACAATGAAGACTTCTGTGTTCTGTTTGGCAATACTCACTATAAAATGTGTTATTTATACAACTGTTAGGATGCACTGCATTATAGGAGAAGCTGTAGAGCACTTCACACTTCACTATTAGAACTATTCGTAGAGGATAAACCAACATAATCATCTTAGAAAACTATTCAGCAGTAAGCTCAGGTTTGTATTTTTAAGCTTGACTACAGGACCATTGGCCAAAATGTCCTTTCATAATGCTTGATAGGCAGTGTTTTCAAGAGCATACTCCAAAGGCTGGGAGTACAGATCAGTGGTGAAGGTACTTACTTAGCATTCACCAGGCAGACAATGGGTTCCATTCCCAGGGTGTGTGCTTTGTGCACAAACAAACAAAAATAAACAACAACAAAAACACAAAATGTGGTGGTTTGAAAGAAAGGGAGCTGCACTAGTAGGAGGTATGGCTTTGTTGGAGTAGGTGTAGCCTTGTTGGAGGAACTGTGTCACTGTGGAAGAAGGCTTTGAGGTCTCCTATGCTCAAGCCACATGCAGTGTCTCAGACCACTTCCTGTTGCCTGCAAGTCAAGATATAGAACACTTGGCTACTTCTCCAGTACCATATCTGCCTGCGTGAATCATGTCACACCATGATGACAATGTACTAAACAGGAAAATGTAAACCACTCCAATAAAATGCTTTCTTTTATAAGAGTTACCATTGTCATGGCGTCTCTTTACAGCACTAGAAACCCTAATTAAGACACTAAAGCATGGTAAAACAAACAAAGCAATAATGAATTTACCAGCCTGAGATGCTGGTAATCGATGGGAAAATATGTGTAAACAGGAAGATTTGAAGATTCCAGCCTCATTCAATCAGGGAATGCTCTTTGTTTCAATATAAAGCCATATATTCTTCAGAAAAATCATGGAAAGAAGACAGACTAGAATTTTTCATTGTAAAAAATTTCCCACCATCAGGCTTCATTTCAAAATAAAAACATTCCAACAGTTCACATTCAACAATATGCTATTTTCATAATATTTTACCTTCATGCTATTTGTTTTAAAATATTTATTTTCTAGTTACAGTTTATTCAATAGCCTAAGTCATACTTAAATTTTTTATTATTCAATCCAGCATTCTTCAGCAATAATAATTAAAAAATAAACAGATTGACTTGTTTTTTTATAATTTTATGTGTATGGGTATTTTGTCTGAATGTATATTTATGTATCATGTATATGCAGTACTGAGACAAGAGAGGGTTTTGGATCGCCTGGAACTGGAGTTGCAGATGGTTGTTATCAGTTGTGAGGGAATCCAGATCCTCTGCAAGAGCAGTTACTGCTCTTACAACTGAGACATTTTTCCAGCCCCTAGAATCAATTTTAACAGGCATTTTGGAATTTTCTGTGCAGAGTTTAGTGACACATTTTGAAAAATGTTACTCCATTGGAAAATATCCAGGTAAGGAACCCTTCAGGTTAAACAAGTGATTAGTATCCATATTTATTATAATTTTCATTTCTCCTTACTATATAACAGGGTGGGGTCCTGGATTTCTTGCATCATCTTAATTTCCTGGGAACTTTCTGGATATGAGTTAACATCAAGATGTCTTTACATGGAGGCAACAGCAATTTCTTATGATAAACAACTTGATGAAGTCATGTTTGCTATTACGCTTGCATGCATCTAGCCTGTTGGAAAGCATATAAATTAGAGATTAAAGGCACATTTTTCACATTTCCTACTCTGCTCTGCTCAGAGGTGATGATGCTCAGAATAGAAGACAGCTCTCCATTGTCTAAATTTATTTTGTTGTTATGACTCTTTCACAAACTAGGGCTGAGTCTTGAGACAATTTCTTTCTGAGTATCCTGGAATCCAGACCAAGATACCAGTGTTTTTTGTTTTGTTTTGTTTTTTTATGGACTCTTGAGTATAACAATTTGTGTTTTGATTTACTAAGAGACCTTTAAGGAAACTTTTACTTCATTTTATAATGTTAGATTCATTTGGATAAGCTCAAAATAGTTCAAACGTTCAGAGACCATGAATGCTTAATAGCATATTGAAATTTTTAAAGCACTCAATTATTGTGCAGAATAATTAACATGTGTCACCAGTATCCATTTTACTCGATGCAGATTTCTTATGTGCATAATTGATGTTTAACAAAATATGGAACATAGGCATTTTCAGTGACATATATTTAGCAATTTTATGGATGTCTAATTAGCTTGTCACAATAGTACCCATTTAATTCAATTTAAGGGCTGAAAACTACTTTCAACTTTTATTAGTATGACACTTATTTTCTGGGTTATATAATCCATGAGAGAAACAAATTAAAGACCCAAAATAAAAATTGCAAAAAGATTTTTCTCCATCCATCCACATTCCTATCTCTCTTGTTTTACAGATGGAACTCATTGGACCTGGGACCTCGTGTATTTTAGGCAAGTGAACAACCACTCAGCTATATTTATAGTCCCTACCACTTCATTTTAAAAATATATTACAATTTTTTCCTATTAGCTCTCTATACAAGTGATTTCCATTTTCATAAACCATTTACATTTGTTGATGTTGGGACATATGTAAGATTCTGAGTTCAGTTCCCACTACAATAATAATAGTAATAATAATAATAAGCGTTTGTCTATTTTATGTAATCTTAAGGTCACATTTGCTTAACTATATACTGAGCTAGGCCCTGAAGAAAGGAATCTTCGGTTTAATATAGCAGCTTTTATAAACAGCCATTGAGCTAAACAAGAGCTGCTGTCATTTATACTTATGTGGGTAACACATTTCATCTTCAAGATGAAACAAAGAGTGGTTATCATCCTTGTTGCCATTCATAATAGAAAGCACTGGGGAACAAAGTAACATAACTGGACATCAGACAGCTTTACATGACATTGGAAGGAATCCCCACAAATGATTACATAATAGAACAAGAAATTCTTTCAAAGAAATTGATAAACACTAAAACGGAAGAAAAGTGTTTCAGAAACAGGCTGGGGACATAGTTTAGTCAGTATGGAGATTGTCTAGTGTATATGAAACTCTGAGTTTGATTGGCAGTGCTTCATAAACTGAGCATAGTGATATATAACTGTAATCCTGGCACTTCAGAGGTGGGGGCAGAAAGACCAGGAGTTCAAGACCATTTTTATTATCATAGTGAGTATCAGGGCAGCTCATGCTACATGAACTCTTGTCTCAAAACAAGACAGGGGATGATAGCTCATCAGTTATGAGCATGAAGTACTATTCCAGAGGACCCACATTCATTCCTTGTACCCACATTGGGTAGCTCAGAATTACCTGTAACTCCAGCTCCCTGGGATACAAGACCCTCTTTTGGCCTCTGAAATGCCTTCAGTCATTTGCACAAACTCAAACAAAGGCACACACGCAGATACACACACACACTCACTATAAAATTATGACTATTTTTAAAAGAGAGGAAGAAATAAAGTATCCAGAAACAATGCATAACAATAATTCAGATGAAGGGAAAGAATACATTGTTGTTTAAAATGGGAATAATTATACTGGAAGTGTGGCAGAGACTTTGTGTAGCATACTTGAACATTTCTAGCACTGTAAAAATAAAATTAAATGGAATAAAAGATGAATAGCTGTTTTGAAAGCAACACGTTATATATACTATATATGAAATTATGTGCTTTATGTTAAACAAGCTATGAAATAACTAGAAGAAAATATTGATGAATAGATTATAGACTTGGGGTGGAAAGGGTATATTAAGAAGAATGTAAAACATAGAAACCACGAAACAAAAGCCAAATAGAATTGACCAAGTAGCGATTTTAAATAGCAAAAAAAAAAAAAAAAAAAAAAAACTCACAGTGATTAGACAATAATTGGAATGAAATATGTGTAGCAAATAGGAAAGGACAATCAGTAACAAATGAACAATAAAGATTTTGTTAAATCCATAAAAGAGAAGGTAATCAAATAAAATATGGCTAAGCTTGTGAGAAGAAACAGAGAGTAAAATAATACAAATGGCCAACATAGTTCTGAATGCTACTCATTGTCTATACATATGAAGTAAAAATGTTGATATATAATATCCCCCCAGAAGCAGAAGTACAAGTTGATGTTACTTGTGTCATCAGAAGCTTTCACAATTTAAATGCCTATGTAATATGTCTCTCCAAGAAACTTGTCTTTAATCAGTTGCTGGATAGAACTATGCAACATAGAATTTGCACTGGAAGATTTTATGAGTGATGGAATATGTATGTGTCTTCATACACACATACACACACGAAAAAGAGGAATCATTCTAGAAATTAAACATTTGATTTCATACTATATTCATTAGAAAACTTGAAGGAAAAGACTCTCAAAATCATTCAAGAAGTCAAGCCAAAAAGAAAAGTGTGGGAATATGAGAGAAGGAAGGAAAATGTGGCAACAGTTTCAAAAGATCCAATATACCGCTCAAGAGAATTCCTACAATAGGAAGAAGAATAAGCAATAGGGGGAAAGAGGGGTTTTAATGACTCTAAAATGTCTGAGCCGAATGACCTGAAAATCTAGCTTGAGAGTGACAACAAAAGCACCTTCACACCTGGATGCCTGCCATGAACTTTTTAATTCTTCATGGAAAAGAAATTATCTCCAAAGGTGTAGTGAGAAAAAAGGATAAAGAAATTACCCTTAAAGGTATATATAGAAAGGATGCATCATCAAGGACAGAAGAGAGAAAATCCCAGTATCATCATGTGTCTATAGGCCCCAAATATCCAAATATAAAGCAGCTTGCATAGAAGTTGCTACAAAGACAGGCAAAGAGGTTAATGACTATAGCCACAGCACCCTGGAGACTGAGACTTTGTCTCAAGAGTTTAAAAAGAAAGCAAACATTACAAAAAATGAACAGAGCATGTGATCGAGGGAATGAAGGATCCAGTACAGTAGAAAAGTCAGAGTCACAGGATGGCAATTTTGACCTAGGTAATTCAACTGCTCAGCTTAGAGCAGGAAAAATGGAGGACCGAGGTGCAAGTGATAGATAATGCTGTCAGACTAGACTCCATACCTGAGAAGGATAGTACATTGAAAAGCAGAGACTATTAGAAAAACAAGCAAATAAATGAAAATTTCCTTTACATTATTGAGAGTAAACCCAGACATCATAAAATACAGCAAACAGTGAATAATTCACCCCAAATACTATCTAGTGAACATTTAGTGTTTAGAGTCAACTTATAGGTAAGGGTACAAAAGGCTTGATGAGAATTACAGCATAATGATATGGTGGCAGATATTTTCAATCTTTGTATTACTAAAGGTAAGATATGGAAAACAAAAATTGAGAAAGAAAAGAGTAAGGGTACACTGTCATTTTACAATATGCTATTACTACACTCAGAATATGTTGTTCCTAAAGAAGGGGTAAATGAAGAAAACTGCAATCTGTTATTCTAAATTACACAGTAATTGGTGAGTACAGAAGCACACGGGGGAGGAGTAAGGTCATCCAGTGACCTCATCATGTGAATAACTGCCAACACCTGGACAAATAGACAAGGAGTTCTTTGCAATGGAAGTTTTCATGGGAAATCTGAAAAATTACTTCCTGCATGGAATTTCATACACAATCCAAAGCACCTGCAACAACCTTCACTCGGCAACTTGGCATTATTTAATGGTTAAGTCACTGAGTTGTTTTGGGGTACTACAGCTGGTTGCTTGATTGACTGCTTGCTCAATTTTTCCTTGTTATTTGGATATCATGAACTATGTAGGTATTTGACTTTTAATTCATTATTTTGTATATTACGATTTCATTTCATACAGCTAAAAACGAAAGCTATTTCACACACACACACACACACACACACACACACACACACACACACACAATATGTTTGGATCATAATCATTCCGTAGTAGGATTTCATGTACCTTCCTCACTGCTGCTGATATGCTCCCTATTCCCAACTAGTCCTTTTAAATTTCCTGACTTATTTCTTCATATTTGGTGCTTTTGAAGCAGGAATTTCTAGATCAGCATGATATTTATCTGGAAACCCTGTTCTGGAGTCAATGAATGAATGACCGTTACATAAAGCAAAATGCATTCTAAGATCCTGCTGATTAGACATGGCCCCACAGTAAACAACTGCAGCTTTGAAATATATTGATCCTAAGAACAGTAGTATTCAGTCTAGCACTAGGGTTAAAATGCTTCACATTAGTCTGTAGTTAGACAAGTGAAACTCAGTCAGACTTACCTAGTTCATTTGTAAAATACAATTTAACAATGTTTCTTGGGTTGTTACAAAGAGTCCCAGAGATGTTTTGCCTTATCTAACTGGAAGAAATGGAAGACTATAAATCAAGGTTACAAATCCAGGCTACAAAACACTTGCAAGACTCATTTGGGGTTTTGGAATTGCACAAAAATGATGGGTCTTTTCAATAGGTATGGGAAAGGCCACACTAAAAGCTTCTGAAAATATTTCAAGGCAAAAGTCTAAATGAAATGTTGATAATTAGCACTTTTCCAAGCTTGTGAAGAGGCGAGCATATTAAAGGCTCCATTTCTTTTTCATTTCAAGAAATTGCCTTTATTCCCTGAAATTGGAAAAAAAAAAGATCCTCAAGATGGCTTTAGCTCTTAAAAATGAATAGCTTGTTTGCACCCCAATGCCAAACACCAGCTGAAAGTTCACAAGCAGCAGCATCATGCTTAGGCATGAGCACCCTATTATTTGATTATAGATAGTTTCATAGGATAATTATTCAAAGCAGACTTTTATCTGTTTCAAGTGAAGACATGAGAAGTATGGATTGCGTGGGTGGAAGGAATTAGCTGATGAATTCTTGCTAGGGAGCATGGAACTTCATTAATCATCACACTGAAATGTGAGTGGAGGGCAAAAAGGAATTAAGAAGAAAATCTTTAGTAGAAACATCTGGAAATAAATCTTCTTTCATGAAATGGCTGTCGTGCAACATTATTCCTTTAAGTGTTATTTTATGGGCATTATAAAATCACACACAATTAAGAAGCAAATTAGGCATGGAAAGGTCACAACTCACTTTTCCCAGACATGCATCAACATTCACAGAATGTATGAAAAGTATCTGAAGATAGGGAGTAGACAACATTCCAGCCACTACTTCTCAACCTGTGGATTTGGGTCCCTTTGTGGGTCAAGCTACTCTTTCTTGGGGGTTGCAGATCACATATCCTATATAACAGAAATCTGCATTAAGATTCACAGCAGTAGCAAAATTACAGTTATGAAGTAGCAATGAAACAATTTTATGGTTGGAGTTGCAACAGCATAAGGAACTGTATTAAAGGGTCAGAGCATTAGAAAGGTTATGAAAAATTGGTTTAAGCACTTCTCTCCTGCAGGCATGGAGTGTAGGGTGTTGGAAGTAATTAAGAAAGTGCTAATCATTTTCATTGTACCTATGCTACATGAAAAGATAAACCATTTCTCTGTGTGACTATTATTGCTAAACAGAATATAACACCTTCACTATTTAATTTAAGATATATTAAAAACTTAAGCTAGTTCACACTTACAAGCAGTTTCTTTCCCCACAGAATTTTCCTTGGGTTCCTGAGAATTTGTTGAGAATTGACTAAATAAACAATTTTAGCTTTATCTTTGGGGAAAAACATGACAGCATCTCCATTTCCTGAGTATTCACAGTTTTAGCCTTTATAAAAGCAAGTTAGGTAAGGCCAATTAGAATTTTTTTAAAGTTCTAAGAATCAAACCTATCCAATTATTTGTGTTCCTGAAATAGTAAATTATGAAATCAATCTGACATCCCTTAGAAAGTAATCCAAGTTATTTCAATCAGTATCAACCAATTATTTAGAAGATATTGACTTAGAAACCCTTTATCCTACAAAAGTTGAGAATGAACAATGAATCTCACATATGCTTAGATAATTCAAAAGAGAATGAATGCTGTTGGCAGAATGTATTAATACTATACAGCTTTCCTTTTGAGATGCATGTATGTGGAGGCCAAGGAAGTGGTTTGGTGGATTGTAGTGCTCACCGTGCATGACAACCTGAGTTCATATCCTTGGAGCTCTTGTTAAAAGCCAGAAATGGTCATTCACATTTTTAATCTCAGCACTCATAGGGTGAAATGGGAGAAGGAGGCAGGAGAATCACCTGTGTTCCAGGTAGCTTATAATATTCAGTACAGAAGCAGAAACAAGAGGACCTGCCTAAAAAGAGTGCAAGGCAAGAGTCACCTCCCAAACTTATCCTCTGACCTCCAAACAGATGCACTCCCCCAAATGCATGCATGTGTATAAACACAGCTATACATATGCACATTTGAAACAGGCAGAAAAAAATTTAAATTAAAAAGCATTTGTGATATACTGCTAAACCACTGTTATTTTGAGCAAATTGGCACTAGCTGTGGAGTGGGCTATTTCATTGCAAAATGAGCACAGTGAATTGGAAATTTATGGGCTTGTATACATTGCACAAGATCATCTGGATTGCACTTAGTGGGAAGGAAAATAAAGTGAAATGTGAAGTATTGTGGCAAAAGGTTGTGTTCTCTGTGGCTAGGTTCACTTACCTAGTAATTTGCAAATATTCCTTAGATCTTTGTCAATGATGCCACCCCTACTGATTTATGTAGTTAACAAAAAAAATAATAATAATAAAAATGCTTTGGTTCTCCCTTCCTTCCCTTCCTCCCTATCTTTCTTTTATTCTTCTCTTCTGTTTCTGCTATAAGGGAATGAAACCAGCATCTCACGTATGCTATGCATATACTCTAACCATGTCATACAGACTCATACGTTTTTTAACCTTCTTTTTCTTTTGCAACACTCTGTAGGCCAGGCAAGCTGCCATCTTACAATCCTCTTGCCTTAGTGTCTGATGTAGTTGGTAAGTTAGTCCTGTGCCACTAGAATGAACTACTGTTTTTCACTTCAGATATTCACAGGCAGAGACCATACCCACTCATCATTGATAGCACCATGGGTTATGCTATTACAGGTCACTTGGTATACTCATTTTACATCCCCTGAAGTAAGGAAACCCTGGACCGGGGACTTTGCACTTCATGAAGATTCTCTTATTATTTGAGCTACCACTGAACTTAAACACATAATCATTTCATGTACCAGCTAATATATTTTTTTTAAAAAAAATCATCAATCTTGGTGATTCCTCAGTATTTTACTCCTAGGTGTTCTCTAAGCAGAAGTAAAATGTAGTTTTTTTTTAAATGTACAAGAACATTGACAGCAACACTACTCACAAGATCCTAAAGGTGGAAACAACCAACTATCCATTAGTGGATGGATGAATGGATGGATGGACAGGCAAAATTTGGCACAACACATATGCACCCATGTCCATACACAATTCAGGCATAAAAATTAACTAAGAATTGCCAATGAAATGTTGCTACAATGTGGATGAATTTTGATACCATGGTACTAAGTGAAGGGAGTCAGTCCTAAATGGTCACCTATTGTATAATTCCATATATATGTAATAGCTAGATATAACAGATCTGTAGCAGTTTTATTTGGGAGCACTAAAAGTGTTCAGGAGATATTTAGTGGTGACATATATAAAACATTAGACTATACAAAATGTCACTAATGCTAATTTTTAAGATACATATATCATAATTAAAAATGAATTGAGCTATCTCCTTTTGAGGAGCCTATCTCCCCTCCAGTTTCCTACATCTCCTTCTTAAGTTCTGTGGGAAATTTCCTAGAGAGAGGATTAACTGTTAAAAGAAATGAAAGCTTCCTCGTGAGGTATAAGCATTAGATTTCCTGAACTTTTCCTCACATGAACTTTTCCAAGATAGGGGTTGGAAAGAAGAAGATGGCAGAATATAGAAGAAAATGAAAGTAAGAAGGTTGCTATTAGGCTCAGTGTGGCCATACATGCTTTTATTTCCAGCACTTTAGGGACAAAGACCTCGGTGGGGGGATCTCTATGAATTTGAGGCAAGCTTCCTCTATGTAATGAGTTCCAGGATAGCCAGGGCTACATATAGAGACCCTTTCTCAAGTAAAATAAGAAGCCGTTAATCCCACATTGGTGTTGGGTGAAGATTCTTCAGATATGTTTTGGGCAGGTTTTTGATGGGATGAACTGTGTGTAATTCCAAGTGAGCTCTTCTGTGCTGCTGGGTCAGCTTTCAGCTCTCATAGTGTGGATCAAGAAACAAATGGCAGGGAAAGATGATCTTACAAATTTTGCTTTCAAAAGCTAAGCTAAAATTTATAGGTCATGGACACAGATCCAACCTTGCAGCAGTAGTAGGTCACCACACTGATAGTTATTAAACTCAGCAATAAATAAAAACAGCACACTGCCTGGAACATAGCTCAGTTAGTGTTTCCCTAAATACACAAAGTTCTGGGTTCAAGCCCCAGCACTGCATACAACTGGTTATGGGGGGTGCTTGCCTGTAATCTCAGAATTCTGGAAGTAGGGGCTGGAAGATCAAAAATTCATTGTGATCCTTGACCAAATCCTTGGGTTACATGAGACTCTGTCTCAAACAAATAAGTAAGCAAATAACAGTGACTTAAAAGAATATAAAATATCAACACTGTCACTCCTTTTAGGCACCCCTGTATTCATGGAATTGAGTCCATAATTTGGTGACAGCAAAGAGTAAGTTTTATGAGTAGTTGAAACGGAAAGGTGACTATGTGGGGACCAGCTTGGTACTACAGGTCCTAAATGCTTAGGCATGGCTGCTTTGTTGTTTTTGGCTCTTTTAGCATCTAACCAAGACTAGGTTGCCACTATTTAATCAATTATTGACACTAGCAATACAGAGGAACAGGAAAGTCAAAATATACAGTTTGACAAGTCCTGGCTTTCTCACCAACTAGCATCTGGCCTTTAGTTTCTACTTCCATAATACAGTGAATATTTCTTGAGTATAATATATAATATATGTATGTATATGTCATATATATATATATATATATACACTTTACATATCGATCACAGTTCCCTCTCCCTCCCTTCCATGCCCCCAAACTCCCCCTTCCATCCCATTTCCCAACAGGAAAGACTTTTCTTGAAATATAAAGATGCATTAATACATTGATCAACTATTTTGAGAGTCTTTGATGTTCCAGACACTATTCACATATTATTCATAATCATCATGACCTAGATTTAGAGATATTCTCCTTATTATATTATCATTTCCAATTTTCAGAAGACATAGATTGAGTTCAAAGAACAGAATTTACAGTTCAGTGAAGGCTGATTGGATGTATCTATAATTCAAGACACCTTAGAATGTGTTAAGAGTCACAGAATCAAAAGAATCAAAGAGTCAGTGTCCTAAGAGGGACCTGAGGGATCAAAATGCAAACCTTTATAATGCAGTGCCTTCCCCAAGGACAGGATGAGGGGACAGAACCCAAGAGCAAGGGACATATTTAGGAATCAGTGGAATGAAAAGACCATAGGCTACTGAAGCCTCATAGTATATGTAAACCTTCTTGAGGAATAGTGGAAGGAAGAAAGGCAAGGCCATCAAAAGGGTGAGGAAAGTCCAGCAGAAAAGCAAGATGTGGTTATGGGGACCAGAAGAAGATAGTAAGAATCATGCTAAAAGGCAATCCATGTTCTTAGTATAATGTGTCCCCATTCCCATGGCGCATTTACAATGCCCCTGTGTCATGCATTTTAGAAACCTCACTCCAGGCATCTAGTACTGACAATCAGAAACTGCTTTGCCTATGTGTATAGGCAGCTGAAGCCGCCTTAGGACAAAGGGAAAGGAACATGGGAGAGTTAAACGGTGACACTTTATTTCAGTACCTTGTTCCTATAGATGGAGCCAACTGGGCAGTGTGACCTCTACTCTACTGAGTGTCCCTACAGGGATAGGCAAAATTTCCTATCTATGGAACTCATATTGTAGACAGTGGCTTCTAAACATAAACAGAAATTTCATTTCAGTTATGATATCCTTTCTAGATGCTTCTAGAGGTTTCCATGTGTGTGACTCAGGACTCAAACTGGAGTAGAGCTTAAGTGAATGAGGTATAATTCTTTGCTTTCTCCTTTCTGGATCCCCTTTTCATCTACTACTAGAACTCATCAGGCCAAAGTCTACCTCATTGGACCTTAAGCAAAAATAATATAGGCTTTTATTTTTTAATTTGGAGTTTCAGCTATTTGACCTTTAAACTCAAAGCCAATGGCAAAGCTGTAACAATCTTCCCCTTCTGAGTGTGATCCAGTTCATTTGCAAGTGCCTGGTGGCAAGTGTTGTAAAATAGTTTTTACCATGCCCAGAAGTTATAGTTATTTTATGTACAAAGAGCAGGCTTGTCTGTTTTCATGGCCACACTGGAAGTAGATATTCACTTTTACTTTCAGACAAATCTATAATTTGAATGTTTTACCCATTCTAACAGCTGTTCTCCTAGGGGAACAGAGCATTATTTTCTTTTCCAAAGACGTTTAGTCTCTTGTGTCAACATCTCTGCTTTTAACCTCATATTTCTTTCCTGGAAGCTGTAACAAGAAAGCATTTTGAGTTTTCTTTTGTTTATTTGGACTATCTTTGGGCTGGAATGAAGCATTCATGAAGGAAATCAGATCCAATTTTTCTCTCCAGCAAGAACTTAGAGAGGGTGGTAACTCAATAATCTGCTATTGCTGCATCCAAAGCTGAGTTTTCTCAAAAAAGATCCATGAATTTTTAAAAATAAAATATCAAATGTATTGTTATATAACAATGAAGATACTCAGTGAAACAGCCATTACCAGACTGAACAGAGCATGACCACTCTAGTTCCTGATTCAGGGTCACTGTATGTGGCTTCTACTAGGTACCCACAAGGATTCAGAAACAAGGTCAGAATGGGGCTGCCTCTGAAGCTGAACTCCTCCAAATAATCCACTACAGGTTTTCTCAGTAGATGGCTTTGAAATGCATCCTGATGAGACCAGTCACTTTCTCATCTAATTAAGAAAGCTATGATACTCTCGAGGGCTATGTACTACTTAGTTGCCTTGCAACAAGTCTGAGAAGTCTGAGATAATTGTTGTATTCTCATAAAATTGGAAGGGTGGTCTGAAGATTGCTGAAGAAAGGCAGAAAGAATAGCTTTGAGCATGTAAGACAGCCTTATAAAGAAACAGCAGTGTCTTACCTATTATGAAATTAGCTCTCTTTTGACATATATTAAATTTTATGTTAGAATGAGGGTTGGTTCACGGGATTCATATACTTTGGGTAAAATATTCTCAGTGGCCATTTAATTTACTTTCTTTTACGTTAATTCTCTTTAAGCAGTTTCCTTTCTCTTAGTTTTACTTCCCTGCCCCCTTTACTACTTTGACTTTCTTGGTTCTTGGATGAAAGTTCAGAGTATGTATTCTTTTAAAAAGCTACTCTCCATTGTCAATGACATTTAATTGGGGTCTGGAGTAGGAATACTGGGAATTGCTCCCTCAGACCTAGCACATGCTAAGCACATGTTGTATCAGTTACTGATCTTTCATCTTTCATATATATCCCTCCTGCATACATATGCATAAATTTGCATGCTCGTGTGTGTGTGTGTGTGTGTGTGTGAGAGAGAGAGAGAGAGAGAGAGAGAGAGAGTGTGTTTGTGTGCATATTTGTGTACATGTGTTTGTGTGTGTATGTGTGGAATAATTGTGAATGGATCTTGCTTGCCCTTTTATGAATAAAAAAATGCTCTTTTAGAAATGAAGACCACATTTACACAAAGTATATGTGACCATTGCTAGCCTAAAAATCGAAGAGTACCACAAGCCAAAGAATTTGAACAGCTTCTAGAAGCTGGAGAGGATGAGGAAGAACAGTTTCTTAGAAATCAGTTGTTCTCCAGTATTTACCCCTAGTGCAGGGACTTTAAGAGCTCATTCCCTGAGGAGGAATACTCTCTCAGCCTACATACAGGGGGGAAGGCCTTGGTCCTGCCCCAAATGATGTGACAGACTTTGATGGAACCTCCCAGGGTCAGGGATAGGGAGTGGGATGAGAGGTTGGTGGGGGCACGGGAAGATGGGAGGGAGTGGGAACTGGGATTTGTATGTAAAATAAGATTGTTTTTAATTAAAAAAAAGAGAGAGAAATCAGTGGTTCTCAACCTCCTTAATGCTACAACCCTTTAATACAGTTCCTTATCTTGTGGTGACCCCCAACCATAAAATTAATTTTATTACTACTTTGTAACTCTAAGCTGCAGAACTGTGCAGCTGTTATGAATTGTAACATAAATATTTTTTGGAATAGAGGTTTGCCAAAGGGGTCACAACCCACAGGTTGAGAACCATTGCTGTAAAGCCTTTTAGAAAGGAGCCAGCTAGGGCAACAATTTAATTTTAGCCATGTAAGATGAATTCCAGACTTATAACCTCCAGAACCATGAAATAGTTTAATAAACTGAGATTGTTTTAAGTCATTGAGCTTAATTTAATTTGTTTGCAGCAGCACTGAAGAATGAATACAAAACACATCCCTATACATATGCCCAACTTGGTATGCATGTTTAAGTGTAGCTGGGTTCGTGGTAAGGACCTCCATGGTATGTTCCTAAATGGTACTTGCTGCATAGCAGGAGCCCAAACCTGAGATTTCTGGACATTAAAGGTCTTTGTATTCACAGCTAAAGAACTTACTTTCCACCCAGAGCCACATTCATGGTTAAGTGGGCTAGAGTTAAATGTTCTTTTCTAATAAAAATCATAGCTTTACCTTGAAGTTGAGTGAGATTTTTTTCCCTTTTTAAAAGTGAAGCTAAAATAAGAAACTGAGGTTCAAAGCCTAGTTCTAATTAATCATAGTGAAGTGGATTTTTGTTTGTTGCCTTGCTGTGAACAGAACTCTTATTAATTTGGATACCTGAGAAATGTCTGTCCAGAAGAATTTTGGTATATGCCACAGTGCGTCCTCAGCTGCTAAAGGCCTGCAGGCTACATCTGTGAAACAAGCAATCTGTCAGTCTATTCCATCACCACAGGACCCACAGGCACTCTTTTGTGGGCATTGAAAGAAAAAAAACCAAATCCTTTGTCAGGGTTGCAGGAGGCTGACTGATAGTGATGGCAAGATAAAGTGAATGCTATTGCTCACAAAGGCCTGCTGGATGGTACCCTGGGTGCTTCAGTGGGGTTCATTCTATACCCCTATGGCAGCGCACTGCTATGGATGTCATTAAAACCTCATAAATCATTTTTATCACATTGTTTAGAAACCAAAAGAGAAACAGAGATCATTGAATCTGGAGAATTCAACTGGTTTTAGTTCCTATTCTGTCTGCAGTAAGGAACTGTGTAGGTGTGGGTATTGACTCTGAGGCAAGTTTAATGAGCTTTGCTTGTCACTTAGGATGGCCAGAGGTCTTTGAGGGATCAAGGATACCTGAATTCTGTGATGGCTGTCACATTAAACCTCTGATTCTTGTTAAATGATAAGTCCATGGACCAGTCTGAAGACACCTCCTGAATTTGAGCCTCTTAAAGAAAACAAATCATGTTTTACTCATTATCCTTGTGCCACACAGGATCGAAAAGCCTTATATACAGGTGACAGTAATGTAGCTATTGGGCACTTGAGTTTTCACTAGCAGATATTTATTCATTCCAGCTTTATGTTAGGTACTCTTATTATTTGTTTTCTATACTGTAACAGCATATCTATAATTGTGAAATTTATAAAGACCAGATGTTTGTTTAGTTCACAGTTCTGCAGCTTAGGAAATCCAGGAACAAGGGGCTAGATTCCCATGTTATAGCATAGCAGAGGATTGACATGGCAAGAGGAAAGGAGAATTTCAGGTCCAGTCTCTCTCCTTATAAAATTGCTAATATTATCACAAGACCTCACCATTATTACTTCTAACTCCTATTATCTTCCAAGGCTCTAATCTCTAAAACTCAAGTTAAGAATTTACTGATGTTTCCACAAATGAATTAGGAAAGAAAACATTCAAATTAAAGAATGTGGCATACTAAAAGAGAGCACTAGAAGCAACTCTTTTTTCCCAGAGAAGGCTATACTCTGACATAAGAGAGTATATACCTATTCATAAATTTGTTATTTGACCAAAACTTAACAAGTACAAGTGAGATGCAGAAACAAATGGTGAGAAGCTTTTACACTAAGGAGTTGATGTCTCTGTAAGCCCATTTCAGATGAAGATGGTGAAGCAGTCAACAAAAGGATAGGAGGCTGTGATGGACCAAAGCTGGAAAGCTAGGCTAAAGCTGAGGCACTGGGTTAGAAGAGGAAGAGTGAGCTATTTGTACCCAAAGCAATCCAGAAGAAGTGCTCAGAAGAGATTTGAGGCCATGGGCATGTCACCATGGGAGCTAAGAGATGGGGAAAAGGCATCTGAGTTTACAAGACTATGGAGCTGAGGAACCCAGAGAAATATGCATGGATAGGGACTAGGCTTGAAGGCAGGTGTCAAGAAGCAGCACATACAAGTGTCAGGGTCAACAACAAGATTTTTTAAAATATTTAAATATTATTATTATTATTACTTGATAATTTCATACATGAGTACTGTGTTTACATCATTTGCATCACATACTGCACTCCTTCCCATTCTTTCCCACTCCCTCCATCTCCATGACTTCATCTTTCATTATTATTAACACACACACACAATGCTGGCTGAGTACTTTTAGTGGTGTGTGTGTGTGTGTGTGTGTGTGTGTGTGTGTGTGTGTGTGTGTGTGTATTTAGGGCTGAACACTTGGGATTGGATTTCCCCCACTGACTCTAACATGGCATATCAATTGGTAGTGTCATTGTTCAGGTATTGTTTAGTTGATCATGCTGTCACAATTTCATGGCTACAGCTCCCTGTCATAAATAGATGACACTCTCTGGTAAAGGGCACCCTGGTCATCTAGCTCTTCTTTTTTCTATACCCCTTCCAGAATGTTCCCTGAGTCTTAGGTGTTGGAGTTGTGGGGGTAGATATTATCAATTGGGAAATGTTTTTTAACCTAACACAAGGATGGTATGTCTTTATCCATTGATTTGGATACAACTGTACAATCTTTGAGAGTTGGCTAATTTAAAGAAAACTGGCACAAAGGAAATGGTGGAAATGGTCCGCCATTCTTGACATTTGCATAAATAAAATGTTTTTTTTTTTTTCCGGGTAAGAGGGGTGATTATTCTTCTACGAGCAAAGACTCAGCCTCCTGAACATTATTTAACTTATCACCTGTGGTCTTTCGCATTTAGTCTCTCTTGATGTCACATATCCAGAAAATGTCATTATACACGTATGACAGAGCCAGAGTACAGAGAACAAGTAACATCTGAGAATTATGAGGACAGTAGTTTTGATAGTGGGACCCTGAGTGGGTTCTAAGGAACCCCAGGAATTCTTTGATTATACTCTGAGATGCACAATTCTACAGACCCCAGTTAAGTTACACCTTGTAGATTCTAGCAACTACACACAAGGGCTGAATTAAGAGAAGAGCTGTCTTACAAAGAGCAATTTGACTTGCCTCAGGGCGGGTTTTACTTGCTGTAAATGAAGTTAGGATTTGGAATGTTAAGAAACAAGGAGAGGTAGCCTGCCACAGGCTGGTCAAAGCCTTTTATCCTAGCCTTCAGTCTACCTATGAGTGAACTACTTTTTTATTCCCCACCTACCCATTTTTGGGAAAATTTTCAAAGTAGAAGACATTTGCTTTATAAAAAGTTATTAACTGGTGATCTAAGAATAAAAGTCAACTTCTCCTTTTAGGTCTTTTTATACAAGTTGAACAGGCAGAACACTATTATGCTGTCAGTTACAAAGCACTGCCACTTGATCGGTGTCTACTATGAACACTCCTTAGACTGGCTTCTCTACCACATTAAGACCAACTTTAAATGTTTCATTTTGTTCAACCTCAAATATGAGAAACCAATGGGATGGAGACAAACTTTGAACCCCTTGTAGTATTTCTTGTGGTACATGACTTACAGGCAAACTCCAAAGTAGTGCTTTTGATGTGACAATCATGTCTTACACAAACACACACACACACACACACACACACACACAGGACACACATACACACACTGAGAGAGAGAGAAATAGAGAGACAGAGACAGAGAAAGAGACAGATTTTTTAAAATTCAGATTAAAAACAATCTTATTTTACATACCAATCCAAGTTCTCTTTCCTTCCCACCCTCTCACTCCCCTGACCTTCTCCTCATCCCATCCCTCATCCCAGGAAGGTGAGGCCTCCCATGGGGGATCATCAAAAGCTGTCACATCGTTTGGGCAAAGACCAAGGCTCTGGCCCCTGTATCTAGGTTAAGAAGGTATCCCCCATAGGGAATAGGCTCCCAACAACACTAGGGATAAATACCAGTTCCACTGCCAGTGACCCCATAAAATGCCCAAGCTCCACAAATAATACCCAAGATCTGGTGGTCTAGTTTGGTCTTATGCAGGATTCCCAGCTGTCAGTCTAGAGTCAGTGAGTTCCCACTTGTTCAGGTCGTTTCTGTGGGTTTCTCCAACATGGACTTGACTCCTTTGCTCATTACTTCTCCCTGTACAACTGGACTCCAAGAATTCAGCTCAGTGCTTAGCTCTGAATCTCTGCTTCATATTTTTGTAAACATAACTTTATCATGACTTTAAAATAACTTTATCGTGGAACCCTAACATTTCTTTTTCTAAAGGCAGTATTTATTGTGCTTTCTTAAATGTGAATTTAATCAGTTCTTCACTCATGCATTTAAAGGAATTTTTTATGGCAATGTGATTACCTTAAGGTTATTCACTAAAAATTCTGAATAATAATATAAAAGAATGACCCAGTAAATTATAAGCAAAAGAAAGTGTTTTTTTCTTGAAAACAGGAGAGTTTCAATTTTTATTTCTTTTTTAATCTTTTATTTATTTATTTTTCTTGTTTTACATATTGATCCCAGTCCCCTCTCTTTTCCTCCCTCCCTTCCTCTCTTCCACCCTCCCATGCCACCCAACCACCCTCCCATCCCATTCCCTGCCCCGTACTTCACATGTAGGGTGATGCCTGTTCCAAATGACTTGACAGATTTAGATGACCCCTCCAGGAAATTTTAATGGTTTTTAAAAGAAAATTTAAGTTAAAAAGTATTTCCTTTGCTTCAGGAATTCTCAGAGGGTGGGATCTAGCATATTCATCATATAAAAGTGGCATTTAAAGAACACAGTCTCTTTTTTAGCTTCCAGTTCTGGGGATAGAACCCAGAGCTTCCTGCATGGTAGGTGAGTGCTGTATACCTCCAGCCCAAGGGCTCTCATTGGGAAGCTCTTTCAGGGCTATTTCCAGACAACAGTTTGGAGCAATTATCTTTGTACATCAGTTTTCAAGATAAGTCACTGCAGAATCATATATGTTAGCAGAAAACCTATGACTCTATTTTTCTCTCGTTAGATTCTTCAGTTTGGAAATATCCTACCCTTTTGTTAGAAAGCAATAGAAAGCAATATTCAATGCTGACCAAATAGACTGAGCCACGTGGACACATCTAAGTTGTGGTAATTCTGGGAAGAGGAGGTCATGGCTCAGAGGTAAGGGATTTTCAATTAAGTAAACACCAGTAATTAAGAAAGAACCTTTACAAATCTACCAAATTTAAAAAAAAAAATTTCATCTCATGGAAATACAGACATGATTGCTCAGAGCGGGATGAACGAAGAAGATTTCACTAGATGGGGAAGAGGGAAGAGGCCAGCCCTCTGTGTGAGTCTTCCAGATGAGTCAGAATATGTATTGTTCATTGCCAATTACAGAACGGAATTAAAATTTATCATCTACAATTATGGGACAGAATTACTGTTCTGAGCTGTAATCTCCAATTAGTGTGGCAGGGTTAGTCAAGATAGAAAGCCCGAAATGGCTGGCAGGAGCAAGGGGAACTGGGCAAGACAAAAAGGGAAATTTCACTCTTTGTTTAGCTTTCATGAAGCCACACATGTCACAGGCTATGTAAATACACATGTGGAAAAAATTACTCACAGCTCAACTCCATTTAGGGTGCTAATATTTAAAAGCCTTCTTTGCAAAACTTGCTGCCATAGCAATATCTATCTGCAAAGACCACAGCACATTTCACATGTGAGTTATTGTTTTCTTGTGATCGTTAGCTTTCATTGAATTACATCCAAGGCATGGCTGGCTGGAGAATGAATTGTCCCTTGTGGGAGAAAAGAGGTCAGCAGTTCAATAAGATAATGTCAGGATTAATGTTTGGATAGGGAATCTTGACCCTGAAGTTTGGGTATACATAAAGATAGTTTACAGACACCTAAAAAATAACATTTATTTGTATTTAGAATTACTATAATATTGTTTCATTTTGTACTGAGGTGGTAGGGGAAAATATGCTGAAAGGTAGCTAAGTTTTCCAGGAGATCAGAAACCAACTAAATGCTGCATTCATGTGCCAGCAAGCAGAGGAAAGGTGAGTGAAGTTACTTAGAGATGCTCTAGGGTACAATCTGAGTCAAATCTCTTGGCCAAGCGTTTTAACTCAAAGGTGATAGTTGGGATAAGAATGTAATAGTCTAGGGTGCCTCACAAACCTCAGTCAATGCCAATCTGTTATCTAAGAGAGTATAAACATGGAGTATATAGACAATAGATGAAAGACAACTGCACTTACACATTGTTTGGTGTAGTCCACATTTTAAGTCTTCTCATTGTTTGAAACAGGGCCTCATGCATCACCACCTGACTGCTAATTAACTATGTGACTGGCATTGGAGTCCAGCCTCTTCTTCCCAGTGGCAGGATTACAGTTGGTATCGCCACATTCCATTTAAACGGTGCTAGAAATGGAGCCCAAGGTGTCATGCATGTTATAAACTAAGCTCCGTCCCTAGCCCCAATTGTGAATGTTTTGTAAGAGATTTTTTTTCTGAATTGAACCTAAAAAAGCTAGAAGAGAAAAAGAACCACAGAACCCCAGAGAAGTTAGTAGACTTAGATAAAGAAATGGAATGAAGATTATTTTATAATACATAGAAGAGGAATTCTCAATGTTTCTCTGTATGTGCCACTGTTTCTGTCTCTCAGTTCTGTCTTTCTGTCTCTGTGTTTCTCCTGTGAGTATGTGCATGTGCATGTTAATGCATGTATGTGTGTATGTGTGCGTGTGTGTTTGTGTGCGTGCGTGCATGCTTGCGTGTGTGCGTGTACATGTGCGTGTGCGTGTGCGTGTGTGTGTGTGTGTGTGTGTGTGTGTGTATGTAAGCCAGAGAGAGTCCTTATATATCTTAGTAGCCTGAAACTTGCCAAGCAGGCAAGTCTGGCTGACCAGCAATCTCTAGGGATCTGCCTGCCTTTGCCTCCTCTGATCTGGGATTATAAACATGTACCTCTACACTTGACTTTTCTTTCATATTAGTTCTGGGTTGAACTCAGGTTTTCAAGTACTTTTCTGATCAGACTATCTTTCCTGCTCTGAAGTGGGGATCCTAAGGCTGTTTGAGAACACTTAGCCAATTGGAGGCATGACATTAAGATTGGCTAGAAGAACAATCCTTTAGGAAAAAGCAACAGGGTTTAGAATAAAGCAAACTTGGGTAGCAATCCAATAGTCTAACATTGGAAAGTTCTTTCACATCTCTGTCTGAAAGACAGTAAATTAATAGCCATATAATATGACAAGTCCTAACACCAAGTAGGTACTCACTACATTACCTGGTAAGAATGATGATGTACAAAATTTGACCAATTCTACGTTTTTTCATCCTTTGAAATATTTTCCCCATTCAAGCTTTTAAGGAGTATTTTGATTCCTTTTAAATCAAATCCATTCAGACATGCAATCGTTAGAAATGTATAAAGTGGGGAAGATAAGGATTTTGTAGTCATAAATATTCCCACTGAGTTCCAATGTACATCCTGTTGTGGAGTTGCACAAAGTTTTTGACTTTATGTTTGCACAGCTGATGCACTTGTAAGATTTAAATGTATCATCAGAGTTTAAAAATCCCTAGAAGGTGCTTGACACAGAGTCAACATTGAGGAAGTGACATTTGTATCTCCTACTTAAAGGGAGATCATCATAGGTTTCTTACATTAAGTCTCATCTGTACCTCTCCCCACAAAAGACAATTCATCAGACTCATCAGGGAATGCCAGGCTGGAGATCAGAGGTATCAAGTTTGTTGTCTATTGTTTGACTACAGAGCAGACTACAGTGCAGTTACTGCCTTGCCTGGTCACATTGCCCTCCAAACCAGAGAAACATGGTATTCTTGGGCAAAACCCTGAAAAATACTTTGGTCAATCAAAAGTAGGTCAAGAGAAAAACATCATTTTCAGTGGAAAACTGCATTTTTCAGAGCATATTGCACTTCTGATTATGAGGCTATGGGACCTATTTTGAAGGTTGTGGAAAATTAAGAGCCAAGCAAAAGCATTCTTGTCCATAGCTGTGCAAATTCTGCTTTGTCCTGTGAGATTCAGCAAACTCCCCCTTTCCATGCTGGAGGAAGCTAATTTTGTCTCCATTTGCATATTCTTATCAATATTGCCATCTGTTCTTCGGAGTCTCCTTCAGACTGGTCACATCGTTATAGCAGTTAATTCATTAATGAGCTAAGCAAACTCTTCACTGTAAATTCATTTTATAGCTACAAAAAAGTAACGATTCTCCTTGGTTCTGCAATGTGTTTTTAAACAAGTATTTATTAAACACTGTGATGGCTAATGCCAATTGTTAACATAATGAGATCTAGGTTAACAGTGAAAAGAACAGGAAGACTTAATTGCTTCCAACATGATGACTATAGGTGATCAGTGAAAAGTATAGACTGCCTTAATGACCTGCATGCTGGGCTTTGGTCATGCCTGTGGAAGATAATTTTAAGTATGTTAATGCCATGGTAAGACCCATCTTCATTGCGGGCAGTACTATTCCACAGGTCAAGGGTGATGAATTCATAAAATGGACAAGGTGACCTGAACCCTAGCATGTGGTCATCTCTTTCTGTTCCTAACTGTGGATATGGTGAACAGATGTTGCTCTTGCTCCCTTCAGGTTGCTGCCATGATGGGCTGAACCCTTGAACTATGAACCAAGGTGAACTATTTCTCTTGTTGTGGCTATTTTATCAAAAACACAGGAAAGAAAAAAAATAAGAAAATACCTACTATGTGCCTAATGCAATACCAGGCAGTGGTATTGATCCATATTTGGTGTGTTAGTACTTGAGGTACAAACATTTTATCTTTGAAGTTAATTATACAGTTTCTGTGGCTTAGGAGTATTTATTAATACTCAACTCTGTTGATACACATCTTGTGTTTAAACACTATGGCAATGTTATTATACTAAGAGAAACAAAAATCTTCATAATCTACATTTTATTCTATAAACAGTGACTCTAAAAATTAGAAAAAAAACAAACAGAAAATTGGAATTGTTTTTGAAAATTCCCTTTTCCAGTTTCTAACTACACTGCTTGCTGAGTTCTAACAGAAAGTTAAACATTGCTTGGGGGCTGATGGGGGAACAGAGGAGGACAGGAGGGAACAGGTGGGGACAGGTGGGAACTTGGATTGACATGTAAAACAAGCTTCTTTCTAATTTAAATTAAAAATTACATTAAACATTGCTTGGCCATTGATAAACAGAATTATTCTCATTTTGTAATTAATAACCAGAATAATGCAGAAGAAAGGACACCATTAATTGTCTAATTATCAAAAGAAAAGTTTTATTTCTGGGTTTATTGACTTGCAGTGTAGAGGCATTTTGATACTAATTACAACTTTGTATTAGTGTCACTATATTTTTTGTTTGTTTTTACTAAATTTTGCCCCTTGTGGACAATCCATATTGAAGAGTCTGATTCCCAGACTAGGAATCGAATCATTCTATATTTTTTACTGATAAACTATACTCACAGCCAAGATTCCTAAATTTATGGAAGTAAAGCATGCTTTTAGAGAAAATTTATGGAAGTAAAGCATGCTTTTAGAGAAAATTTAAAATAATTATGGATTACCATAAAATGAAAAATAAAGACTACTTCAGTCCTTCAACCTCAATATCCACCCTTTTACACATGGGAACACCATTCCTACTATATCTTTATATGAAATATACTATATATTACAGATAATACTCACATTTATCTATCAGATAAAAATCACTTGATATCAAAATTGAATTCTATAAGACACTAAAATATAATGAAAGCTAGCATTGTAGCCCCATAGCAAGAAGTTTTCCTAGATGGGGTTAGACCCTGGTTTTATCCTCAGCACCCAGAAATTAAAATCCAGAAACTAGTTCAGGATTTAATTAAATAAAGCAAGAAAATTTGTCTTTTTACCAGTCATATATGTTGCATACATCTTCTCATTTGGTCTTTTAAATTCATTGCAGTATTTGCATCTTAATCTTTTTAAGATGTGTAACAATTACCATGCATTGAAATAGGTATGTTCTGCTTAAAGGCTATTAAGTTAGACAAGTCTCTTAGACAATGTGCAATGAAAATGAAGTATGGAACAAAGAGTCAAAAGATGTCAAAAGGCAAGACATTATTGATAAGCATGCAATCCCTTTCTGCTTTTGCCATTCTGCTTGCTATACACCAATGTGATTATCTGAAGCTTTGCCCACCACTAACATTTTCTTTTCAAATAAAATGTGGAATGTATATAAAGTTAAGGATAATTTACTAAGGATACCAAGCACCAGAAGTTTTTGAGGGCAACCAAAAGGCTCTCTCATATTATGGCTCTCATTGGACCATTTGCTTTGGTGATTTAAAGTAAATATAGTTTTCCAGAAATGTTGCTAATAATTTAAATACATACAATTCAGTTGTTTTAAAACAGTTGAGGGTATGTTCTTGAAAACAGAGACTCTTCATGTTTAAAGCCTTGACTGGTTCAAAATAAACATAGGAAAAAAATCCAGGTATTCTGTGTAGTCTACAAAGGCTCTTCAAAACTTAATTCACTATCATCCTATACATCTACTTAATAGGATTTGAGGTCACTGATCCAAGCACAGGGAATGCCTGAAAATTGTCATTAGCCATTTATGCTATTTATTCTTTCAGCAAACTTCTTGGCATATTTACAAAGAGTGTCCACTATTTACTCTATCCTTTTCATTGTAGATTGTTTTGCTGGCTCGGTAATGGCCATATTGTGATGCAAATATTATTCCCATGTATAATCATCCTCCATGAGATAGTAAACCTCTCCCCAGAAGGATCTACAGATTTGTTATCTTAACTGTATCTTCTAAAGTGATTAAAAATTCACAACCATGTAGGGTCATTTTACATGGAAATATAGCTCATTCTCTCTGATGTTTATGTAAGTGATATAGGACACATTAAGAGGGAAAAGGACATGTGAACTGATTAGGAGCTTAAACCCACAGGATCTTCATATTTGAGGTATGGCACTCAAAGAAAGTAAAGATGGCTGTACTAATAGAGCTAAACGAAGAGGTAGATGGTGTGAGTTTCTGGGGAGAAAAGAGGTACCATAAGATGTGAAAACTGAGGGAGGAGATATTCAGTCAACAAGGTTCATAGTATGATGTAGGTAGAATCTCCCAGATATCAACCATCCTTGGTCATATCTGTCAGAGCCAGGTGTCAAGACACCATCCTCTCCTTATGTGGAAAGAACCCAAAGGCAAAAGGTAGAAGAGCCTCTTGACAAAGCTAAATTTGTACTTGAGAATTCAAGGTAGCTAGCTATTCAGAATGGATCTTTGTCTGTAGAGGTCTGCAGTTTCTCCAAATATTCATTTTGAAATATGCCAAAAATATATGAATGGACAGGGAGCTAGAATTTTCAGTTTTTATTTTTGCTAAACAAATGACAGTTCTGCCCCACAGAAACATCACAAAGTGACAGGGATATTTCTCTTGAATTTTGTCTCTACATGTGTGTACATGCACCCATGTTCTTATGTACATGTAGGGATGCATGCATCTATGTGCTATTGAAGGGCAGAGAATAACGTTGAGTGATATTCCTCAGGTGCCACCTACCTTTCTGTTTCTGAGACACTGTCTCACAGTAGTTTGGAGTTCACTTTTAGGGTAGGTTGCCTGGCTAGCAAACCCCAGTGATTCACTGATTTCTATCACCTCATCAGTGGGATTTCAAGTGCAGACTACCATGCCTAGCATTTCCACATAGGTTCTGGGGTTTGAATGCATGTCCTAATGCTTACATGTCAAACGTTTTAGCCTGATTCATCTCCAAATCACCCTATTTCACATTGCATTATACTCTTATCTTGATTTTGAATTGCTCTGAGACAACCAGCAGCTAGAGGCTCTTGAAGCAGAAGTGCCATGACAATCATTTTCCCTCTGAGGTGACAGAGATTCTCCATTCCTACAGAAAGTCCAGAGAGGAGGTTTGCAGCTGTCACTTCTTTTAACAACTCAGATGATGGACATCACCAACAGTTCAGAGTGTAGCTGTGCATGACAGAAACTAGCCAAGGTAGGAGAGTGTGGTGGAAAGAAGAAACTGTGTTTTCTCTTCAAACTAAGAAGAAAGCAATGTGTGTCATAGGTTGCATACCCTCTGTGGGAAGATCCTACTGATATGACAGACTGTAGCACTTTTTCTAGTGTCTATACCCAAACCACTGGATTGCAGGCAAGATTCATATAAAATATCCTTCAATTGTGTGGAACACACTATTTTATGCAGCTTTTTAACAGGTATCCAAATATTCCTCAAACAAAGCTGTTATCCAGAGAGCCATAGCTCCTCAATCCAGAGAACACTGGAAAGATGAAATAATGGCTTGCATAAATACTTTCCTAGCCCTTTTCACTGCCTTCATATTTTAAGCATTTGAAACAATTTATTTTCACATTCTTCTTTTAAAAATTCCTTTATATTTCATGGGAATGGTGGTTCTTCTGCCCCTATTCCATTTCTGTGGGTCACACGGCAGAAGAATGTATATTTTATCCAGTTATGGTGGAATACACTGGTAATCCCAACACTTGGGAGGTGAAGGCAGGAAGATCAAATTTTCAAAACAAACCCCTTGCTCACAGAGCAAATCTGAGTCCACCCTGGGCTACATGAAACTATATCTCAAAAACGCAAAACAAGAAACCATATGTTACGTTCATGCTATAGCATTGTACTGCTAGAACTATGATGAATTAAAGTTCAACGCGTGCCCCAGCTTTCAACATTGTGACACTGTCATCTATGGAAATCATGCTCAATAACTAAGCAATCTAGTAAGCAAAACAATTGCAAAGCCTTTTAAAAATGTTTTAAGAAAATTTATAGTTTTATGTTAGGTTACATTCCCCACCATCCTTTTATAATAAAAATGTAAGCATGCTAGTGTTGAAGATTCAAGATGTAAGATTAGAAACTACACATGTGCACATGTACATTCAAACATACACACATACCACTACCATCACCACCAACCACAATCCAAAGTGCATGTTTCCAGTCTTTTAAAAATTGTTAGGAATATCAGAGTTTTCCATATGATTTCTGGGGGAACTGAGTGCTCTAAGACAAAGATGGCTTGGACTTGAGCAATATCATGGAGATGGTAATGGCTGTCATCACCTTTATTTTTCTACTTCTATTTCATTAATATTTCTCTAGTTTGTGAGGGTCAATTTTCTTCATAGTTCTCATTAATCCATGGTAGTTTGACTGTGACAGATATGGGCATTTTATGGAAGATACTGAGCCTTGTTCGAGGTGCCACCATCTTCTGTGCCTCTCATGAAAATGTTGAGGAGTTGTAGCTCTTTGATAACCTCTGTATCCCAAACCATTTCTTAGAGACTACTTCCCTAGACCCCACTTTTTTATACAATACTATTGCCTTCAATTACTGAACACCTTGCTCTAATATGTCAAAGAAAATCATGCTTCAGAAGTAAGAGGTTAAACTTCATCTCACCAATTTAATAAACTTATTTTGAACAAATTTTAGAGTGGCAGAAATGCTGCTAAGATAGCATGGCTACTTCCTATTTTCTATTCTCCTGTACTCCCCCAATACAAACTCTAGTTTGTGTGTGTGTGTGTGTGTGTGTGTGTGTGTGTGTGTGTGTGTGTGTTTATTTTGAGACAAGTTCTTCCTGTGTACCTAGGTTGGCCTCAAACAGTTGATCCTCCAGCCTCTCTCTCCATAGTGCACCATCACACCACAGGAGCTTCCTCAGCTTTTGACATCTTCATCTTACATTGCCATGTTACCTTTAAAGAAAAGAACACTGGCGCATTGATAGTAGCTAAACTCCATTTCACTGGGTTTTCTATTAATGTATTTTTGCTGTTCTGGGCTACAAAGCAAATGTCACTGTGCATTTAGTTGTCATGTCTTTTATTTTCCTTTGGTCTGTGACAGTGAATTAATCTTTCCTTGTTTTTTATGAACTTGACAGTTTTATGAAGTACTCATAAAATATGTTATTGTCCCCAAAAGTGGGATGGTCCGACATTTTTTTTTTTTCTGATTGGACCAGTTATGGAATTTGTGAAGAGTATCACGGAAGGGATCCTCTCTCTCATTCCACATGTCAGCAGTACATGCCATCACCATGACTTATTACTAATGGTAATAACCTCAATCACCTACCCAAGAAAGCCCTGGCCAAGCTTCTCCACTGTAAGTTGCAGTTGTAAGTTCAGGTTGTGGTCAACGCAGGAAGAGGTTAAGCTCTACATCCTAGACAGAAGCATCTACGCAATTTGGAGAAAGTTGGCTTTCCATTTACTCTTTAAAAAACTTTAGTCTATCTATCTATCTATCTATCTATCTATCTGTCTGTCTGTCTGTCTGTCTGTCTATCTATCTACTCATCTATGTGTTGTGAATATATGTGTACTTGCATGCATGTATGTGTACCTTCTCAGTGCAAAAATCCAATAGTAATAAGAAGGTAGCACTGGCCTCCCTGGAACTAGAGTTGCAGATGGCTCTGAGCTGCCATGTAAGTATCAGGAATTTAATCCAGGTCCTCTGCAAAAGCAGTAAGTGCTTTTAACCACTGAGCCATCTTTGCAACTCTTCTCATGAATTAGTTAAGTTGTTAACTTATATAGCCACGGACTTGTGATTTTTCACATTTATAATTGGGTGATAAACCATGACTATGCCAATGATTTGCTACTCAAGCATGCCAGCTTGGCTATTGGGACCTCTTTGAGGTTGATTTCTATGTCCCATTGACACATTGTCTACCTGATTTTCCTTCTTTCGTTCCTATCTTTGAAAGAATCTCTATATAATCTGGGCTGGCCTTCAAATAACTGTGGCCAAGGATAGCAGTCTTCCTGCCTCCGTGTTATGTGTGTCAGTATTACAGGAATGCGACAGCATATCTGACTGCTTCCTTAGTTTCTGCTACTACAAAGTGCTTATAGCTATCTTGTTATTTTCCCTCTCACAGCTCCACAATCAGCCACTTCTCTAGATGCTACTGTTTGTGTTTATTACAGAATGCCATAAACCAGTGGTTCTCAACCTGTTTGTCATGATCCCCACAGGGGTCAGATATCATCTATCCTTGCATATCACATGTTTTCACTGTGATTCATAACAGTAGCAAAATTGCAATTATAAAGTAGCAATAGAGTAATTTTATGATTGGGGTCACTACAACATAAGGAACTATATTAAAAGTCTGCAGCATTAATTAGGGAAGTTGAGGATCACTGGAATCCTTCAATGTAATAGGAACCTTAATAGGAACCATGTGCCTCCAAGTAAATGTTTATCACACTTACTGATTCCTATTACAATTATGATTGGTATAAGACTTCCTTAGTGTACTTAATAAGTGTGTATTATTAGAACTAAATATGTTATACTGATGGGGTGTCAATCTTCCCAATGAAGCAATTTTCAAGGAATAGCCCATAGTTGAAGAATTCCTTTTCCAGATGGAAAAAAATTGTGAGCTTATGTTTCATCATTTGTAATTATTTTAGTATAAAATAGAAATCTGAAACAGAGTTTGAAAACTATTGTACAAGTATCTGTAAATGTTTAAAGCAGCACAACAATCTCAGATCTGGAAAATAAATCTCACAGAGGGATTGTGTGCTAAATGTCAGTATCCACCAAAATTCAAAGGCTGAAGCCAAATTCCCACAGGGATGGCATTTGGAGGTAGAACCCTCGATCAGCTAATTATGTTATAAGAATCGGATTAGTATTGCTTAGGAATAGGCACTGGAGCTGTATTTAATAGCTCATTTTCTGTAATTCCAACACTCAGGAGAACAGAGAGTTTGAGATCTGCCTGGGATACACAGTGAGACCTTGTTTCCACAACAACTGCCAGCTGACAAATGAACCAAACAAATAGAAGTGTGGGAGGGTTCCTTGAGTTGTGTGTTCCCTCCCATAAGAAGACCCATAAGAAGATGACCATCTAAAAACACAGAGGCATGTCCTCATTATCTCCCATATGTGCTAACAGCCTAATCTAGGACTTCCAATCTCCTCTCTTTTCTGTACTGCCATGGGTTGAATCCAGGGTTTTGAGCATAAAATGATACATGACTGAGCCATACCCCCAACCCTTGATGTTTATCGTCTAAGGTTCAGTCTCTTACATTTGTTATAGAAATCTGAACATTGCAAGTACCATCTAGCAATCACCTAGCAGATATGTTGTTATTACCAATGCAGTTCTTGGCCATGCTGGACATAACATTAAATAATGTGTTTTATAACCATGGTTCTCAACCCAGTTGTCAGGATACCCAGGAATTGGAAAAACTAAGAAAGTATTTCTCAAAGCCCTAAATTAATATGTATCATTGTATATGGGCATGGTCATGTCAAGGATCAATGCCTCAGCCTCCAAGGGATGTCAAAGCTTTTTCCCTAGGTGAGGCTTAAAGGGATGACAACATCTTTTTCTGGTATGTTTGTCGATGTTGATTGTGTGTACGGAAAATATCCACCATAGCTTTTTCCCATAGGGTAATTTTGGTCTGAAGACTATTCCACAACAGAGATTGCTCCTGATAAGATTAGCTAAACCTGACTCCTTGTTCAATTACACATAATAACTCTGACTCCTTTTTTCACCTGTGTACCATAAGCCTGGCCTCCTTTTTTTCTGCACATAATAACCACTCCTTCTTCTTCAAGTGTATGGTACCAGTCTCTCTGTTCAACTGTAATAGCAAACACACTCTGTTTCCAGGCTGCTGTGGCTTCTTCATCCTAGTGTCTGTCCTTTCTTCATTCCCTTGTTGTCCCTAGTCAGGATTATGGGACCCAAGCCTTGCAAAGGACCTGGTACCCACCAATCAGAACTAAGGAGAAACCCAAGTTTCCTCATTTTTAGTGAGCAGCTAATGCAGTGTTAAAAATTAAGAGGTTTCTGTATACTCAGGGTTTTTAATGAAACAACTCTGGTACCAGGATTCAAAGAGGAATGAGTCCTACCCCTGTAGTACAACATCAAGACTTATCCCTCTTTTCCCAGAGGGGATTTCTTAAAGATTCGGTGAAATAGTCATGCTAGTCTTGTGCAGAGGAGAGAATTGGATCCTGGAAGGACAAATGTGCCAGTTGTCCCTATGAAACTTAAGGTTTCATGACTCCATTTTTCCTCATCTGTGGTACTAAGCCTCTTTATATGGATTTGTTGTCCATTATCCTGAAGGAATTGAGGCATTGGGAAAAATTCTGTGATAAACACTCTGTCATTACCTTAGAAGGGTGTGTGTGTGTGTGTGTGTGTGTGTGTGTAATTGTGTGTTCATACATAATTGTGTATGGTGACATCACAAAACCTTTACAGACTGATTCAACAACAGAATGAGAGCCAACCTCCAAGGTGCTTCTGTGAGTCTCCACTGGTTCAGCCCACATGTGCTATTTTAGGTATTTCTCCTGATTGATCTGCATGCATACTTGAATTGTTGTTAAAATCTGATGAAAATTGCTCCTGTTTAGAAATACTCCAAGCCTTTACTAAGGAAAACTGTCTTTGACATTTATTCATGGGACTATGCAAGAGACTAAGACTTCTATCCATATAAGGATCAGGATAGATTGTGAGAAAATTTTAGCTTTGAATGGCCCTGTACTCAGATTCTTGATATGTAAGGGCACTTCACAGAGTGTGTGTTTATGTGGGTTTTCAAGTCAATTTCCTGTGTGATATTCCATTTCCCTTTCCCACTTACACCATTTCAGGAGAATGAAAGAACTAATCATAACACTTTGTAGTTTTTTGCACATTTTCTCCTCCCAAGGAGATAAAATTTTTCACAGAGTTCCCCAGAGATCACCAGAAATAAATCCCTTGAGGTAGGTGGGCCAGGTAGAATGCTAATGTCTTTATAAGTTTTTAGATAAAGAAAATGAAGCCACTAATGAGATGCTTGCTAAGGTCAACACTAAAAGGTGGCAATACAAGTACATTTATAGAATAGCACAGCAGAAAATATCCAGGAGGTCCTACCCCTCTTTGCAAGGCAGTAAGAGGGAAGAGGCAATATAGAATGCTTGAATTATAGAAATAACATACCTTCATTTGAAACATCTCTGAAGAAATCTCAACTACCTCCTGGTCCACACAAAGGTTCACTAACTAGGATGACAGTTTTGAATCATAATATCATGAATATCAAATTCTAATTGTACAAGGAAGATGCAAGTCCTTGGGCTATTATTAATATTATTATTATTTACTTACACAAGCCACTGAAGTGGTCATAGGTAAGATATAAGTGTGAGACAGGGATCCATAGCTCTGGGTTGGTGGAAGTCTGTCAGAGAAGCAATAATCCCTAGTTTCCTGTTAAATGGTGCCTACTCACCCTTTGATTGATGGCTGCTTAACATGTCATTGTCATAGAATCTGAGGGCTACTGGAGAATTTTTATGTTCCATTCTCATACTCAAATAAAATGTGCAGTGTCAGGGATGGAACCAAGTCCTTCCATATACAGGGCATGAGCTACATCCTCAACTCTTCTGAACCTAGAACAAAGCTCTTTACTATTGTGGTTAAATAAGGATCAGAATAAACACATAGGCAAAATAGATGTTTATTCAGGGAGAAATAACTTACAACCTAAACAGATGAACACCAGCAAGTTCCACCGGATGCTCTCCTCTCCACAACCCACCAGCAAGAGAGCATCTCCTGGCTCCTCCTCAGACCTCCTTCCACAGGTCACTTCCGCCATGGCTCCACCCCCCCAATGGGCGTGGTCAGTGCCACAGAAGGAGACAAAGTGAATATCCCACTGCACTTTACCTTTCTTAACTTGGAACCAAACCGGCTTTAGTGGGTAGTACATGACCCTGAAAAATTCGGTGATGAGGTCATAACTGTCCCTATTGAGGGAGGGTGGCAGTAATATTTGTTTGAGACATAATCTCCTATATCTCAAGCTGCTGGCCATGAACTCATTACCAGGCCAATATCCTTGAGCTTATGGTCTTTTTGCCTCTACATCCCAAGTACTGGGATTATAGATATGTATCATCATGCCAAGTTTACTTAGTGCTGGGGTTTGGACCCAGGACCTCATTCATGCTTGGCCATCATGTATCATGTACAAACTGAGCTGCATACATAACCCACTAAGGACTCTTTAGGTATTATTTTTCTAATAGGCTTCACTCTACACATTCAATTTTAATGTCAATAATATACTACTTATATGCCGATATAAGATGTTTTAATTTGTTCTTTGCATATATAAAGAGAGTTATTTTGTCCATAGGAGAAAAATTTTGCTCACATGAGGGCATTATTAGCACCCAATGAAAACAGAGTCCCCAGGGTAAAGGCAAATCCTCATACCTAACTGTCTCTGCCCAATGCATCTTCAATTCTGTTCACACCAATGGTTAAATAGGGACTTACCCTAGTACTCTGGCTTCAAATTCACCCAAATTATCAGATAGTTCACTGCCCCAGTAACCTCAAGAAGTTGTGAGCCTAGCCTTTAATGGCTGAGCCATCTCTCCAGCCCAACTCTTCCTATTCCTTAGCATATCTTAAGACAATCCTCTTTGGGCAAAGTTCTCAGAATAGCATGATGTCTGAATTGGCTGGAGCTTCCTTCTCCAAGGACAGTTGCAGCCAGTGAATACTAGTAAGACATATGCTAATCTGATGGGAGATGTCATTCTGTATATGTTTCTCATACTGGTTTAATGAATAAGGCACTGTTGGCCAATAGGTAAGCAAGATAGGCGGGACTAGGAGACAAGGAGGAAAGAGGAAGTAGTAAGGAGGGGTCAAGATGGAGAGACTGGGGAGACAAGACGCTGGCCCCTTTCCCTGGTAAGAAGACCACGTGGAAATATTAGATTAACAGAAATGGGTTAATACTTAAGATAGAGCTAGCCCATAAGAAACAACGGTCCAACAGAATTATATCAAATACAGAGTCTCAGTGTGTTAATTGGGGCTGGCGTGGCAGCTGGACCAGACCAGCAGAGGGAGGAAAAACCGTACTTCTTACACTAATCTGGTCACACAGCAGTGTAGATTGTTGGTTTCCCTCATCACCACCATCATCAGGTATCAATAATATGTATTTGTTTTTATGCTGTGCTGGGGAATGAAACCCAGGCTTTATATATGTTAGGAACACACTCAGCTACTAAGCCATATCCCAGCCCAGCAAGGATGCTTATGTAACAAACATCTAGTGATTTTATCACTCTTTCTCTGCTATCTTTTGAGGAACTATGCACCTCTCCCCACCAATATTCCATATACATACTAGGACAAATCATATTTGTTCTTGGGAAAATTTCATGGCTGCTAGCAACTATATTTCACCAATCTTGGGCAAATTATTTTTGGAATGCACTGAAAAAAAATACAGGAAGATTTGTTCAAAATCTCTTAAGAATTTCAACTGATACCAGTGGAAGAAACAATCAAATGACTTTTTAAAGTATAGGATCCTGTGTGACTGCACAGACTGTACACTCAGGAGGTGATCTTCCTTCTAGCCATAGCAAATAGTTCAAGAAGAACAATCAGAGCAATCAAGATGACTGTTAGACACCTTCTTTTGGTAAGCTTATTGAGAAAGGTAAGCATTCTTACTATCAGTTCCAAAGCTTATAAGGCATCAATCTGAGATTATAGGTAGTTAGGTTGACTATTTTGAATGTATACTTGTATGATTAAGAAATATACTAGATATTAGTGAGGAGGCATGACTTTGAGGGTATCTCTAGAAAGGATTGGCTGCTGGGGGAAATCTTCCCTTGAATGGGAAAAAAAAATGGCCAATGGATAGGGAATCTGTGTGATTCATTTTTTTTAGGAGGAAAGAAAAAAGGAAGCATAGTATTGCTATTCACCTTTCTCTATGTCCTGATCCTCCCAGATATAAGTTCCTCTTACCACATCTCCTCCAATACAGTCTATGCCCCCTTAATCATAAGTCCCCAGTAAAGCCTTCCATAATGCTGCTTCTTCAATATATTTTTTGTCATAGTGATGTGTAAATATGTGACATCAGTAGCCAACAGAGTCTACTTGAAAAACGAAGCTAGTGCAGAGACAAAAAGAGGGCATGGAAAAGAAGACCCTGACTCTGGATGCCATTGTTGAACCCTGTGTTCATAAAGTTCTACTCCAAAGTTTGAGCTAACAGGACCTCTTTGTGCATAAGCTGGTTGAGATAGAGCCCTATATCACGTATAAGTGGCCATTAGCTAGCTGTTAAGAAAGGATGATCATGCTATAATCCACAGACCCAGAAAGGTTAAGAAACATGGAGGGCTGTGGGGGGTGCATGGATTTCCCTGGGAAGGAGAAGTAGATCACAAGGGTGGACTGGGGGCCATTAAGTATGGGATCTACAGGGATCAGGCAGGAAGGTGGTAGGATAGAAGAAGAGAGTACTTGGAGAGACGACTCAAATTGGGGGCATTTGGAGGGATGGTGTTGAAACCTAGTGCAGTGGAAACTCCCTGGAATCTACTAGGGTGACTCCAGACAAGAATCCTAGCAATGGGGAATATGGAGGCAGATACAGTCATATTCTATAACCAAGAAAAGTTTCCAGCAGTGGGACTGGGATACTACCACCCCAATCACAAAACAGACCTATAATCTGCCCTGCCTACAAGATGTATTAGTCATTCATACCACAGGGAGATTTGCTCAACTATATGAATAGCAACATTATTCATAACAGACAAATCTTGGAAACAATCTAGATGGATAAGTAAAATGTGGTATATTTACACAATGGAGAACTACTCAACAGTTAAAAACAATGACATCCTAAAATTTGCAGGCAAATGGCCAGATCTAGAAAAAACAAACAAACAAACAAACAATAAAAAATCCTAAGCGAGGTAACTCAGAATCAGAAAGACAAATATAGTATGTACCCACTCATAAGTGGATACCAGACATAAAACAAAAGATACCTAGCCTACAATTGTCAACCACAGAGAAGCTAGATCCCTCTTCCAGACATAGATGGAAGCAGATGCAGAAATCCACCACTAACCATTGGGTCAAGCTCCTGGAGTACAATCAAAGTGAGGGAGGAGCAATAATATAAACAAAGGAGTCAAGAACATGATGGGAAAACACACAGAATCAGCTGACTGGAGCTAGTGAGAGATTACTGACTCAGGTCTGACAAATGGGGAACCTGCATAAGACTGAACTGGACTCCCTTAATATAGGTGACAATGGTGCAGTTGGGACAACATATGAGGCCACTGGCAGTGGGTTCAAGACCTAACTCTAATGCACAAACTGACTTAGCAGAGCCCATTCTATATGGAGAGATGCCTTTTTCAGCTTAGACAGTGGTGTGGGCTACCTCAACTAGATGATGGGACAGGCTTCGTAGACTTCCTAGGGTAGATCTTATGATGGGACAGGCTTCGTAGACTTCCTAGGGTAGATGGGAAGTGGAGTAAGGCGAGGTGAGTGGGAGGAGAGAACTGAGGGGAAACTGGGAATGGAATGTAAAACAAATTAATTAATAAAAAAGAAATTAAAGAAGATGTACTGGAGTAATGATTGGGTAGAACTTCTGGGAGTAGTCAAACAATGACTAGACCAAATTGAGTCTCATGTTATGACAGGGAGTTCACAGTTGACACTTCTTGGAAGGCCAGGAATGAGAGGCTGAACAGTCCGTAGACCTAGGATAAAACCTAACACAACTGGGAAACAATTTCAATGAAATGATTACTAATGATATTCTGCTATACTCATAGATCAGTACCTAACTCAGTTGTTATCAAAGAGCTGTCATCTAGCAACTGATAGGGGCAGATGCAGAGACTCATAGTCAAAGTCTAGGCTGAGCCAGGGGAACCCCGCAGAAGTGGTAGGGGAATAATTATGGGAGCCAGAGGGGTAGAGGACACCATGAGAACACATCCAGCAGAATCAACTAAGTTGGGCTCATATAGGCTCACAAGATTGAAGTGATAATCATGGACCCTGTGTGGGTTTGACCTAGACCCTCTATATATGTTATTTGTTGGGTAGCTTGATGTTCATGTGGGACTCCTAACAGGGAGTGTGGAGGGTATCTATGATTCTTTGCCTATGAGACCCTTTTCCACCTTCTGGGTTGCCTCATCCAGCCTTGATATGAGGCTTTGAGCCTAGTTTTATTATAATGTGTTATGCAGTGTTTGACTGATACTCTCAAGAAGCCTGCTCTTTTTTTCTTTTGGAAGGAAAATAGATGAGGAGTGGATCTGTGAGAGAGAGGAAGTGGAGGTAGGAGGACTAGGAAGAATATGGAGATAGTAAATTATGGTTGAGATGTAATGTGCAAGAAAAAAGAAAACAGAAGAAAAGATGGTCCTAAATATAAATCTGTCATTAAAAAAAAGAAAGAAGAAGAAATGACATGCTCACAACAGATAAATATTACATAGTACAATGATCCCTTCTTCAAACACATAATACCTTGTCAAGGCCTTGAAATAGTAGTAATCCTTTTGCCTCAGCTCCATCATCCCTGGCTCAAAGATTATTTTTCAAAATCTTTTAAATGGCCCAGATAAAAGATGTTCAGAATCCTGTAAATGTGATTTTCTTTAAAAAATTCATATGAATTGATTGCTCATTTTGCACTTTGCAGGAAAATTACAGGTAAGAGTATTTAAAATAGATATCATTATCAGAGGCCTCAAGTTCTTTGGGACAAAATAAAAAAAATAAAAATATTTATGAAGTTTATATTTTCTCTTGAATGTAAGGTCAGTTTTGAGAAAATACACATCCAAGATGAACATTGGAGTCCATGTATTTACGTTTATATTTTTATTAGAAGTAAATGTACTAAAAGTTATCAATTTTTCACTTACTAAAAGCAAGGCATATCCCAGAAGATTTTTATTTATTTGCACCTAACAATTTTTCTCAGCATTCCTAAAAGGTAAAGATGACTCTCAATTTCCAGTGGTAAAGCTAGCACAAAGATGAGGGAAATGGCAGGAAGTCATTTTCTCTGATGTTGTGAGGTGGCAGAACTACATACACACTGATTTTTTTTTTGCCACATGTCCAGGCACATCTATAAAGGCATAGCAAGAATTTATTGAGAACCTTTGGAAAAATTTTTTGAATTTCTATTTAATGAAATTATCTTTTCCAACACTAAAATTGGGTATTAGTTTCCTAGTGGAGCAGTAGAATTTTACAAAAGTTTCCACTACTTTTCTTTTGTTTATTTGTTAATTTGCTTTGGTACCAGGAATAGAACCTATAGCCATGCACATACTAGGTTGAGGACATTATAGCCAAATTGAGTTTCTATCCTGTCCCAGTTTCTTTTTTCTTAACCCTCTTGTTTCCTTTCCTTTCTTTTCCTTTCCTTTCCTTTGCGCCTCTCTCTCTCTCTCTCTCTCTCTCTCTCTCTCTCTCTCTCTCTCTCTCTCTCTCTCTCTCTCTCTCTCTCTCTGCCTCTTTCTCTGTCCATTTTTACCTCTTTCCTGTCTTTGGGATTAAAAAGAAAATATACTTCTTAAAAATAAACTTCTTAAAATTAATAGCCATCTTAAAATCTTAAATTCTATCCCAATACTCATTTAAGATCATGCAGGCAACTTTTTGATCCCTCCACATTCTTTTCTTCTGCATCCTTTCCTCCTTCATAACTCCCATCTGTTTACCTTTGCAAATTCCTAGAGTTTTGGTATTTATTGTACCCATGTTTGGAAACCTTAGGATAAGTGGAAGAGAAATATGTATCTGAATGCACATTTTTAACAAAGCAAAAAATTAATTATGGGATACTAAAATCTTCAAATCTATGTATACATTGTGTGATATTTATCAGTGAGGGTTTTGTGTGTGCATGTGTGACTTTAGAAAAACATGTCTTGAATTGCTGCTAAATGGGTTCTGTCATTTTCCATATGCAACAAATGATGTTTCAATGCACTCTGTAATTGCACAGCATTTGCAAGAACACTCATTTTTCTTATCTGAACAAAATCATGGGTTTCCAGGACCAAAAACTAAAAACAGGGAGGGCCTATTGCAAAGAGTAGACATTTTTATTCTTCACGGAATAAAAATCTAATTTGAAGACATCAACGTTTTATTCCTCAAACTGTCAATGTGTAATAATTTTTCAACCAAGCAGAAGTCCTCCATGAGGCATAATTTTCTGTAACTAAATGTTCGCTTAAGGATGGTATATTTTTTCTTAAATAGAAGTTTATGTGATGATTTGAAAAGTCATGTCTTAATTACAAACATTTTTGGGTATCTTTTCAAATCTTCCACATTTTTGATAACTTCATTTTACCAAATCTTTCTAATAGATAATTCTTTCTGCTGGTACAATGTTTCTCTTGGCATTTGATTGCATCAGACGTATTTCTGATGCACTATAGGTTTTCAAAAAGCATCATTTCTGTGCATGTATCTGAGTGTGTGTCACTGTATGTGAGTGTAGTGAATGTGTATACGTGTGTGTGTGTGTGTGTGTGTCTGTGTGTGTGTGTGTGTGTGTGTGTGTGTGCTTGCATGCATGTGTATTTGTGCCTACATGCTTGAATGCAGAGATCTGAAATAATCCCAGGAGCTCTCTTTTTTATTCTCTTCCCTATTCCCTTGAGACAGTGCCTCTCTCTCAACTTGGAAACAGGCTGGTAGCCAGTAAGCCCTAGTAGTTCTTTTAGCTGGACTCAACTCCCCTGCAGTGCTAGGATTACAATCATTTGTGATTATGCTTGGGTTTTAACATGGATGGTAGGAATTTGAACTCAGGTTCTTATGCTTGAATAGCAAGTACTTTTACCTGATGAGTCATCTTTGCATTTCCAAATGCATTTTGTTTCTGAGTAAGTCAGTTCATGTAACATGTTGGCTTCAATTTGTTGTAGTGTAGAAAACTCAGCTCAAATCATATTTTGGGCCCAAGGATTTTCTTGATAATGGATAGACAAGATTCAATAGGTTTACATTTGAAAGTCAGCTCTGTAGCTGATTCCTCCTAAGTCAAATATGGGAATCAGTATACAATTCAAGAAAAACTCGTAAAACATAATACCATGACTGGAACTTAAGTTGTCCCTTCTGGCAGCTTTTTTTTTTTTTTAACACTTTTTCCCCATGAGAGTTCATTTAGCAATGACCTCTGATATTGTCTGAAGAATCCATTCTTGTTTCTGCTTCTTATATGCATGGAAAACAAAATGAAAGAATTCTGTATACTCTCCCTCTGCTATCTCCTTTTGAAAGCAAAATAGCTTTAGGAAAAAAAAGTTGATGTCCATCTTACTGTAGCAGACAAATGTAGGTTATATTTTCAAGCCAGATCACTTCCTGGGGATGTGGCCTGAATCAAAAAGCACCAAATATCTGTTTTTTTGTTGTAACCTTATAGTTCTCAAGACAGATAATATGCATAACTATTATATTGCTGATAGGAAGACAGTTTTGAGTGTCTAAAGGTTTATAGGCCACTTTCTTTTTCTTTCATTTTCTTTTACCAATGACTTGTTAGACATAACCCTATTCTATCCCCCTTGCAGATACCAGAACCTCGGCTTTTGGGAGGGAAATTGTATGACGGTTTTACATGAGCAATCAACCTTGTGAAGATCAAATGAAATAAGTACAGGTTCATTGCAACCCCTGAGAGGATGTACAAGGACTGTGGGGAAGAAGGTTGAAAGTTTGCTCTGCTCTTTATCCAAATGAATGGGGTATTTTGGCAAGGAGAATTTGATTTTGGAATCTTCAGTGTTCCTACCAAATAATGTCTTTGCCTCTGGCTGGCTTTGTCTCAATGAATATGTTGTTTCCTTTTACAATGTGGAAGAATGCTGTCAAAATGAAATGAGTTCTCTCAGTCACAATATCATATCCATAGAGATCTTCCAATTATTATTTGTTAGCTTCTCCTCCCAGGACAAGCAGGTGTAAAACCTAGTTCATTATATTATCAGGTCTCAGCAGAATGCAGAAGAGCAAGCCTTTACTTGACAAACAAACTGAGTCATGTACAGAGAGAGATGGGAGGACTCATGGAACAGAATTGGAGAACTCTTTAGTAATAGCTTTTCTACTGAAATTTGGGATGGGTTTTTTCTTTTTCTTTTTAATTTATAAGGCAGAGGCAGGAGGATAACTATGATTTGTAGGCCAGCCTCAGCTACAAAATTAATTCTCGAAAGTTTTTCTTTTTTGATTTTTTTAATTTAAATTTGAAACGAGCATGTTTTACATGTCAATCCCAGTTCCTGCACCCTCTCATTCTTTCCTGTTTCTCCACCAACACCCATCCCATCCCCTTTCTGCTCCCTAGGTGAGGACTTCCAAGGGGAGTTTTCTAAATCTGTCATATCATTTGGAACATTGCCCAGGCTCTCCCCCATGTGTCTAGGCTGAGAGAGTATCATTCTATGAGCAATGAGTTCCCGAAGTTCATTCACATACTAGGGATAAATACTGATCCAACACCAAAGGCCCCATATACTAGTATTCCTAACTAAAACCCACGTTCAGGGAGTCGGGTTTGTCCTTTGCTGGTCTCCCAGCTGTCAGACTAGAGTCCATGAGCTCCCCCTTGTTCAGGTCAGCTGTTTCTGTGGGTTTCTCAAGCCTGGTCTTGACCCCTTTGCTCATCACTCCTCCATCTCTGCAACTGGATTCCAAGAGTTCAGCTCAGTATTTAGCTGTGAGTGTCTGCTTCTGCTTCCATCAGCTACTAAATGAAGGCCCTAGGATGGCATATAAGGTAGTCATCAATCTCATTACCTGGGAAGGGCATTTTAGGTAGCCTCTCCACTACTGCTTAGATTGTTAGTTGGGATCATCCTTTTAGATTTCTGGACATATCTCTAGTGCCAGATTTCTCTTAAAATCTATAATGGCTAGGAAACTAATACTGGACTGACTCAGACCCCCTGAACATAGGTCTCAGTTAGAAGGCCTGGCCAGTCTAAGGGACCTCTGACAGTGGAACCAGGGTGTATCCCTGGTGCACAAAAGGATTTTGGGAGCACATTCCCCATGGAGGGATACTCCCTTCACCTAGAGGCAGGAGGGAGGGCCTAGTCCCTACTTCAAATGACTTGACAGATTTTGTTGGTCCCTCCTGGAAGGCATCATTCTCCCTGTGGAGTGGGGGTGGGAATGGGATAGCAGGGGTTCGGGGACCATTGGAGAGAGGGAGGGAGCAGAAACTGGGATCAATATGTAAAATAATAATAATGATGATGATGATGATGATGATGATGAAGATGATATAATGGCTTTCTCTATTATGGTATATTTTCTTGCTCTCCTATATTAAGCTTTGAAGACAGAAAGATAGTGTCTCAAATTTACAAAAAAAAAAATGGTATGCATTTTATAAACCTAGGCTCAAAAAGCATACAATGGTGATGAAGTCTCCTAACATTCATAACATGATATATGTAAATTTCTAAAAATCAGGGTAAAAATAACTTTTGTGTTATGTGGACTAACAAAGTAGTAAAGAAATAGATGCACAACATCTACATAAAACCCTAAGACTCATCAGATTTACAACAGGAATTTGGGGAGAGGGAGTGTAGGCTCATGGGAAGATAGAGGATTATAGGATTCTGGGTTTGGGAGTCTCCATTTTCAAAATCAAGGAGAAAAGAAGAAGTATCATGATTTGTGGAAGGGGTGAGGGAAGCCTTAATGATAAGAAAGAGGATGCTCTGGACTGTACTGGGACCTGAAGAAGAGCCCTTATGATATTTTGGAGGTGCATCTAGTATGCATATATAAACACATCTGTTTTTATTGAGAGTGAAAGGAAAGTTTTGAAAACTAAAAGCTGTGCCAACTATCAAGAGCTTTTACTTTCCACTTTGATATTGACCACATTTGAAAATGTTGACTGTGTTTAGCTGTGGGTGTCTGCTTTGGCGGGGGGTGGGTGGATGGGATGGGAGGGTGGTTGGAGGGCATGGGAGGAGAGAAAAGGAACTGCGATCAATATGTAAAATAAGAAAAAACATAATATTAGAAAATGCTGACTGTGATTCACTGAAGTCACTTTATGAATCACTGGTAGGTCATGGCTTTCATTTTTTAAAAAATATTTATTTATTTATTTATTTATTTATTTATTATTTTACATGTTGATCCCAGTTTCCCATCCCTCCCTCTTACACTCTCTGCCCCCTCACATGCACCCTGACCACCCTCCCCTCTCATCCCCCCACCCGAATTCCACATGTAGGGCAATGCCATCCAGGTGGGGTCATGTAAATCTGTCAAGTCATTTGAAGTAGGGAGTAGGACTTCTCTCCTGTCTCTAGGTTAAGGCAGTTATCCCTCCATGGGGGATGTGTCCACAAGGTCCTTTTGTGCACCAGGAATACATCCTGGTTCCACTGTGACTTCCCATAGCCTTGGAAAGTACAACCTTTGGAAATACCTTCTTGCCTATGACCCCCCCCCCCCAGGAACTGTATGGCAGAAGCTCTTGAACATGATAATGAAGCGGCATAACAAATTTATGTTTGTATATGGAAAAAAGTTTAAATCAAACACACAGAATTTCCTAGATTGTATTTTTTATCAGAAATAGAAATTATAGTTCAACTGATTAATGAAAAATTGAATATAAATATTGTCCTGTATCACACATATAGAGTTTTTCTCTCTTACATTCTTTTTATTAAGATTTTCATTTTCACGTGTGTGTGTGTGTGTGTGTGTGTGTGTGTGTGTGTGTGGTGTGTGTGTGGTGTGTGTGTGTGGTGTGTGTGTGTGTGTGTGTGTGTGTGTGTGTGTGTGTGTGTGTGTGTGGTGTGTGTGTAGGCGTGTGCATGTAAGATGTAAGTATCTGCAGAGGCCAGAAGCATGGGATCCCCTGGGGCTGAAGTTACAGACAGTTAATTGTGAGCTGCCTAATATGGGTAGTGGGAACCAAACTTAAATCTTAAGTGAAAATAGTATCTGCTCTTAACTGATGAGCCATAGCCATAGCATCACAATCAATGCATGCTAAACTTTCAAATATGCTATTCTTTATTTGTTCTTATATAGGTTCTTATACTGCAGCCCATTGAAGCCCTAGAACTAATTATGTATCCCAGACTGGCCTCAAACTCATAGCAGTCTTCCTCCTTCAATGACCTGAGTGCTGTGATTACAGGCATGAGCCACTCAGCCTGGCTTGAAATCTACTTTTAAGTCTATCGATGGGTATTTTGATTTATAAGTGTACAGACTCAAGCATACATTAACTATAAAGAAATGCAAAACCTCTTTGCTTTTGCTCTTTAAGATGCAGAAACTCTGAATCAGGCTTCTCCCATTCAGGGCTCAATTTATTTTGACATATAACACCTGCCAGCCTTAACTTCATAGGCCAAGTCACTCTTTTTGAGAGTCACCTTTAAAAGTAATCATTACAGAGACATACTTTACAGAAAGCCAGAAATTCTGAAATGGAATAATATTAGAGGAATACCATGGGGATATTTGCAAATGCCCTTTTACACTAAGACTATACAACCAGTGTAGGTATGCTACGCCTTGATTTGAAATTTGTGTAACCAGAATCACTTGCTTTCATAGTCTTTCAAAAATTTTGATTTTAAAAAATGATAAAATTAAGAGAAATAACCAAGGTACAATTTTCTGTATCTGATATGAGAGAGTGATAAATTAGGTAGTATATTAGACTAGGCAGTAAACTTTTTTAGGTCAGGAGAGAGGAAAATGTAGCTATCACATTATCACAATCTCTATGAGATAAACTCTGAGCATTTCTGAGAAGCAAGCCATTTATGTATGTATTCACTTCGTTATTTATCTTTCCAGTATGGGTAGGCCATCCCAGGGCTTGGGTGTGTTTGGAAAACACTGCAGCATGCATAGCTGCTTTGAGATTGAGATTAAATGGAAATTCATTTTGAAGTGTTCCTTTATGAGGAAGGGTAAGGAATCATTCAATTTTCTGTTCCTATAATTGAATTAGGTATTTATGAAGAAAATAGGGTTTGGTTTTTTTCCATATCCGAGTTCTAGAAATCCATGAAGATGTCTCAACTACCTGTATACATGTAGTGAGGGCCTTGTTCTATGTACTGTGGAGGAAATCTCATGGGTAGACAAAGCTAGCCAGAGACATCTCAGTTTTATAACAAACACATCCCCTTGATGACTCATTGATCCACTAGTTCATTAATTTGTGGATGTATTAACCATTCATGATGACTGCATCATCATGATACAAATACTTTATAACAGTCTCATCTCTGTTTTTCTGTGTCTCTCCATTTCTTCATCTCTCTCCCTTTCCTTCTCTCTCTCCCTGGAGCTCAAAACCAGGGTATTTAAATGCCAGACAAGTACTCTACCAACTGAGCTAAAGCTCTAACCCTGTCATCATCTCTCAATTCCTTACCCTAGAAATTATATTTCCTTTGTTTTTAATATTAGTTTACTTTGTGTCTCTGTGTGTGTGTGTGTGTGTGTTGTCTGCATGCATGCATATGAACCACATGTATGGCATATGAACCACATGTATGGTTAGTGCTCATGGAGCCAAAAGAGGATTTTGGATTCTCCCGAACTAGAGTTAAAAATGGTTTATGAACTACTATGTTGATGTTAGTAACAGAGCCATCTCTTAAGGCTCAAGATTAAATGGAAACATGACTTCTGGTAGAGGCACGCAAATCCTAGATACAGGGTAATGGGGTTAAATGAAACTTCAGATGTCATAGAGCTGATGCTTATATCATGTAGCAGGACTGAGGTTGGTGTGCACAGTGGCACTCAAAAGTTTAGATAGGATGGGGGGGAGTTGATATAAGGACATGGGGGACTGGGTAAGTGTAATGAAGCCAGAGATACACAGAGAGAACTTTAGAAGAGAAGCAAAATTCTATATGACATATGTTCTCGCAGTTTATAATGATGGACCAGATCTCATATTGGAATACAGGTAGATCTTCTGGAATCAGCACCGTATGAGACAATGTGTGGTAGCATAAAACTAAAAACAACTTAAAAGTCCACTTGTATCTATAGGACTCATTAGTGAGTGATGAGAATGTAAGGTATATAAGATACCCTGTTGTTTATTTACAGAGAATGATAAATACACACACACACACACACACACACACACACACACACATACATATATATATATATATATATATATATATATGCACGTGTGTGTATATATGTATATGTCTATGTATCTGCCTAAAATAATAAGATAACAGAGGTAATAAAACCAAAAGGCAAAATAAATCAAATTTTGTAATTTTTAAGGAAGGAGGTATTTTGAATAGTTACAGATGAAGAGGAAAACATGAAAGATTTAAAAAAGATCAAAGTTATGAAAAGAAACTGGAATTGAGAGAATGATACAAGTGTAAAAAAGAGGGAATGTTTCAACTAAATTTAAAGCATGAAATTAAATATCTCTAGAACAGACTCATATGACAAACGACATCCAACAAGTGTTTAACCACTGTCAGTATGCTTTATGATTTTTCATTTATTTTAAATTTACTTCTATTTGTTTGTACATGAGTGTTCTCTGTGCATTTATTTTGGTGTACTGTGTGCATGATTGGTGCCTTCTGAGGGCAGTAGAGGGCACAGAATCCTTTGGAACTGGGGTTACAGATGGTTGTAATCTGCCATATGGGTGCTGATACCTGAACTTAGGTCCTCTGGAAAAGCAGTTAGTGCTCTAAAACACTGAGCCCTTTCTCTAGCCCAGGGTATTATCTTTCTGTGATTGCATAGGATATATGGGATGCTGCCAGGGAACATTCAGGCTGTTCCTGTTTGACATGTTATGAGAAAGGAAAAAGAAATCTCAGGGCAATGAGGCTCTCTAAAATCTGAGCCTCTGGCAAATTTGAGCATGAAGCCATAATACATTTTCTTATTTAAAAACCACTGGTTTTCTAACTATTTATGAAAAAGATATCAAGTACCATCTATCCTGGCAGTAATTAGTAATTGCTAGCTCCTAGTATTTTGACTGATACTCCATTTTCTATTAAAAGTCATCAGGGCTTATTGGAGACATTTTTGATCTATGGGACACAAAATGAATGAGCAATCTCAAAATACATAATTTTATGAGAAAAAACTTCACAAGGTTATACAAAATCATCGCATCACCTTGGGAAAAATTAAGGCATCATCTTGTTACTTTGATGGTGTAGAGACTAGAAGCTACAGGCACTTTTGCCCCCCTTACACTCCTCCTCACTTCTCCTGTTCCTCCTTTGTTTGAATAGAATAAAGCAGCATCTCTATCTACCGCCTGGTGAATTAAAGTTCAAAGAAGGATCATCAATGGCTGCTAACATTATACATAGGGATGCCATATACCTCTAAATAGGAAATACTCAGCAAAGCCAACTCGCTATTCTCCAGTCACAAACAAAATCAAAAGACCAAAATCAAATTTTCACCAAATTCATGAAAGCACAGAGTAAGAAGTGTATTCTTATCCTTCCCTCATTTCCCTCTTCCAACTAAAAAGACAGAGATAGATGTATGAAAATATACTGATATTCATATTTGTATGCTAATGAAAATTAATAAATATAGGAATAAATTAAATAACATCATGGACACTTGATAAACAAAATTCACAATATGGGTAAACATATAAAACAGATATTGTTGTCAATGCATCTGTGGATAGTAAGTCAAAGTACAGGGGTCAGAAGAGATTTGGGACAATTATGAACCAGGCACTGTGTATGATTCTTATTTGTATAGTAATTTACTCAGGTATATGAGAAGACTCTATAATATATTAAGGAATTACTGTATTTTTAGACAAGATGGCTGTAAAGTCATGAACTATTTTAGACAGAAAGCAACATATATTTTGCAAGGATATGTATATATGTGTATCTCTCTCTCTCCACATACACACACACACACACACACACACACACACACACACGAAATATTCAGGAAATAGGTTTTTCCAAGAGAGAGAAAAATAGAATATATACAACGTTAATATATATTCACTTAAACATCTATTTGTAATATATACTATATATTTGTATATATATATATATATATATATATATATATATATATATATATATGGAACTATAATAAACACACATTTATGTAGGTACAATATATATTCTACAAAAGTGAATAAATACAGGTACCTGAACATAGATCCAACCATGAATCTGTTGGCTAAGAGGAAGCCTTATGAGAGTAAAAGATTATAATATTATATGAACTAGGGATTATTATTAAATCAATCTTTTGTATCCAAGACCCAAAAGAGAAAAAAAAAACTAGTGTACATACAGAGAACAGATTCTGGCTACACGATTTGGCTCAGAAAATGAATACTTTTAAATAAATGAGTTAGAAAAGTGCTTTAAGAATTGAAGCTACAAACACTGTCCAATATTTCTTGTAACTGCCATGATATTCTGAAATATTCAATAGCAGTCCACCTCAGTGAATCAAAAATAAATTATTCCACTTTTTCTCATGACAAAATAGCAGCTATAATGCTTTATGTTGTTCTTCATGAGAATCTTATTCTTCAAAAAAGATGCTAACATCTTTAAAGTCATTAAATTTCTGTCAACCTACTGCATTTCTTTCTTACTTACTTTCTTTCTTTTCTTTTTTTTTGATCACTTGACTTGGTTATTTCCATGCCCAAACATAACTCTGGAATATTAATAGGACCTATTGTCAATTTTAAATAGTTTAAATATGGTTAAAATATCATGTGTCCAAACCTCTATCTTTGCCATTTTCCAATGTGTAATTATACATAATTGCTTCCCAGTAAGAAAAGTAATTTCTCCCAGCCCCATCATGTCCATTTAAAAAATATATTATTTCTCTTAATAAGTCATAGATTTCCAGGTTAGGAGATATAAATATTGCTATACATTTGTCTCCTCAGTAATATTATTATATCCTTGTAACCTCTAAAAATATATGTACAAGTGGTATATTAGGGAACTATGAAGAGTAGACACTCCTAACTGAAGAATGGCTTTGGTGCACATCCTTCAAAACAAATTTGAAGACTGTTAATCTGAGTATAGGAACATTACTTTTCATTTCTTATTTTATTTTTACTTTATTTATTGTTTTATTGGAGCTCACACTTAGGACCTTATACATGCTCGTGAAATTTTCTACACTAATATATGCTACAGGTCCTTTTTTGAAATTTTTAAAATATTTTTTTTCTATTTTCCTTTCTCTCTATATAATAATGAGGATGGCATGTCTCCAGAAGAAAGGTAGAAATTAAGGCAGTGTTTGCCTTACACAATTTCCTCTCCCAGAGCTTTGTTTTAGATTTGTGTTTGGTAGACACAGTTTGGGAGATGTTGTTGGCACCTGGATACTGCCAACATCAGCAGCATGAAGCCCATTAAACCTTGTTGTAGCTGTGATTTAGAGCTTTCATGTTCTGAAACAGATGTAGCAGTTGGCAAATTTACAGAAGAAAATTACGACCATCTATGAAGACACACTTTAGAGTTTTGGATTAAAGGTCCATTATACAGAATAGCAACTTCTTTTGAGAATTATTCAAGGAGAGGTACATTAATTTTAGCTATAGAATATAAATGAAGACAATCTTCCACTTGAACAATCTAATTTTATGGGAAACAGTAATAGTTAAGAGATAGTATTTGTGCACACGTTAGGCATCTGACTTGGAAAATAAAAACATTATTTCCTCTCAAGAACTTGTAAAGAGGAATCTAGGTTGTTAGCATCTCCAAGATGGCTTAAGAGAGATAATAGCTTGGTATTTTCCTACTGGTACACGTGATAACTACCTTATGTAGAACCTAGAGAATCTTGTGCATGTGGATCTCCTTAGAAAAAGCTTGTTTTGATAGTCTTGGACCATTTGTTACAATGAAGCACATAGAAGACAGGGGGAAGGAAGTTTTTCAAATGCACCAAAGGTTGGGGGGGGGGTGTGACAAGAGAGATGAAGAGGGAGAGGAACAGAAGGAAAGAGAATATGATCAGAATTGATTTTTACTAACCAAGCTGGAACTAGAATCCAAAATGGGAGCACTGAAGTTTGCAGGTCAAAGGCAACTGTTCTTTGGTTGAGGTAAGAGAGAAAGAATTCAATAACCTGGGCATCTGAGGGAACCAAGAACATTCAGAAAGCCATGCTTCTGTCCAAGGTACTGAACCACCTCTGAAAAAATTCAAGATAAAGGAACAAATTCCAATAGGTATCAGGAACATATGTTTCCTTCTTTAGCCTACAATTCACCTTCTCATACAGGCTTATCTAATGTTAGTGACTATCTCAAATTTGGTATGATTAATACCTGAACTCATTACCAGACCCAATCACTCTATATCTTGTCTATTGTACCTTCAGTGTTTGATTGCCATGCTGGTCATGAGATACCCAGTACCCATTCTAAACTGATTAATCTTCTCCTTTATTGAGAATCCCTAGAGACTACTCAATGGCTTCATTTGACCACAATGTGAGGCAGTTAGGAAGCACCACTTTAGAAGAACTAGGGATTGTGTTAGGTTATATTGTACAGCAGTCATGTAAATTGGGGGGGGGGGTGCAAACTTTTCTAAACCTCAGAACTTAGAAACAGTGAAGCTATAATGTTGCAATGAATGGAAGACATAAGGGTGGTTATGTTGTTGTCACTGTTGTTTGTTTTATTTTTAGCAAAATTAAGAAGAATAAGGGGGCAGATTTATGAATAAGAGGATAGCCTGGCATATATAGTGAATTTCAGGACACCAGGGATACATAGTGAAATACTTAGTCTCAAAAATCAAAAAAAAAAAAAACATGGGTAGATCAGATTTCTACACTTGTAAAAGAGCATAACACCTAATAACACAAGAACCCATTTAAATATTACCATACACATTTAAATTCATTTCCCCTTTTCCTACAATGCTTAGATAACCAGTAAAATCCTTTTTCTTTAGTTAAGATTTAACGAAACAATACCTTTCAAACATCTGACATTCCAATAATAACATAGGATGGTATAACCCAGGGGAAACAAATGTACGTAACTATAATCACATTAAGAATGCAATTAGGGCTGGATAAATGGTTCAGTGTTTAAGAGCCCTTGATTCTCTTGGAAAAGACCCAAGTTAGATTCCTATTTCCCATATGGTACCTCACAACTGCCTATACATACAGTCAAGGAATCAATGCCCATTTCTAGCCTCCACAGCCAGTGCATGTATATGGTACACATATAGATAAACAGAGATAACTCTTAGAAATGTGAAATAAGAAATATTTTTAAAGAAAATACTCTAATTAATGATGTGACAAAATATTAATGTTTGTAATACTAACACTTGTGAGGCTGAAGCAGGAGGACTATGAGTTCAAAGTCAGCTTAAGTAAGGTAGCAAGACATCCTGTCTAAAAAATAATTAAGTCACAAGATGGTTGAGGAGGTAGCTTCATGGCAGAGCACATGCCCCTAGCACAGAACAGGTGTGAGGTTCAATTTCTAATACTGAACAGAGAGTAACAACACAATCAGTTAGACTTGATCCTAGAGGTTTTTTGATGAGTGTTTATTTACTTTTGCTATTAGCCCATCCTTTGTTCTTTTAAATTTTTTGGAAATGTTTACATGTACAAAATGAATTTTGATCACACACACCTATTTCCCAATACCTCCCTACACTTCTCCCAGTTACCTCAACCCAACTTCCCTCCCAGGTTCATGTGTTCATTTTTCTTGTCAGAAGTAACCACTTAGATCTAGTTAGTACATGAATGTGCACCTCATCTTCTATTCTTTCAGAAGTTAATCTATACTGTGGCATTGTGTGTTTGAATGAGACTTGGTATATATCCTAATCTGGCCTTGGAGTTCTAGTTCTGCCTCAGCCTTATAAGTGCTGAGATCATATATGTGTTTTTGTGTGTCACCACACCTAGAGATTTAATTAATTAATTTTAAAGCTACTTTTGCAATTGTAAAAATTATGCCTGATCATTGTAGAAAAAGTCACAGAGATTTCCAACCCCCAACCATTCCTTTATCTACAGCTCTTTATTAATGGTTTTCGATATGTCCCCAGTAATTTTTTCTTTTCAAATATTTTATATAAATTAGTTAAATCATATTCCTATATATTTTGTAAACCTCAACAATTATATCACACATATTTTGTCATAATACTTCTGGGCTAAAAGTAGCTATAGGAATTATGTGTATTAATATGCCCGGCTATGTTTCAACTTGATTTTATTTATAGACATTAAATTTTATCATTGTTTATCATAAACTATTCTTCATCTTGACTTTCAATTCTTTATAAATAGTAAAATCCTTCTTAGTTCTCAATCATACAATGGAAGGAAGTAGACTGAGGATTGCTGATCCAGTACTATAATAACAAAGAACATGGTACTGGAGCCAAGCCATTTGATTTGATTATGCTGATTCATAACTACGTGACTTTGGGCAAGTGCCCTGACATTTCTGTGTCTTGGTCCCTCAACTATGGAATGAGAAAGTACCCCTTTGTGGGATTTTTGGAGGAGTTACTTGATCAGCAAAGGTCATCTAAATGTTTAATAAACACCATGTTCTTGGCATTGATCACATCATCATATGTCCATGTATATCCCATAATGGTTTGAATGGAATAGAGGGGAAGGGTCACCAGCAGGCAGGAGCCACTGAACAAAAACTCCTTGAGTTTTTCTGGGTAGACTCTTATAGCACTTCCACTCTTGGAACACAGCAATACTGTATGAAATGAGTCTCAACATATCCATAAGAAAAAAAAAACCCTTTGTATTCCCAGCTATGGCTAAATTGTATGCTGACCACATACCTTTTGTGGAATGTCCTGGAATTTGGCCACCACTTTCCACATTATTTCTATAGAAATCTGAGTTCTGTGTTCCAATTTCTGGCTTATAAACTAATAATTGGATAATGCTGTGGTCATAAGAGAGACTGCTATTGAGCTGCCTATGGATGACTGAAAGAACAAGAATAAAGGCAATTGTCATGAAATAATGTTCTCACAATTGGGGACTCAATATCTTTCACCAAATGATGGCTATTGCAAAACTAAAATTCATTAGAATATGATGTGTCAAAACTTAGACAATTCATTCACTGACACATTAAAACCATAGCTCAAAATGATGCTTTGAAAGGGCACTGTTTCCCAGCAACTATTTTTCTAGCTGTTATGTTTCTAGCAGTGGTTCTTAGCAAAGCTGTTAACTGTTCCACAACAAAGCCAAGTCAAGTGGCTCACTGATAATGAGTGAGTTTTTGCTTCTGTTTCTAGATACACTACTGATTGGAAATGGTGCTCAGTATTTCAAATGCCCCTTAAGTTTTGAAGCCTTGAACTGGAAAAATGCTTTAATGAAGGATTGGTCCAGACATTGAAGTGCAGAAACAGTGCTGCATGCCACAGCCCTTTCTGTCCTGCTGCCTTCTTGCTGTTGACCAGAAGGCATCATTAGCTCCCTCTATTATTATTTTTTTTCATTGCCATGACACAATGGTTGATAAAAGTAACTTAGGAAGGAAGAGTTTATTTTGGCTCTCAGTGCAAAGAGATACTACACTCTTTCATGACAGCATAACTTTGAGGTAGCTGGTAACATTGTATCCATCCACAGTCAGGAAGCAGAGAACAATGGCTACAGATGCTCAGCCAGCTTTGTGCTCTGTATTCATTGGAAGACATGAGCCATGGTATGGGAACCTTTTCAGTTAGAGAGGGTCATTCCTCCATAATCAACCTAAACTCTGTAATTAACATGCCCAGAGAATTGTTTCCATAGTAATCTTAAATTCCATAAAATTGAAAATCAAGAGTTAATCACACACTCCTTTCTCAATCAGCTGAAATTTGGGAGGCTATAGCTTTGTGTTAGTCCTTGGCTCATTAGCACAGCTGGCAGATCTTATTGTCCTTTGTTTAGCAGCATGTGCTACCCAATTTCCAAGGAGTCATGTCCATTTAAATTAATTTTGGAAACCTATGGAGTTTTCCCTTTTTGTATTTGGTTCACAGCAATTGTCACAGGTCACATCCCATCCAGGGAGACTTTGATGTATCTTTTGGTCCTGGTGGCAGGAAGACAGAAATGAGAAAAGCACTTATTCAGCTGTGGATCCACAGGGAATGACTGGGCTAGACATAGCCATGGGGGGTAGCTCTAGAATCAACAAAAATCAACAATCCAATGTGCTGACAAATTGGGGTGACAGACAATACAACAAAGGGTTTCATTGAATCATATATATGTATGTATATATATATAATCAGTCTGATAATATAAATTACACAGTATTTTAAAAAATTAGAACTTCAAAGGCAGTTTGTGGAGATGATACTGTCAGTAAAGTACCTTCCATATTGGTATGAGAACTTGAGTTCAGATCCCCAGCACTCATATAAATGTTGGGTATGGTGATGGAGCACATATGTTACCTTAGCACAGGGAGCAGGAAGAGGGATACAGAGACAGCCTGTCTAGGCAACTGTTGAGCTCTGGGCTCATTGAAAGACCCTGTTCCAAGACATATAATGGAAAGGGATTGAGTAAGACAACCAACACTGAACACCTGTATATGTAAACACAAATGCACACACAAGGCATTAAAATTACATTTAGGCAGATGTAAAATATGCAATGTCCAGTTGCTGGGTCTATATGTGTTTTGGAAATAAGGAAGGATTAAGTGGTACATCTAATTGACTCCCATGAAGCTAGGTTGCATGAGTATGCACCCCTGTAAGGCTATGAACTTAACCATAACTCATTAACTTTCCTGAGAACAGGTGAGCTTTTGGCCATAAATGTCAATTATGCAAAATCTCCAGCACAGAGAGATGTCATAGAACAAAATGAGACAGTTTGTTGAAATGAATCCCTTTGAAAGGATGTCTATGTTTGCAAGTATCAACTCCTAGTTGAAATGACTCTTGGGAAGTCATCTTAGTAACTAAGAAAAAACTTCACTTCTTCCGGGCCTTTCTCACATGGGAACATATACATTAATTCTAGCTAATTAACATTTTTTAATTAAGATGGCTGCCAAACTTGGAGCTGTTTATGCTTGGATAGTTAAAAGAACTATGGCTTATATAAATGATAGCTTGTGACTCCCAGATAAAGTACGTAACTGGTTGACTGCTTCACCCTTTTCAAGTAAAAAATTTAATCTGTAGGCACCAGAGAATATTTTGAAACTTGCTATTGTTTTATTTTATAAGCTTAGCTTATTGTCTTCTAAAGTTATTTAAAACCTGGGGAAGTTTCATTAATTAATTTAGATAAGAACTATATATTACTTAAATATTAAGTAGAAAGAGAAAAAATATACTTGATTAAAATGTTTTACAACTTTGAGGGTATTTAAATTATTGATGGTATAAATTAGGTTAATTTCATTTTTTAATCCCCGTACCAGAAATTCCTAAAATAGGCTGAACTTTATTTAGAAACTAAGCTGAAAACTCAGAGAGAACTGTGGATGCAGATTATTTGGTAGAACATTTGTCTATGTAACATAATGCCCTGAGCTCTATCTCCAGCTCCACATAAAATTGGGTATTAATTTGAAATTTTTGACTTTAATGTATTTGTTGATAAATGTGTTACAAAGCAATATGCTTATGCTATATACAAAGACTTTTAATAAAAATACGAAAGATAACAAGAATCTGATAAGGGGGTCAGCCATGAACAGTTCCTTCTTAAGTAGATGTATTTCTATTTTTGTTATTTACTGAAGCACAGTTTTGTGGTCTGGGACTAGGTCTCCTTTGTTCACTCCTCAGTTGGGAAGTTTTTAATATGTTCATTCCTTTGATAGTTTGACTAGTTCACAGACCACCGAAGAAAACAAAGTTTATACATTTGTAAAATAAAATATGCAGTTTTACAAAGGACATTTATTAAATTAAACTATACATATAAAAGTATTTTATAAGCTAGGTAGTGGTCGTGGTACATGCCTTTCATCCCAGCACTTGTGAGGCAGAGGCACCAGATCTCTGTGAGTTTGAGGCCAGCCTGATCTACAGAGTAAGTTCTAAGACAGGCTCCAAAGCTACACAGAGAACCCTGTCTCAATAAAAACAAAAAGACAAAAGAAGAAGGAGAAGAAGGAGAAGAAGGAGAAGAGAAAATATAAAGGCTGTGGTAGATCTCTCAATTTTAATACTAGTGACATCATTTTGGACCAGAAAATTCTATTTGGGTGGGAGTGCTGTCCTGTGTCATATCCCTCTACTGACTAGACATCAATTAAACAACTCCTTTCTCTAATTATGACAATGAAAATTGTCTACACACATTGTCAAATGTGACTCATGAGGCAAAGCTCCTTTAATGAACAGACATTGTGCCAGAGTTAAGAAGTGTACTCCTTTTTTAGCAAGTATAATGAGACAATGTAGTAGAGTCTTATGAGTCCCAAAACTTTGAAGTCGTAGAGAACATAATGATGCATCTCTAAGGCTGAAAAGATAGTTCATCCATTAAAGGCTAGGCTCATAGCCAAAAGTGATACCTCTCCCCAAGTCAGAATGTGACATTATATGCATATATATGTCATATCTATTGGTGACTAGGTTACAGGGACTGCTAATATTACCCTAAATTTCTCACTAACAATCAATGGTCAGAAAGGACATAAATAAAAGCAGCCCTATTGAAGCTCATAGTCTGTGAATAGTGTTCACAAAAATCTTTGAGATCTAAATAAGTCATGATAGGGACTTTTTGTCGAGCTTAAAGATGTAACAAAGAAAAGTGGGAGGCTACATTGACCTTTATGTCATTAATTTTAACAGACCACAGTGGTCACCTAAATTTAATGTTCTGTTTTACAACTGAAACCCATTGGCTCACATAAAGAAAATCATTTCTTCAGGGTCATTGTTTACTGGGAGGAGTGGGATTTAGCTGCCTTGTGTCCAGTTAAGACAACATTCCCCAGGGAATCATACTGACAGATTTTTTCATTTGTTTTTCCTGACATTTGGCTGACCTGCCAAACTCTGCAAATTCTCAGACTACAAATTCTTTCTCAAACAATAGAGGTGATCCTTGAACCTTGAACCTTAATTGATTGAATTGATTGTGAATGTTTGAAGAAGTAAAAGAAGTATTAAACCTAAGGGCTGTAAACAAAGTATTAAACCAATAAATGTGGAGGAAAAGCCAAAGGTAGGAATGAGGTCAGATTTATCAACTTTGTCAGGGATTTAGATGAGGGGAAAGACAGCAGCATGCTGCAGCTACTGTTAAATTCTGTCACTAAGATAAAGGAGTTGGAAGTATCAGAGAAGAAGCAAACCATATAAAGTCACTAAGGAGACCATGACCGAGGACAGGAGATAAGTGGAATTTGAATTTGGAAGACAGCTGACAGACTGCTATCAATGCCAGTGATATCAGCTACTACTGATATTGGTATCATCAACATTGATTATGATCCTTATAGCCCAAAATTGTCCTTGAATCAGCATACTTAGGTCAATAAACAAGTAACTTGAGGTAGTACTGAATGTTGTTCAATGCCAGTCTAAACAAGAAAAGAAGAAGAGTCCTTTTAAAGGAAAGTTTACTTAAGGGCTCCTGCTATCTTTCTTCTCAGCCTGACAAATGTTTCTCCTGTGGGGAGCCCAGTGCTTACATGGTCAGGCCACCAAGGCTTTATAATCACACCAGCAGTGGAAGAAATTAACAGAAGATAAACAACAGCGAGGAAGAAGAGATATCTTAATTTTGCCAGTTCCTTCCTCCTGGGGTCTCTGTCCTAGCCTTAATCTCCTGCTGCACAGCTGTTAAATATTTCTGTTATGTTGTTTTATATTAACTAGACTTTGTGCATGGTATGTAGTAGATAATTAGAGAACACTATTTTGACAAATAAAAGAATTAAATGAGCAAATTTGAACTCATTGCAATGAACTGCAAACACCCGAAATCAGGGCCATGCTGGGTACATTCTCCCACTTCTCATGGCACATAATATTACCTAATAAATTTCTGGTCATTCATTGTTGGCATCTTCATGACAGATTTTTCAAATGCCAGAGATTATTTCATATAAGAATATTTAATTTCCCCCATCAAGCCAAAACCATTTCTTCAGGTTTGGAATGCTTTTAGAATGAGAATTTAATAATCCCTGTTTAAGATTTGAGGGAATCATCCAGAATGAAATCCAGCGATTGCATGTCAGCTCTAGTAGAATACAACACATAAAAACAGCATGTGCATTGTTGTGGTTGGAGGCCATGCAGTCAGAGCTTACCTATACTGTATTTTCTCCCAGAGTATCTATTGAAAACACATTACACTTCTTTATGTTTAGATAACATGAAGTTGTCAAAAATAGGCCAAAGACATTTACCCTGAATAACAGGATTCTCACAACGCAAAGTAAATGACTGGAGTGGTAGCTCCATGGATAAAGTGTTGGACTTCTTGAGGACCTGAGTTCTATCCTTAGTTCTATCCTTAGTAACCATGTTTTAAAAAGCCAGTAATGGTGTCATGGTAGCATACTTTTATCATTCCAGTGCTGAGGAGATAGAAAGGTATGTTTGGAGCTTGCTCGCTACCATGTGTAGCTGAATCCATTAGTTCCAAGCCTGTGGAAGTGCCTGTCTCAAAAAAAAAAAAAATAAGGTGGATGTGTTCAGAAGAATGACACCCAGGATCAACCACTGGTTTGTACACGTGTGCATATATGTACATGTGCACATATGCATGCTATTTCACTCCCATTCCACCCCTACTTCCCCTTACAAAATATCAAAAACAAAAACCCAAACACTTAGATTATAAAGGCATATGAAGATGGATCCCATCTCTCTCTGTCTCTCTTTCCCTCCTCTTCCCCTCCCCCTCTCCCTCAAACACAGAATTAGTAAGAAATTTATAGTAACAGAGACAGTGTCTGTAAAATCAACAGAAACAGAAAGCAATGTGGATGAAATAGGAGAAAGACCAGGCAATGGGCATAAAAACACCTCCATGGAGTTCTATAGGTGAGGACTCCAGCAGACAGAAGCCAGTATGCAATGCATGACATTCTTCAGCAACTGAACATAGCTTTAATGGAAGAATATGAAGAAGATGGGGCTGCCAAATTACCCAGCCGGTGTTTGTCCCTCAAGAGCCATGCCAACTACAAGATTACATTCTCAAAGACAAAGCAAACAACTGATTTTCCTAAGGGATTGCTTTATTATTTCTGTTTCTGCATTTCAATATTTGATCTCAGCATTTCAAACTCACGAATCTGGCTGGTTGGAGTAGATACTGTCAAACTATAGCATATTCTCTTACTGTTCTGACTCTAATTCTAGGTCTAGGATTCATGGGACTCCCAGAAGGTATAATAGATGGAGAATTTCCCAAGTGTCACCTGTGAATGTTTCTACTTGACAAAAAATGTACACAGATGTACAAAATGACACTATCTGAAACCGCAAGGCATGATTTTGACTTAGAAATAAAATCAGATTTATTTTTCTCACAGAACTTCTAGTGGCAATTAAAAATCTTCCTGGTATCACTGTATCTCCTGGAAACATTAGGTACTCCATGAATTACAATCTTCACGATGCTGTCAAAAACACTTTCAATGTTTGACCACCAGATGGCTGTTATTTGCCCAAGAAGATTAGGAGAGGTTATGTTATGCAGACTGGTAACAAAGGACAGGGAAAGGTATCTCTAGGGATATGAGAGACGAATGAAAGTGATACTAAGATTACTTCATGATTCTTCAGAAATGGTCTCTCTGGAGTTCATAGATTCTGTACCTTATCAACTGCTAATGGTGGCACTTGGTCTAAGGATCTTTTGGTGGTTGAAGAGGCAAGTTTTGGAATGGATTAAGAATAAGCCCTCAGGAAAGGATATCATTGTAAACTCTGTCACTCACTTGGGCTGCTCTGAATTTCAGGAGCAAATGTTAGTATTGAAAGAGCTTAAAATTAAAATTCAGGGTATATGATAGCTAATGTCAGAATGCACTCAGTTTTTGCTTCTGGGACAGTAGCACATGAGACTGTACTTTGATGAATTGGTCACACCAAGGAAACTAAGTCATGGGGGAGATGAATAGGTCTCTATATGCTTGTGGAGGCTGTTAATTGGTTGTGTTCCTGAAAGGACACATTTGCAAGACCCTTCAACTTAAAATTGCAAATCCAAGATTGAAAGGGTTGGAAACTATACAATGTTTTAGGAAATGAGAAACAGAAAATTTATCTAAAATATACAAGACATTCTTACAACTTGTGAACCAGAAAATAAAGTACCTAATTTACAAAGAATAGGGAAAATCTCCTAAAGACTGTTTCTCAATAGAAGTTTTGCTGCTCACTGGGGCTGGCACATGGCCGCCTCATTCAGTCACATCTTCACCAACTTTCTCTTTCTGTTTTTGATAGTTCCTTTCATTGAATAAGCTTGACTGTTCCGGAACTTTCTCTAGAAACCAGGCTGGCCTCAATCTCAGACATCTGCCAGCCTTTGCCTTCCCAGTACTTGGATCAAAGGTGTGCACCACCATATCTGGCTCTAAGCTTTTGGAAAATTTCTTTTCATAAGCTGGAAACTTAACTGTGTGGGAGCTTGTCCTGAGGTCACCATTCTCTTTATTCCATTTCTTAAATCTGTTTAACTCCTTGAACACAGGACTTATCTCCGTTCCAATTCCTGGTAAATCTTTTCTCCTCAAATTCTACATTTTGTATTTTTTTCTTTCTCAGCTGGCTCCTTTTTCATTATAAATCTTCATTAGAGTTAACCTTAATAACTATATGACAATGTATACTAAGCTGTTTTGTTATTTTCTCTGACAATGGAATTAATTCAAAACTCTTCACTTTAGCCTTATGCAGACTCTTCAGAAAAAGTTAAAAAAAAAAAAAACAGCAGCCATAGTCTTCACCAAAATAAAACAAGAATGATCTCTAGGTCATATATTAATGTATTCTCCTCTGAAGCCTCTCGAGCATGACCCCCCCCCCAGTTTATCAAATCATACTTAGAACCACTGTCTTTTATGCTCCTACTAGTCTGGCCCATTAAGCAACACTTAAAAGCATTCAACCATTTTCTAATTCATAGTTCCAAGGTTCAAATTCATTCAAATAAAATCATATAAAAGCATGGCCAGGCTTATCACAGCCCAGTCCCTTGTACCAACATTTTTTTTTAAGTTGGGGGTTTTATTGCTGTGAAGAGACATCAGGTCCACAGCCACTTTTCATAAAGGAAAATATTTAGTTGGGGTGGCTTACAGTTCAGCTTTAGTCCATTATTATGGAGGGGCATGGCAGCACACAGGCAGACACAGTGCTGGAGCTGAAGGAGCTGAGAATGCTACACCTTGACCCAAAGGCAACATAAACTAAAGTGACACTGAACATAGCTTGAGCATTAGAAACCTCAATACCTGCCACCACAGTGACACACATCCTCCAACAAGGCCTTCATACTCCAACAAAGCCATACCTCCTAATAGTGGTACTCTCTATGAGATTTTGGGGGCTATTTACATTCAAACTACCACACTAGGATATTTGTAATAATCATCTGTGACAAAAATTATCTAAACGTGTAAATTCCCTATTTTGGGGATTTTCCAGTTGATCACAAGGAACTGAAATGGAGGGATTAAAAGCGCATAATTGCTAAAGGTATCTGGACAAAACATACACAAGCTGCCAAAACCCATTTGAGCAGATCACTTTGCAATTTCTTCTTTTCATTTTAGGAGAGATCACTGCTCTCTGATAGCCCTGTGCATTGCGGGGATTTATATGCTTCCTTGCCTATCCTCTTGTTCCTCCTTACTGTTCAGCTCTGCCTCCCTTTTCTCTTTTCAGGGTCAGCCTCTGAACATCTTTAAGCCCACATTTCAAATACTTCAATCATTTACATAATGGCATTCTGTCCAATGGCTGGAAAATAAAGCCTTTAAAGAAATATATCATTCAGAAGACAATTCTAGTCTACTAAATATTTGAGCTAGGAAAAAAGCTACTGCTAAAGGTGAACAAAAATAGAATTGCTTAGCAACATGACAGAGCTTGAACTTAACTCTATAAGCCGTGCAGAGTTGAAGGCCTATCTTTAATTTCCAATAATGGTGTGTGTGTGTGTGTGTGTGTGTGTGTGTGTGTGTGTGTGTGTGTAATTATTTTTATTATTTAACAGTGTTCTAGTCCATATTTCTCAAGAGTCTATGGCAAATAAGATATTATATCAATTTGATGCAAGGAAGGCTAAGGATTCTGAGCAAACAGGTCAGTTCAGAATCATCTCACTAGAGGCTATAAGGAAGCCAAGAATGAAGGTGACCCAGGTAAAATTATGAAACAAAATAATTACTGAGCTAAAGGCATTTGGAGAGTGTATCTAGAACAGCATTGCAAATTACAACCCATGGGCCAAAATATTACCAACCACCTGTGAGCTAAGAATGGTTTTGTTTGGGGCCAACACAGTGGAGCACACTGTCCTCCAGGCATGTCACAGCTGTTACCATCTTGACACCAGAGCTTTTGTCATTATGTGCAGGCACAGGAGTCCTTTACAAGATTGGGTCTTTCATGGAAGGAAGACAGACTTAGGTGGTACACAAAACACTTAGGGTAGCTTATCAGTCAGCACAAAAGGTGGGAGAAGTTCCCCTACCCAAAGGTACATAAAGTGCTTAACAACTGCTTGGAAGACAGTGTTTTGTCTTCCATGGTTGGGCTCACCATAAGTTGACCACAATCCTCTAAGTAATCCACCAATCATGTTCTTACAAGTGATACTGATTATACTTACTGGTCCACCAAGGTTGACTTGGAAAGAACCATTTCTTTGGTCTGTGTTGATACCCTGTCTAGAGTATGTAGTATGTAGTTCGTTGTATTTATTCTGCGCTCTTTTAACCTTGTTCTTTGCCACCCAGCTCCCAAAGAAAATGCATGTTGAGGCTTATTCTTACTTATGAACACCCTGCCTTAGCTTGGCTTGTTTCTTGCAAGCTTTTCTTAAATTATTCCATTTACCTTTTGGCTCTGAGATTTTACCTTTTGCTATTTCTGTACACCTTTTCTTCCCTTCTTATTCTATGTCTGGCTGTGTGGTTGGCCCCTTCTTTTTTTGACTACTGAGCCTTTGGATTTTCCTTCTTCTTCACTTTTTCTCCTATTTATTCTGTCTGCCAGCCCCAACTATCTTTCTCTCCTGCCCAATTTTTAGCCATTCAGCTCTTTTTTTAGACCAGTCAGTTGTTTTAGACAAGCACAGTAACACAGCTTCACAGAATTAAGTAAATGCAACAAAAAAGAATGCAACACTTCTTTGCATCATTAAACAAATGTTCCATGGCATGAATAACTTAACATATATTAAAATACATACGTAAATAAATGTTTTTTTCTCAGCAGGCAACACCCATGCTGGAGACTGAATCCAGAGACTTCTGGGTTGTAACTGCAGTCTCTTCTGTTTGGTTTTGTATTTTAAAAAATTCAGTGATAAAAGAACATAGCCTTTTACAAAGAAAGAAAATTATATAAAGTTCAAATTTCAGTGCCCATAAAGTTGTATTGGAACACAGCTATGCTCACTGACTTATTGAACATTTATGCCTGCTTTCATTAGACAATGGCAAAGCTAAATAGTTATATAAAAAAACAAAGATCAAAAGATCAAATGGCTCACAAAGCCTCAAATATTTATGATGTGTCTCTTTACCTTGAAATTTGCTGACTCTTAGTTCCAGTACTTCACTTTTAAGTGGGTTGGGCAGAATTGATTTTATACACACTTTAAGGGTGGACATTTCAGCTTAGTCTAATTAGCAGCTTTCATATGTCTCTAGCTGTAGTGATTGGTTTAGTCTTTGTGGTTACCAAAGTGATTATATAACATACCCTCAAGTTGTCAGATTCTGTTTTCAAGTAAAGACTGTATACCTATAATCTCTGCTTCTATGACTTTACATTACAGATGTTGTAAATTGTTCCTTATTTTAATTTTTGACATTTAAACTCTATATAAGTCACAAAAGTATATTAGCATACCCAAAGTATTTTAATATAGATTACTATTTCTTCCCATTTACTTTTTTACTGTAGATCAGCTTAGATCCTAGCACAAGTGGTTTCATTTTATTTTAGTACATTATTATTTGATGCTACTTGTTTAAATCCACAGCAATCATACTTGTGTGAGAAAGATGCTTTCATTACATCCTGAGTTTTGAAAAGGTGGTAAATAGCCACCCTAATTTGTGAAACTGTAATGAGGTTTTAATGAACTCTTGGTGCCTTATTATAGAAAGTAAGCTTTACGTAAATGCTGAAATTTTGGTAGTGAAGCATCTGTATGTATAAGGTAAGAAGATTGCTAATTTTCCTTAAATCTAAATCACTTGCTGATTTTTCACTAATGCTCCAAAAATAGTCATATTGCTCTAGCCATATAGTCCACATGCTTATACATGCATCCATATAAATGTCTATACAACATCTTTGGCTACTTTTACTGCCCAGAGAATATCCTTGGAAGTGCAAGCTAATTGTCACAGGTCTCCTGTATCTCCTTTAGGTGAGCAGTTATGATTCTCTGGCTAGTTTTGGAAATCAAATACATATCCACATACTTAGAGTCAGAAATTCTTCAACTTTTGAGGGACTTATGGAGAAATTTTGACTTGCTAATGTTGGAAATGAAATATTGAGCTAAAAACAACCATCTGAAGAAACATGAAAAAGAACTTCCCATGAGCTTGTAACAAAAGAAGGGGGAAGGCATCCTGAAAACTGAGAGAACAGCCAGGAACAGAACATCACCCGAAGTGATATGGGAACCTTTGTGCTGCAGCTTTACAGAATTCCAGGAGGGTAATAAGCAGAATTTCTTCCAAACACCATGGACAATTAACTTTTGGAAAATACAATGGGGCTGTTTCTCTGTAGACCATTAGTAAAAGGAAGTTGCTATGTAATTTTCATCTCCCTAATAATTATTTGCACTTGACTTCGGCATGCCATTGTGACTAGGCTGCCCTACTGCTATCATTTCCTGTCCCTCCAGCACCCTCCTACGAAGGTGCTGGTTGGAGGTGGGGAGCAACTGTGAACCCTATGATCAACAGATCTCCTCCATCTCAGCACCCACCAAAAGAAAGAGGGGACAAGTAGGGCAGCTGCATATTAAACACTTAGTTCTCTGGTGAACTGTGATAATACCTAGAATACTTTTTGGAGTTGGGTCACAGATGTCCCATGAAAGAACTGACATAAGAAAAATGGTCCATTTTTAGCTTTCTGCACATGCAGAAAAAATAACTTTGCTAATCACTGCTCTAGTTCCTTTCACATACAAAGCATGTGGCAACTCCCTACTTCAGATGAGATGTTTTTTTAAAGATTTATCAGTTGGTGAATTAAAAATCTGAGAATGAACTCAAGTGCAGTGTTTTTAAAGCAAACTATTATAGTTCATGGGTCACATATGTATCCCAGTCTGTTTTTATCAATAAAGTTTTATTAGTACACACTCACATCTGTTTGTTTACATATTTCTTGGGACTGCTTTTAACACTATGGCAGCAGAGGTACACTACGGTGTGCTACAACAAAATGACTTTCAAATCTTAAAATACCTATTATAGTGCTGTTGATAGAATTATTTCACTGACATAGACTAGAGAATTCAAGGTGGAACAGAGGGAGAAAAGTACAAATGTTTTGGTGAGACAATATGTCCTTGACAGGGCGTGAAGACTGAGCCAACAGCCAAACAGATGTTTTCCTTTCTCAGGTTTTTACTGAGACAGCCATATGCAATATAAATTTTGTAAAAATCATCAATTGAAGTTCAAGTTAAGGACTGAAGGCTATTTCATTTTTAATAATATGTGGCATTCTAAGAAACACAGACAAGGTAGGAATTCTGTCAGATTCTTTCCTATATGTCCTTGTGTTTACCAACTACTATACTGAACATAACACAGAAGAAAAATGACAGGCAGAACAACTCAGAGCTCTGTTTTTCCCTTCTAAGTCTTCCTTACTCATTATCAAAGTCAATGGGAAGGAACATTAGGAGAATGTGCACATATCAAGAAGTAAAAACAAAGTTGGCTAGAGCACTGCAAGCTTCCAATCCCAGCAAACAAAAAAAAAAAAAACTCAGGGCATGAAAGTCACATGTCCAAGGCCAGTCTTGGCTACATAGTGAAAACCTGTCTTGAAACCACAACTAAGACAAAAACAGAATTGGGGATATGACTTCTAAGCATGAGGACCAAAGTTCAATACTCAGAACCTAAATATAAAAACCATGTGTAGTGATGGACACTGACTGTTCCCGACTCCCAGGTGCTTGGATAAAAGCCTACCCTAGCATTGGTGAGCTCCAGTCCAATGAGACATGCTGTCTCCAAAAACACAATGGGTATTGTTTTTAAGGCAGAATACCCAAGGTATCTTCTATTACACACACACACACACACACACACACACACACACACACACACACACACACACGTTCATTGTCATATACATACACACACAAGGAAGAATGAAAAAATAAAGAAAAATTAAAACAATAAGACTAAAACAAATAAAAGATTAAACAAGGACAGTCAAAATAACCTGCTTTGCACCATCTCCAACATTCTAGTTACAAGGAAAGGCTGCCACATGTGAGTGCTCTTAAATGGCAACATAATTCCACTAACTGCACACATGAGCTAACTGCTCTCATTCATGTACCTACAGAATATGTACTGGTCAACAGAAGGAAGTCAAGGAAACTCCATTCTAATATCAAAATGTTCTTTCTTTTTACTCAGAATAGTGTTAAACAGCAAGTTAGAAAGCAAACAAACAATTACATGTTCTCAGAGAAGCAAGGCTACAGGCCCCAAAAGGGAGAGCTTGATACAGAAGTCCCTTTACTAACACCTGTATTCTGGTTTTTCACTTGGTCATGGGTCTCCCAAATTAAATTATGTTGCCTCTGTTTTAGGTTCAGTGCCATCCTTTAATACTGAACTGCCCTCATCTTAAAGTGTCCTCTGAGCCTTTTTATTTTGCAAAACTGCTCTGGGAACACAGAGCGAATGGCCTGCTCCATGAAATTGGAGGGCATGAAGCATTCAATTTAGATTGGTCAGGATGTCCACTGGCACAAAACACCCTTCTACTTTAAGAGCTCTTTGCCAGAAATTGACCATTGAAAACAAGGCTTTATTCAGGTTTTGAGAGAAGATATAAGGAAAAGGCTTGACAGGAACTGGAGCCTGCCATCCTTTGAGGAAAAGCAGTAAGGTACTCTGTCACTACCCACCTCTGCATTTGCTATATATCTGCTTTTATGAAAGGGGGAAACAATAAGGGAAATCCACATGCCACATAGGTGATTCTCAAATCCAGCTAGTCTATTTGACAGCAACACCCACTTGGAATTTGGCACAAGCCAGATTTTCTACATGTGAGCCAGACATAGGCGGTGACATGAAAATTTCTCTCTGTGAGGGCTGGCTCAATTCAGACAGAAAAGGTTCAAAGGAGAGTCAAAAGAGTCAAGGATGACAGGCAGCCCCAAGCTAGGATTCCAATTACAGGCTGTGACAGAAACCTGGTTGTCCAGGTGCTTCTACTTTTCACAGGTTAGCCAACCAAATGGACTTGGTGAGCCACCTTATGTAGACCCCTAGGGCTACAGTCAGCATAGGAGAAGAAAGAGGTGACCCTAGGCATGGAACTAACCCATTTCTCACAGCTTGTACCAAACATGTGTGTCCCAACTCTGCTGTGCCCAAGTGGCCCCAGGAGCTTTGGGTAATTAAAAATGCCATTCGATCCTTTGACCTACTAGACAAAAAAGGCAAGAGTTTCAGGCATTTGTACTCAGTGAAGGCCACATCAAGTATACCAGCAAAGTTTCAAGACAAAAATGAAAACAAGCTGGATACAGGAAAACTACATAGGCACAGCTCCCGGCCTCTATGCCAAGTTAGATCTGGTCTGGAATGATAGTGTCAGTTCTGAGCCTTCCTACTAAATCCCTTCCATCGGCTCAGAAAACCTACCTTCCAGCTGGGAGCAGCAATTATTAACTCAGCAGATAGGTGCTTCGTCAGATTCAGAAGAAAACAAATTTGCTCCAAGGAAGGGAATCAGCAGCCTTAATGGCAGCCCCAAAAGCAAGTGCATTGAGGGAACATAATCACCTTTCATTCCATGTAATGACACCATCACGTTGACTTTGTTCCCACTGTTCCAAAATTATAGTATGCCTCCCTCCCGGTGACTAGATGCTTGAAATCTTAAGGAATTTGTTGAACAGAATGCCATTTGTTATTGTCATGAGGCAAGTATCTATTTTTTCTGCAGATCTCACTGTGTACACTCAGATATCATAAATAAATCTCTCTCCCTCTGTGTGTGTGTGTGTGTGTGTGTGTGTAGATGTGTATGAATGTGTACACATATGCCTATGTGAACCAGGGATTAGCAACTGATCTATTCCTCAGTCACTTGCCATCTTGTTTGGCTGGAGTGGGTAACCACTGAGCTCCAGCCTGCCTCTGCCTCCAAAGCAATAAGATTACAAATATATAACAACACTCATATACCCAGCTGAGTTTTTACATGGATTCTGGGGGTCAAATTCAGGGTCAAGATGCTTTTAAGGCAAGCACTTAGCCTACTGACTGAGCTATGTCATCAGTCCCACAACTTTCTTAATTCTCTTCATGGGTATGACTTTTAATTTCTGCTGAGGCCTCTAGAACTATAAAGCCAGAAACTGGGGGTAACAATATGTGTAATCTAATCAGATCCATTTGGCTTTTGTTGGATGTTAAAGATGTAGACTTAATAAAATATGAAATTAAAATCTGTACTAAAGTAAAATACAAAGAATAGCAACATGACAACATTCACATAGAACTGTATGACTTAACTCTTAACATTTGACAGTAGCTCTTATAGAGGGAAAAGTTTAAGGGAATTTATCACAGAGTAACAGGGAACGAGCTCCTACCACAAAATAAGTCAGAGTCTTAAAAAACCTTGGAAGAAAAATGTTGCAAGAATAGCCCTTCAGCTTTTAAATAGTGTTCACAGGCAGACAATCAATTACTCCTTCTCTCCTTGGGATATTTGAATTAGATCAGGTAAGTCCTAGAGGGAAGATGGAGGGCTTCCACAGGGGCATGAGGTGAGTTCTCTGTTTCTGATTTCTGTGATGACCAAATCCTATCTCCCCGAGTTGGCTGTGTTCTGCTGGAATCGATAAGAAAGCAGGGAGTAGATTCAAGCCACTTGCATTTATTCAGATAATGCTCTCCTGGAGACAGATGAGCTGAAAATACATTTCCTATTGACCAGTGGAAAGATAAGAGGTTGGCAGATAGGAATGGCTCAACAATTTCAAGTTGGGTCAAGCCCAAACTGGAGAACAAAGTGGAAGATTCCTCAACTCATTACTAACTCCACTACTCAGAATTCAGAATTGAATTCTATTGCATTAAGGAGACCATAGTTCTGTTTAATTGCCCACCATGGGAATTACTCATAGAATAATAGAATGGTGTGTCTTATCCAATACACACAGAGAGACAGTGTTTTTGCACATATAGGGCGAAGGTGTCTAGAAAACCAACGTCCAAGTGGAGAAGTCTCTCAGATCTGAACTTAAAAAAAAAAAAAAAAAAAAAAAAAAAACGGTCCATGCATTTTATAGATTGGAAACAATCATTTAGTCTCTTTTCCAACCTCCTATCTCAACTGACAGGTTCAACTTGACTCCTGGTCCTTTATCTTGCCACCTGACTGGTATTTATTTTGTTCATGTTTTAATATTTTTCTACTATATACCCAAGCTAAAGTCCCAGATTTATGAATCACCCATGCATTAAGCTTGCCCACTTTACAGTTACATAAACTTGTTCTTACTCCATTGAAAACTAAAGGGAAAATAGCATATACTCCCCATTCACCATGAAGCTGAAGTATCTATACAGAAACTAAAGGATTCATAGTTCCATAGAAAGTCATGGTTGCTCTTCCTCTCTGTCCTTCCTGCAACTCAATCCTCCCATTCCCTCATTTTCTTCTCTCACTCCTGTCCTCCCCTGTCTCCTCTTATTCCGCTCCCCCTCCCCCTCATGCTCCCAATTTACTCAGAAGATCTTGTCTATTTCCTCTTCCCAGAGGGATTCATGTATGTCTCTCTTAGTGTCTTCCTTATTACCAAGCTTGTCTGGGGTTGTAGATTACAGGCTGGTTATCCTTTGCTTTATGTTTAATATCCACTTATAAGTGAGTACATACTGTGTTTGTCTTTCTGGGTCTGGGTTACATCACTCAAAGAGGTATCCTGATAGAGGGAGCCATTATGGGATTAGTAAGATGAACCCAGCTAAGACTCTAAGCAATAGTGGAGAGGGTACCTGATCTGGCCTTCATCTGTAATCAGATTGATGACTACCTTAATTGTCATCATAGAACCTTCGTCCAGTAACTGATGGAAGCAGACACAGAGATCCACAGCTAAATACTTGGCCAAATGCCGAGAGTCCAGTCCTAGAGAGGGAGGAGCGGTACTATGAGCAAAGAGATCAATACTATGTTGGGGGAACACAGAAATAGCTGACTCAACCTAGTGGGAACTCACTGACTCAATACTGATAGGTGGGGAACCTGAATAAGACAAAAGTAGGCCCTCTGAATGTTGGTGATAGTTATATGGCTTGCAAAGTTTATGGTGTCATTGACAGTGGGACTGAGATTTATCCCTAGTGTATGAACAGCCTTTTTGGAGCCCATTCCTTATGGAAGGATACCTTACTCAACCTAGTGGGGAGGGCCTTCCCATGGGAGACCTCATCCTCTCTGAGGAGTGGAGGAGGGGAGGGGGGGAACTGGGATTTGTTTGTAAAATAGAAAAGATTGTTTTAAAAAAGAAAATATAATGACAAAAAAGAAAATGATGGTTGGGCTCTCAGGAGAATGAAGGTCTTGGCATTAGCTTTCACTTCTGTCATACCCATCAAAAATCCTACATCATCCCTCCTTGGGGACCTCCATTGCATCTAAAGCAAATCCTTTGAATTTCCACTGAACCCTGAAGTTCTTTCAAACAGCAATTTGTCTTACATATCTAGGTAACTTAATCAGTTATTGGTGCTTAATAAATACTGAGTATAGCTATGGAAAGCTTTAGAAGAAAACATGCAAGTTTATGGGCCCAGGCTGCTGAATGAGGAAATGTATGTTTTACACAGATGGAGGTAAGATGAGCTAAGAGCACATTACCAGATTTAGACAACTGTCAGAGAAAGACTCAAAATCATAGAATACAAGTATTGATTTGACTCAAAGACTGAGTGCTTAGACTCTAATGGTATGGCTTCAAGCATGAGTATGAATAGCGCTAAAACATAACATTTCAGTTCCTGAGACCCTTAACATTTTTTTTTTTTGCGAGTGAGAAAATGAGTCTGTGTTAGCATTGAATTCTTCAGAGGATTGGATGTCAGTTAAATGAAATATTATATCTTGGAAGAATATTTTTAATGTTAGCAGTGTATTATTTGGAATAAATTATTTTGTTTTATCCAAACCAGAATACTTTGAGAAGAAAAAGATGTGCCTTAAATAGGAAATTATTTTAAAAAGTATCATAAATGAGGATTCAAAAGGCCATAAGACACAATGTATATTTAGATAGCATGACATCACTATAGATGCCCAATGTAAGTCAGCTAAAATGTCACTGACACTAGAAATCCAGGGAAATCAGTCAGCACAGAATGGCTGACAGTGGATGCCCAAGGAACTGGAAAAGTAAATAGTGATATAATGTGTTATACAGTTATTCCTATTAGACTGTTTTTGTCTTTTTGCCTTGGGTAGCTTGCTTGTATCTGTTTGTAGGCTTGTATGTCTACCTCCATTCAGAGTCCATGCTGGTTTTCATGTGTGCCTGTGCCCACCTGCATATGCCTGCCTAGTGATCTATATGAAACCCATTGCCTGGAGGGAAGAAAATATGTTTTATCTGCCCAAGGCTCCTCACAATCTTGTCCAGCCTTCCATGAGCCACCTGCTTTCTTCGTGTCAGAGTAGGCAACCTTACAACATGAATTATATATATGTATATATATATATATATATATATATATATATAAACTAATATCTATACTAGTATCTATATTCTATCTGCATTCATATCTGTGTCCTTATCTATATTTACAGCTATATATGTATTGGTACCCATCTCCATATCCACCTAGACTTATGGACCATTAGTACTATTATAGTGACAATAATTTCAGCTACCTTGCTTTGTTCCTGTGTGTTTCTTATTCTACGTGCTTTTCCCTCTATTAGCCAGTTCTCACTATGATACACTGTCCTAAGTCTCTTTCAATACAGATTCTTTTTCATCTATCTTTATCCTATCCTCAGCTCTGCTCTCTCTCTCTCTTAATTTTTAAAAAGTCATGAAAAATTTGTATTTTGTCAATTTTCCTTTGTTTTCTTTGGGGGGGGCAATATAGGCTTTCAACTCTATTCCTTTTCCATCACCTCCAAAGTTTTTGAATTATAGGCACTTGCCTTAGTGCCTAGTTTGCCATATTTCTTTTAAAAAAATGTTTTCTCTTCCCCAAACACTACACTTCAGTTTGATGGCACAGCTCAGTGGTAACATGTTTGCATGTGTGAATGTACAGATTCCATCATTGGCACCACCAAGAAATAAATCTGTAATTCAGATGTCACTAAGCAGAGCAATAAAAGTGGTTCTTTCTAAACAGGATTCTGGAATAGTTGTACAATGAATTCTAACTCAGTAAATGTATGTCACTGTGGGAATATCACTTGATTAGTCTATGCTTTATCACCAGGAAGATGGTAATGTTGATACTGTGCTGAGGCCGAGTAAAAAAATCAGGTGCAGAAATCTGCTTCATTGTAGCCACCATACGTATTCCTTGGAATCACCTGGGTGCATCTGAACCCTTCTGTTTCCTGGCTTTACCCCAGACACCAGGATCTTATTGCTTCCTAAACTATTCTAATATGCAGGCAAGGTTAAAGATTACTAGTTTCCAAACTATGAGATGTCATACAAGGGTATATTAGCATACGTATCAATATCCTTCATTTAGTTCCAGTTTTACTTTATGTGTACTGCTGTTTGCTTGCATATGTGTCTGTGTAGCAGGTGCACACCTTGTACTGACAGAGGCCAGAAGAAAGTGCTGGATCTTCTGGAAATGGAGTTATAGAAGATTGTGGGCCATTCTTTGGATAGTAAGAATAAAATCCATGTCCCCAGGAAAAATAGCCATTGCTTTCTACTACTGAGCCATCTTTCTAGCACTGTCTTCAATTTTTAATACTATGGATCAGTAACACATTATAGAAAATAGTCTATCATTCCTATCCCAAGTAATGGAGAATTGTACTTGTAGATGAAACCTAAACAAAATTTGAGGTACCTTAGGCCATATCCTGCAAGACTCTTTTCTCATTATTTAGCTATCAGACTGTAACTTTGAATACAAAACCTGATTCCTCCCACCATTTGGTCCTTCAATCAGTGAAAGTTGCACTTCCATACAAAGCAACTGCCTGATACTGATACTATTTGCATTCCAAGAAAAGATTTTAAAAAGCCTAATCTCCTCCAAAATATGTGTAAACAAGTGAAAAACTAAATGCAAAGAAGTTAATTACTAACCATAGATCAGTTTCCCAGTTGTCCTTTTAACTAAGAATACTAATGAATACAGAAATACTCTGTAGTACAAATCTGGGCTCCCCAGAAGCTGATAATTACAGCATCTCTCTGTAACGGCCATAACTCAGTAGGTAGAAGGATTATCATTATTTATCAAACTTGTTAGTGATAGAGATAGAACAAGTATTTTCCAGAGGAGTACTGTGCTAGATATCTTATGAATACTTTGAAAAGACTACAAAAGCTTACCTTTTAAGAAAAAAAAACAACATAAATTTGGAAAAATGGTTTGAGTTTTCAAACCCATCAGCAGCAGGCACAGCAAGTTCTGTGAGTAACCACTTGTCTCTTATAGTTTGACAGCAGTAGAAAGTTTACATTGACACATGACCATCCCATATAAATGTTAAATGGAGCTGACAATCCTTAAGGTAGAACTAGCCAGTGTTCCTAGAAGCCCTCAGTAACAAATCACAGTTTGAATTACTACCTTTTGAAAGAGTATCTGGGATGTAGGTGAAGCTCCATAAAAGCCACAGGGAAAGAAAACTAGACATTAACCAGAAAAGTCTGAAATATGCCTTTAATAAAGTCCCAACTAATGCCTTTAAAAATACATTTCTTTGCCTCTATTTTTCAGTTCTTAATACAAATATCTTGATTATTTTAAATGAACCAACTAAGTGCATCTGTAGCCAAGTTGGAAAACAGGTAGCATATTATAATATCATACATTGTCTTAATGGAAGAAAGGACTTGGACAGACTGTACAAAACTAACAGTTTGGAATCCAGGGTGTGAGTCAAACTACTGGTCTTTCTTCCTACCTTTTCAGTGTTTTGAGACTGGGTTCCAAAGGTCATACTCATGTTTCTTTATCTGTGAGCACAGCATTCAAAAGGCAGACAATACTTCTATATTCTCTGGCATGGATAATGTTTAAGGGGAAAGTAGGTCTTCCCAAGGTGCCCTCAAGGGACAGTTTCTGGGTAAGCAGTATACTCCAGAGGGGAGATCTTCCCTCTGCAGCATTTATGGGGAAGAGGAGGGACCTGGGTTATAAAGCTAGAAAAGCAGCCACAACAATCCTGTGAGTTTTTACCCTGCTGGCTTCCAAGCAATCCTTACTTGATTGTGGGGTTGAGTTGGAAGTACTGAAGACCCAAACAATCTAGACAGACACCTTTATAAAAAGGTGACCTATACTCCCCATATTATCTTATATTTGCTAATAAATGCATAGGCATCATGGCTGAAACAATTAAAACAGCCTGTGGTAGGAAAAATAATGTTTCTCTTTCTCTTAAATCTCTATTCAGTTATAACTGGACTCTGGCCAACTGTGCTTCCTGATTCCAAATCTATTTCACTAATTTCTTGTGAATAAGAATATTTCAGTGGTACTGGAGAACAAAGACATTCTGAACTTTCATTGTTGAAAACACACACACACACACACACACACACACACACACACACACACACACACACACACACGGTAAGTGATCTTCTTACCAAACTGCAAAAATTTAGATGATGATAGCTGCTCTGGAAACCACTCTTGGTGGTATCTTAAAGAGTGAAGCATAGAATCTAACTTTGACCCATTCATTTCATATGGTTTTGTTCTTCCAACTCTATTGTAAATGCCAAACAAGTGAAAACAGGAAGAAAGTCCTTGTGTGTGTGTGTGTGTGTGTGTGTGTGTGTGTGTGTGTGCTCAACCTAGGGATATGTACATGCAGAACAAACACTAACATTAAATAAGCATGGCATATACATTCAATGGAATATTAGCTATCATTAAAAAGAATGAATACTAACATATAATATGGACAGGTTCTTGAAAACTTTATATAAAATTAAGCCAGCCCAATACAAGAGAACAAATAGTATATGATTCCACTTAGATGGGGTTCGTAGAATAAGCAAATTTATAGAGACAGAAAAGAGACCAGATGCTAATGGGAGGTAAAAACAGGAGAAACAAATACTTATTACTGGATAATACGAACATACCAGTGTCTAAATCCAACTTCTAGCTTTGATTTGCTCAGGAGAATGAATACAATTCAAGTGGGAATGTAAAGGTACTTGGAATCTATTACTCAAGCAGTTCAATCTCCTCTTAAAACTTCTATATCTTGTGACATTAGTTTGATTTGTTTTTAAGCAGATACTATCTAAGAGTGGCAATGCCTGGCTTAGGAAGTTTTTTTTAAGGGTCGTGGTATTTGCTGTTGTCAACTTGACACAAATTGTAGTCATGTGAGGGAATAGAATGTCGATCGAGAAGGCCTGTAGGCAAGTCTAAATAGGTATTTTCATGATTGATGGTTGATGTGGGAGTACCCAGATCACTATGTGTAGTACCATGACTTGAAGATGATTCTGGGTGGTTTAACAGGATATGCTAAGTCATCCAGGAGAACAATCCAGCAAGTATCTTTCTTCCATGGTGTCTGCTTCAGTCCCTATTTCCAGGTTCCTGTTTGAGTTCTTTCTCTGACTTCCCTCAGTGATATTCTGTGACCTAAAAGTGCAAGATAAATATACTCTTTCCTCTTCCAAGTTGATTTTTTTGTCAGAGTGGTTTAGTGCAACAGCAGGAAGCAAACAAAGACAAGGGTGTTACAAGAGTCATGGAATTTGACAGTAGTAAATAAGTGCATAATACCATGGATGCTACTAAATAATACATCCAAAATGGCTTAAGTAGGGAATTCTGTGATATATACTCACTAACCAGGAACAAAATAAGGCTACCATAAAAAGTTTCTAATCTAAAGAATATATAAATAAACATTTACAGTAAGAGTTGTTATGAAAACACATAATCATTTTAATTGATAACTCAGTGACATTCTTGACTATTCCTTGAAAATGTTTGAAATAACAACATCCCTCATAATTCTTTACTTTTAGACAATGGATATAATTGACCAAATATTTAATAGAGTGCACACTTCTGCTGTGAGCAAGAATTGCCATGCTATGGAAGTAATTACTAGTGATCTATTTACCCAGTCAATAATCCAGCATACATGTACATGTAAGCTAATTAAACTCAATGGGTTATTAGAAACATAAAAAGACAGAAAAGTAAGAAGGTGTCATGTGGGGAAGATGTTTCCAGGGGGAGGGGCATAAGAGAGGTAAATAGAGGGTCAATATGATCAAAAACATTTTATACATTACACAGTTATCAAAGAATAAATAAAATCTTTTTTAATCAAATAAAACTAGAAGAACACTGTCCAAATTCTTCAGTGTCTTTTTAACCTACTTGATGAAGTAGTCACGGCCATCTCGGTTTGTCATCATCTCCCATCCATAGGGTGGCACCTGGTTCAAGGCCCAGGTTCCCGAGGGAGGTGGCCAGCCCGAAGACTTGGTCCTGTGGCTGGAAACAAAGAGAGTTTCATCACCTCTGACTCTTGAACATGCCTTTTATAACCCAACACAAGGATTCATATCTTATTCTTCTAAATTGTGAGCTGTGAGCATAACTGATCATAGACTAACTGTAAAGAGTACCTTTACATCAAATAGCATGTTAGGCATTTTAAATACAATAGAGCACTCATTTTCCACAGAATCCACATGAAGGAAGTACACTTACACATTATATGCATAGGAAACCAATGGGCTAGTAAAATTAAATAACTTTACTCTGGGAAGCTTTGATCAAAACTTCTTTGTAGTTCTGACCACAAGAGGCATATCAGATATGCCAGATATTTAGGCATTTAAGGCACATACCTAGATTTCACATTGTCATATAAGGAAACACACATGAAGATAAATTAATGTTTTATGCTTTTATGTAAAAAGCAAACTGAAGTTCCCTGGATTCTTATAAACAAAATATAAAATGTATACTCTCAGTAAGCACATGCCAAACAAAGTCATAGAACATTAGACAAACTCTCACTGTTAACTTGTACCAAATATTCACACATTATCTTTCTAAGGCCTCAAAGTCAATTTGTCTGACAGAGCAGTGAAAATCTGGAAAGTGTTTTCTATGTATCTCTCTTCTAAAAGCAAAAGAAATAGCCCATCAGTCCCATGACAAGCCATTGTTACAGGTAGCATTACAGTTACTGCCCATAACTGGAAAGCTGTAGCTAGTTTCTGAAGCGATCACCAAATGCTAGTTTGAACTCTTCATCCCTGCCTTCCCATGAATGCCCAACATTCATTCAGTCCTTACCCATGAGAGTGGAGGGAAGCAAGGAATGCCATTTTAGCCTTAGTCCACATTTCTTGTTATGTGGTTCCTCAGGTCAAAGCTCCTGCAGTAGTTCCAAATGCCAGATTGTCACCAACCAAACTAAGTGGGGGAAAGAGTGGCGATGATGTTTGCCAGGGCTCACAGTCAGTGCCACAACAGCCCCAAAAGAGTCCTTTACAACAAAAAGGAAGCTCTTTCTCTGGTGAGATGAATGAATGGCAACCTAGAGACTGAGTGCAGGCAGAGCATGATTCTACTTGTCACCTGCCTCCCTGGCCTGGTCTTCTTGCATAGAATGCAACTTGTGCTGGTTTTCACGCAGCCTGTTGCCCCTCTACAGTGAATATTCAAAGCAATACTTCTCCTCAATGCCCTTGCTCTGTCACCACATCTGTCCAACCAGTGACTCAACCTGTGTCAAGAGATGCAAGCCCATTTCCTGTCACTCCTCCGCAGGAGAGGAAGATTTGCATAATTTAAACCCCCGTCCATTGCTTTTCCTTAACTTATTTTCAATCTTGCTACCTCCTCCAATCAAGTGTGTAGATTAAAAGTGTTCACAAAATTAATAGGAGTGGTAAATTTAGAATGCCACTGTAGGACCATTTCTTGCTCATTGACTATTAAAAGAAAATATATGGCCACCTCTTTTGTTTCCCCAGCTTATGCAAATGTCAGCAGTAGCAATTTCCTCTGGTGGTTTTGAAGAAAACCAAAAAACTGTTTTCCCCAGGTGAGAGAACACACAAATCTGCTACCCTGAGGTACTATAACAAACAAACAAACAAACAAAGAACCCACAGCAGTTCCCTATAAGCCAGCACGGAACACATTTAGGAAGCTAAGATGGGACTAAGAAAACAAGTTCTCGGAGGCATAAATACAGTCAATTCAATTGTTTAAAACTTTCCTCCAAAGCTGGAGTAAACTTAGAAGTTACACAAAGACAATTCTTGATTTTGGAAGGAAACTTATATACAGAATGCTGCAATGTCTCTTGGAATCCTAAATTATATATCCTGCTCCTGTTAACCCCTTTCCTCTGAAGGACAAACACAGGATATCTTTTTTTTCCCCTTGGTTTTCTGCCCTGGCCCCTTTCCATACACACAACATGAAACACTAATCACCTAAGGAAAGGCACAGGCTCCCTAATACAATTGAAATGTCAAATACTGCATTCTAATGAGGAGCTGCAGGAAGCTTGGATTCTATTTTATTTGCTGAATTTTATTATATACCACATTCTGTTCTGGCTAGTATGTCCAGAGTGTAGCAAACAACCACTCAGCAAGATGTTTTCAAATAATGTCTCTGCCTAAAATGAACTTCCAGCACCAGAAACCACAACCTGAATAGAACCACCACACATATTAGCTGTGCTTCTCTAGGTCAAGGAGCATCAAGACAAATGATGACTGATTGAAATCAGACACAGCTACATTGGCCTGTTAGTGAGTTGACTTAAAATAGGTGGGTCACAAAGGCTTCAGTAGAACCCATATAGAACTATAAGGAGAACAAACAAAAACATTGGTAAAGTCATGAAAAAAAAATCAAGAATAGATGTCAGAACTAGGGAGGGGCTCCTCTGTAGTACTGTGGTGAACAGACCTGCTTCAATAGATTATATAGCCTTGGGAAGTAGTGAAACTTCTCTGTTTGCTAGAGAATGGTTCTAGAGACCTCCTTTCTCTGCTTTCACCATAGAAGATTCACCAGCCTCTTCACTATTCCAAAGAGACCTTTTCTTTCACTGCTGGCACAACCTTTTCTAAGAAGCATATTTCGCTAGGTGCATTTTTAAACAAGATCTCATCCTCTATCTCAGGCTATCTTAGAATTCACTGTGTGGCCTTACGCTGATCTTGAACTCACAACAGTCCTCCTAGGTTCTGGGACTTTAAACCTGAGCTATCATAGTAAGAGGTGGGGCAGCAGAGTGGGCCAACATGCAAGTAAAAGTGGTAGCTGCTTTGCTCTAACCCATTCAAAAATCATGCTCCATTCCTTAGAAGGGGCCAGGCAGCTGTGTTAACACTATGCAAAACTGATACTATTCTGTTCAGAAACATTCTGAGCAGAAATGGTCCATGTGGGTGCCTGTGAGAGACACATATTCTTCTTCCCATGACAGTTTAAAAATGTACTCAGGGGCTGGAGGCATTGTATAATCCCCTGTCTTTGAAGGAAGTCAGAAGTCTTAGTTTTCTTATCTAAGGGCATCTCAACCTCCTGACAAGCACTTTGGAGACAAAAGACTCTCCTAAGCAGAACCCTAGCAGTTCTGCAGCACTTCTACCAGTGTTACTGATGATGGTATGTTGGCTGTTCCCACTGACATCATTTGCAGTTTGGCTACACTATTTGTAGGACACTCTATTACAATAAAAATTTCCATAAATATTTTAAGCAGTCTTATATCTCATGTAGCATTTGGGAAATATTAATGTTCATTCAAGGTCAAGAACTATCAGGTTACAAACAGACTCTTTTACATTTATTGTCCAAATAAATAAACCTTGAACTCATAGTGGATCTGCCTATAGTCAAGATCTGTTTCTCTTCTCTGTAAAAGGACTCATATTAGTCTGAGAATATTAACTAGGTGTACTAACAATAAAAACAGTTTAATATGGTGCTTCCTACTTAGTCTAGTGAAAACAATATAAAACTCAGTGGAAAAGGAATAAAAGACTCAATCAGTTTTCTTCTCAGCCTGACAAGAAGAATGCAAGAAGAGGCGAAAACAGTAGCCTTTTCCCATGAATTTAGAAGTTGATGAGTTCAACTTCCATTTAGCAAGATGTTTTCAAATAAAGGCAGGAGGAATGACAGAATTTTTCACCAGAAACTCTGTGATCCAGGGTACAGAGGACAAAGTTCTTCTTTTCCCAGGCAAAGCTTTGAGACTCCTTGCAATTCTAATATTCTGCAACTCCTATCTGAGATCATGGCTGTGTGAACCACTTTCGAACACTTACCTCAGCCTTAAAAATAGCGACCTACATTGTCAGGCTATTTAAATCATTCCAGAAACTCCCCTAGACTGACTGAACTGGTTTGCAACTTTGAGATTCACTCACCCATTGTTTGCAACAGACAGAAACTATCCACGAACAAAAATGATTTTCGTTCTTTTTTTTTTTTTCAAATGAGAACATCTATGCATGAATGGGTCAGGCAAAGTTGCAGAACTATTTATGTTAAGATGAATGGTAGAAGTAACTGACACTCTCCTGCTGTGTGTCTGTCTCTAAGTGCTGGACTAAATCTTTATGGCCAGTCCTTCCTAAGAGAGGGTGAACTCTTAGAAACTACCAACAGGCAACCCAGGCTATCTGAGTTTCCTTGGAATATTTAAACAGTTCATCACCGAAAAGAGGCCCTGAAGGGTTCTGAAATAAGGTTCCAAAGACTTGAGTCAGGCAGACATAAGTTCTGCCTCTTATTATATGAATGACTCTCTGATAAATCTAACTTTACCTTGTTTTCCTCACCTAGGAAAACACTAGATCCTCTACTGTATTTCTCACATTGAGCTGATTTTGTCTCCAACGTAATTTAGTGGAGTCTGGAGACATTTCTAGTGGTCATAGATAGGGAAAGGGATGCTATGTCTTTCTTAGTACTAGTGGCTAGAGGCCAACTATAATGCTAAACCAGGCTTCCCTATGGCTGAGGAGATGACTTGGGCGCTAAGAGACCTTTCAAAGGTCCCACATTAGCTTCTTAGTACCCACACAACGGCTCCCAACTACAATTTGTTGCATAATCCCTGCAGTGATTCTGACTCAGTCTCCTGGGTTCTATGACTACAGTTGTGACCCAGCATACTTTCCTGGGAAACTAGATCTCTGGACAGACAACATGTTTTATATAGACTATTCTGGGCACAGAAATAGAGACAGTAGTTAAGAGTTCAACTGGAACCATCCTAAGAAAAGCGGCCACTGGCATTAAATAGTGAATTAGAAGAATACTCAAGACTAACTAAGCCCTGATGTTTCCTCCTCCAAGGCCCATGGGACTTACACTGTCACATTTAAGAATGACAAGAGTTCATGAGCTTCTTTATACATTCAGTAAGAACCATAGATGACTATCAGCCAACATTAATCTACAGTCTTTGAAACTGTGCAGAGAAGTGACTTATTCTGTCTATTTCAAATATGAGAAAACCAAAGACTTATCTATTTGATTTTTCATCCTTGACATTGAGTGGCACTATGAAAACATAACAAAATAAACATTGACAGAGAATCTGCTCATTCTTACGTCTCTGAACTCACAGAAATTATTTGCGGATGAACCCTAGGTTACATACAGTGTTGGATACAGACTCATAAAATGATAAGTATTTTTTCATTTATTTTTTTGTCAAGGTTAGTGGTTTAGGCACTTTGTTCCGATGTCATCCAAGTCAAACCCTTTCTTCCTGGAGGGAGGATGGAAGCTCATTAAGACTTGGATAGCAGATGAAACTTACAAGGCCCAGGAAGTAAAGAAAACTGACAAGACTCAGAGAGTTATAAAACCTCCAAGATTTCAAAAAGTTCTCTGAGGTACTTAGGCAGTAACAATTGGCAGAGAAGGGAGACACTCTGATTGGTCAGCTGCATACAAATAAGGCTCTAAGAATGCAGTACTTCTGAATCATCACCTATCCTGTGGTAGACATTTTGGTGATAGAGCTGCCTTTGAATCACTCATGCTTCTGTGAAGAACATTCCATTCAAACTCTAATAAGCAAGTCCAATACACTCACTTGCTCACTAAGTTATATTTGGGTGGGATCATTTCTTTGGAGTGTTGTTTTTGTTCTGTGTAGGGTGAATAGGTCCTTATTTATGACTCCACAGCATAGTTCAAATGACATTGGGTTATGATACCCAAATATACTAGATGCCTCTAAATATCCCCCAACATCAGCTCAAATTTAAAGCAGCTGGAATTAATGCTTGCTTCTAATGGTAAGGAAAAAGACAAAGAGAGAGAAAATTTAACAATAAAAGATGGGTCTAGTTAGATTTTAAAAGCTCCAAGTTCTGATGATAGCCATATTTTTTGTTCCTACCATGGTGTACTCTACTGTGGTTGTAGAAGGATCTTTAGCATGACCACTAGGGAGGCTTGTCCTGTACTGTGTCATACCCATTGTTTTGTAAGGAAATGGCTATCAGGTCTGCTAGATGCTGTTTATCACAGTATCCACACTGACATGGCCTAAATTTGATTGTACTGTCCTCTGTTCCCAAACATCACTGTCTTCTTATACAGGCTCCAGTGTAGCACTAAAGTATTTTGATTTCACAGAGAAGATAGCAGCTTGCTTTCTTATGACCCTATGGGTAGACATCAGTAGGTGCACTCCAGGAACTAGAACATCAAAGTCATCCAGACAGAGGCATCCCACCAACCATTCAGAAGATATAGCTTCTGTTGTGACAGGGAGGACATGGAAGTACAATGAAGAAGTAAAACACACCTTTAAATACTAATGTCAAGACTTACAGTAGCACATCATCCCAAGTATGCTCAGCACAAGTCACTTTAGCTAAGGAGAAACTTATTATGACTCAGGAGCTTAACTATGGTACAATGACATTTGAATATATATTCTGACAATGACATTAAACATATTTCCTGATTAATTTCATATGCTCCATTATATGTTTTACCAGCCTACACAATCAAACCACTTGTGAGATGACTTTCAGATCAGACCTCTCCCTCCTTATTGGGCGAGGTATGTCTTCTAATCAGGTAGGAGAATGAAATCCAGGCTAACTTGTTCTCCTTCCAAAAACAGATAAATTTGGTTTTAGATATGGTCTTTTCCTTTAGCCAGTACTGGTCCAGACTTAATATGTAGCTCAGACTGGCATTAAACTATTGGTGGTCCTGCTGCCTCAGCCTCTTGAATGCTCAGAGTACAGGTGTGAGCCACCATGCCTGGTATTATTTATGAACAGTACTGTGCCAGGCCCAGGAAATTTGATGGGACTGGGGGCATGTGTCTAGAGTGACTGGGAATCACACAGGAGTCATTATTCAAGTTATATACAGTTATACCTTGAATTAGACTTTGACAAAGTATGCTAGATGGCTGAATTCTTCACAATCTGGATGGGCAAGTTGCATTAAATTGTACATGAGACCAAGATAGTCTTGAGTTCTATTTGCTAAAATTTGGTCTGCACCTTTTCCTGAGTTTATAGTTGTATCCCTTCCCCACCCCCCACCAAGTAAACATGTCATGCCAAGTCACTCTATGTGGGCAGTGATCATGTTCATTTTTGATTCTGTGATTCTGAGTAGTGTTTAAACTTCCATAGAATCAACAAAGAAGCACAAATTCTTTCTACAGTGATGTGGTCATAGAATCTTACACATTAAACTATAGGTTTTATCTTCTGGACAATAAGAGCAGGTAAGGTAAGAACACTAAGTTTATAAATTGTTACCTGGCAGGCATTGTACCAGGCACATTCATAGGCTGTTGCTTTTTTCTTATCACAACAGTGCAAAAAGATATTTTAAAAACTTAATTATTAAGCAGGAGATATAATCCATCCACCTACATATAAAAGATCTCAGGTTCAATACCAGTACTACCCTCCCCCAAAAGTTAATTATTAGGCTGGGTGTGTAGTGCAGTTAATAGAGCATGACCAAGTATGCAGGAAGGCCTAGGTTCAGTTTCTAGCACTGAATAAGCAGGGTGTGTTGCTGCTTAATTATAAATAATGTAGATCATAGCACCCAGGAGGTAGAGAAAGGATGCTTGGGAGTTAAAGGTCATTCTTGGTTATATAGTAAGTTTGAGAATGGCCTGAACTATACAAATTATCATTGAAGATAATTTTCTTCTCTGAAAACTGTGGACTATATTAAGCATCATGTTGGGGTATGGTAAGGACCACTCTAATTTAGATCATCAAACACAGTTGCTATCATTACATTTTCCATGAATATGTTAACACCTGTAACAAGCTGAGTGACTAGTTTACATCACATGGAGTTCTGAGTGATGGAAAATAATGTGTAAAGAAGTGGGCTGGGAGAGATCTCTGTGTGCAAGAGCACTTGCTCTGCAAGCATCAGGACCTGAGTTTGAATCTCTAGCACCTACATAATAAGCCAGGCATGGGATTACTATTATCCCAGGACAGGACAAAGGAGCTACCATAGCCTAAATGGCAAGATTCTGGTTTGTCAAGAGAATTTGACTAAAGAAAGGAGGTGAAGAGCAATAGAGGAAGACAACTGATACCTTACTCTGACTCTGGTCGCTGCATGCATTTATACAAGTGCATACAGCCACACACACTTACAAGCATGTACCACACACCACACTTGTACACACACAAACACATAGGAATCAGAAAATAAAATAGAAAAGGAAAACCAGAACTACTGATTCAGAAAATAAACATCCACACTAATCTCATTCAGATTTTTCCAGCCTAGCATCCTATTGAATTTTCATAAAGCCATTTAAACTGATTTCCCTATCATGCTCTGAACACACACTTTCTACATTCATGTTTTCAAGTTTTTGTTCATGCCTTTTTCTTTCACTTGAATGCTCTGCTCACATATGCCACCTCTCTATCTCAATGCATAGATGTTCAAAATTGATGCATCATCCCAAACCCTTATGAAAGACTCCAATGAGCAGAAAGCAACTTTTGAATATTCTTGTCATTCAATGATGACCTTGATGTTCATAAGTAGTTCTGGTGTTCATGATGCGAATAAAAAAAGAGTTTCTACCTTATATGGTTACTGAATACTATGTGTTCAAGCCCTGGAGAGTATCATCAAGAAAAATGTTTCTGCACTCTGCTAAGTATTTGCTTGTTAATATGTTCATTGTAACAACTTCAGTTAGAATGATTTCTTTTGTGTATACTCTATTTATGCTGCTTAGGTTTTGTTTCCTGAACACAAATTAGAGTCACCTGGGAGAAGAGAGCTTTAAAGAAATGTTCCTATCAGATCAGCCTGTGAGCATTTCCATGTGACATTTTCTTGATTGCTGATTGATGTGGGATAAATTTTGGTTTCGTTAAAAAAAAAAAAAAAAGATCTCTGGTTCTTATAAGGAATGGTCATTATTGGTGCCAAGTAAAGAGAGACAATGATACTGAAAACCTAGGAAGCACAAAGTGGTGCCTCACAAGAAAACCCTTCTTCTCCAAATAAAAGCAGTATAGAGGCTGAGTAGATCTGACCTATTAAATCAATGGTTAAAACAGTGCTGCATCTATCTTATTCCCACTACTTATTTATTTATCCTTTCTTTCTATCCTACCCACTCCTTTAACCTCAAGTCCCTACCTGAAATATCGAATTGCAGCCATAACTGCAATATCACATCCATTAGATTGTATGTTGTTATAATATTATTGACTGTATAGACAATGCCCAAATCTTCTCATTACTCCAACAACATTCTCTTGAAGTGCTTGTTTGAATCAGCATCTAATCAACTTTGATGCTTTGCATTTATAAGTCTTGTTTCTTTCTTTAAGGATGTTTTAAAAGTACAAAGCTATTATAATCCTAATACTTTACAAAGTGGAAATGTGGTCTTGTCCTTCAAATATCAGTACTGGAGATGATGGTTTATAAAACATGAAATGATGATGAAGATTTGTAAAACATGATTATTCAAAAATACATACTGAAGCATACTGCACTGTGTCTGCCAAAGCTAATTGTCAAACATCTATTGTTTGTTAATGGAGCTAATGTGCTAGTCATTAGAATGTTTATGTAGAGCACATGATAATCGTGTATAATACGAATGGCAGAAATGGATCCTACAGATAACACCTAGAATTGTTTAGAGGGCAGAATTCAAGATGGGAATATAAACTGACAGTTCATTATTATTCATTTATGGAACATGTGATGGTTAACATTGATTGCAAACTTGACAGGATCCATGGAGGGAACCTCTGAGCATGCCAAGGAAGAACCGTGTTGACTAAATTAATTTAGGACAGAAGAAACATCTTAAAAGCTAGTGGCACCATTCTCTGGGTTTGGATTCCATAGTGACTAAAAAGGAGAAAGTTAGTGGGACAATCACATTCATCTCCCTTGGCTTCCTGACTGTAATGTAATGTGACCTACTCCCTCAAGCTTCTGCCGCCATGCCTTCTCCACCATAATGTACTGAACACTGGAACTGTGAGCTGAAATAAACCCTTCTTTCCTTAAGTTGCTTTGGTCATAGCCTTCTATACAGCAATAGAAAAGTAACTAATACTGAAAAGAAAAATTCTAGATTTGAGAGTGATGAAGTGGATCAAGTGGACATCAGAGAACACTCGCATCAACTTAGTGCTTCTGGAAAACCAGCAGGAAAGAAAAACAAGAACAGTAGCAACATACAGTAGGCAACAGAAGAAGGGGTTTAGTTTTAAAGAATAGTCTATTCTGACTACAGAGCTCCTCATAGCTGTCTTGAACCTGGGGCCAAAGTCATGGTCTGTTAAGGCTAGTAAATACCAAGGACCACTCCATCCCTCCAACTTTCTTTCATTCAGAAAAGTTTTGAGGTGGAAATGGAATCTTTTAGGTGAATTTGGATTGGCAGATGATGCAAGGGAAGATTGGTCAATTTGGGTTAAGAGAACATTCCAAGCAGTAACAGAAGTGTTGTGGGGGACAAGCCTTTGTACAGAGCTACATTTTTGTCATCTCCAAGCCTCCACTGAAAAGTAACCCTTTTCAAGGTTCTATGGTGAGGCTTATGTATGACATAGCAACAGTATGCTCTTCTGTTCCTTGGATGTGGGCTGGGTATGGGCTAGAATCATTTGTAGGACCTCTTTTACTGCTAAGTACCTCTTAACTTTAAGATACTATACTCATTCAGCCAATCATTTGACATTGATATCAGTCATTCTGTAAGGTAGAACTGTGATACATAGAGAGAATGCTTGTCTTCATGGATCTTACACTACTGTTGAGGAAGACAGGGAATGTGGCTCACCTGACCTGGACACTGTCCCAGCTCTGGGTTTTTTCTTGAACCCTGGACTTAATCAGAGCTCTGCAGAAGTGCCTATATGTACTAGGCAGAGGTTAATGTAAAAACCCACAATTAGTCAAAGTACAGATAAATGTCTGTTGAGTGCTCAGCCACAATGGGGCATATATATCACATCCTTTCCCCAAAGGCTCAAGGACCACCACATAAGAAGAGGTTGAAGAGAATTTAAGAGCCAGAGGTAAGGGAGGACTTGGAAGAAACTGTGTCTTCTGGATATGATAGGAGCTCAGCACTCATGAACTCATGGCAGCCATGGTTGCTGGCATAAGACCTGTATAAGATCAATCCTGTTAAAAAATCCAGCATCGAGTGGGGAGGGATTCACAAGCTTCACTCCTACCTGAGGATATATTGACAGTTTATGATTGCTAAATGGTGTAGAGTTACCTTTCATTAGGGATGTAACCCATGGTAGACAGACAGTCCATGCTCCAATTGATGTTACCACATCCATGGGCATATGGGCAGTAGTAGTAGGACTTGATAGGTTATTGAAATAAATAAATAGACAGGAAGTTGGGATAGGGGTTAGGTATAGATCTGTGAGTAGTTAGTGTAACTAGTAGAGGGGAAATATGGTTAAGGTAAATTACATGAATGAAATTCTAAATGAATTAATACAAGTATTATATTTAAATTTTAAAAATTGTCAAGAGTTTGACATAGTAAGAATGAGAAGACAGGAAAATCTTTAATTTCTTGAATGCTCTTACATAGCAACTTTTAACTCATCCCAATTATGAAGTGGATTTTTTTCTATCTTAGAGGGTCTGGTTTTGCATTTAGTTGTAATATGGAACTTGAATATGCTCCCGAACCCCACCAAAATCAATCATGTCACAGACATTAATAGTGAGTGTAGGATTCATGGCACACAGCATTGGTTGAAGATGCCAAATGACTTAGTCTAATTCTCAAATGTGTTATTAAAACACTTTTGCATCATCTTGAGGGCATTCATTGTTATGTTTTACTTATGGAAGACTCAAAACCTAATACTGCTGATGGAAGATGTCATTTTGTAAATATGTTTCTCATACTGGTTAATGAATAAAGTACTGTTGGCCAATAGGAAAGCAAGATATGCAGGACTAGGAGACAAGGAGGATTCGAGGAAGTAGTAGGGAGGAGTCATCATGTAGAGACCAAGGACAGCACAATTCCAGCCCCTCTCCAGTAAGATGAGACTATGTGGAAATACTTAAATTAAGAGCTTAATCAAATGCCAGGCATTTCTTATTGAATGGGTATGTAGAAAAATGCAATCAGTTTATGACTTAGCTGAAATCATATTTTCACTTTGTCAGAGACATGCACATATTAATATATTATCATGTTTAATTTTTTGCAATTTAACACTGAAATTATTTGTTTAGACCATAGTTCACTTTACATTCTTGACCTTGTTTCTTGGTTTTTAGAGTCCTAAATTTAAAGCATATTTTAAAATCTTTTTAGAAAATATATATTTATTTTTGAGGAAGTCAGAGCATGCACCTAAGGATTCAGATGACAACTTGTGGGAGACAGGTATTTCCCTGCACCATGCACATTCTTGGCATTGAATTTGTATCATCAAGCTTGGCAGCAATCACTTTACCCATTCAACAATCTTGCCAACCTCAAATCATTTTTATTTAAGAAATAGCTACACGGTCATCTCATTGTTTTCTGGGTGAGAGAAACTACTAGGAGCTGGACAGTTTGGATTTGTAGCACTTACACAAAAACTAAACATATTCACTGGTATGTTCCTGTGAGCCCAAGGGATGGAGAGGATGTGGGGAACAGGCAGATCCTGGGGGTTCACTGACTAGCCTATCTAACTGAAACAGTGAGTTTCAGTTTCAACAGACCGTATCTCAAAAATTAAAATAACAATATACAAATTAGGTGGAGAAGTAATCGAAGAAGCTACCTGGTCTTGACCTCTGACCTCCACTTATGCACACTTATGTCACCACACACAAGTGCATACACACACACAATGTATGCACCTGTGCTCACACACACCTAGACAGAGCCAAAATAGTTTTTATTCTCCTGTACTAGCTACAAACAATAATATAAGGAAAGTTTTTTTTTTTTTTTTTTTTTTTTTGATACCGAGACAAGACACTGAACTAAAAAAAAAAAAAAAAAAAAAAAAAAAAAAAAAAAAAGAAAGAAAGAAAAGAAAAGAAAGGAAAGGAAAGTATCCTGTCCTAGAAACTAGAGGCTAAGTTCCAAGTCTAACTAGAACCTAAGGCTCTTCAATAAAGCATTATTTGCACAAAAAGTTTCTTGTTTGGTCATCAACCTGTAGCTGTCAACCTCTGGTTTAAACTAGAAACTTGGGAAAACCATTTATATTTTCCTTCTTTGGTTTCCTCCTTTGGGAGAGAAAGTATGATTTTTGATGTGCCTTTAAGCTCTAAATTGTTCACCTTCATCATTACAGCAGGGCCTCTTTCTCAAAATCTATAATCTATAACAGGATTCAAAAAGGCCCAGATGCACAGATTTGGGGGAGCAGGAACTCTTTTTATCATCAGGATAACAGTTCATCACTCAAGAGAAATAAATAAAGTTTGTTTGTCATAATACTTGAGCCAGAGATGGACTGTTTTCATTGAATGCACATATACCTGAATATTTATGGGACATTATAAATCCTTGAGACAAGTGATCTCTTATAAACAGATAGGCCTATGATTTGGATGGATGGTGTTTCAAAATGCAACTGATACACAGTCCCAAACTATAATGAAAAAAAAATGCACAGTAGTGGCTGCTTTGCAAAATTCACATCATGATTTCCTGGACCCAGAGTAACAGAGGTGCAAGCTGATGTGTAAAGGTTTTTTAAATTATATATTATAAGAGGCTTCCACACTCGAGGGTGTGATGTATAACAATGTTCATCATTATTTTTGCCTTATTTGTATTTTGCTAAATTATATTCACCTTGCTAAAATACACCTCAATGTTTTAAATCTCAAGTACAAGTTGTGTCTGGCCTGCTATCTCAGTGTTGCTGGAGATGCTTTAGGATCCTAAAGAGCAGATGCTTATAGTAGACCTGTGGAGTTCCTTAGCAAGGCAAGGCAGAGAGTGACAGCATACTTATGCATGCCTGAACTGGGCCACCAGCTTCCCTTCCCAGAGTTTGTGAATGCTGGTGATATTTTAATAGGTTATAGTTAATGCAAACTAAAAATATAAACCTAGTATGTTTTGTTTTTATCTTATTCTAGAGAGTTCTATTGAATATCATTTAGAATTTTTAGTAATTAGTGCATCCAGTCTTGTACTCATATAACTTTGCCACAATCCTGAATCAATATGCATCCCATGGTGCTCCAAATTTTCTAAAAGAGTTAATATAAAGGCACAGATATGGGCTAACTACTAAACGTGGAGATGAAAATGATTTTCAATGTTTTCAGTCTAAATGTCAAGAGGAAAGCACAACATTTCACTAAATCCCTCAATAACTGTACATTTCCAAGGTCATGAAAATGTGTAGGTATAGAGAGAAGGAAAGGCCTCATTTGGGATATTTGAAAATGGGTATCTACCACTTGGGGCTTTTATTTCTAAAATACTTCTATTTTAGATGATCACTCTCATCATTTCTTCTCACATCTCCTGCCAGATCCACCATCCATTCTATTACCCACCCAACATTGTGTTATCAGGTTTTTCTTTTTGAAACCAATGGAGGCCAGTAGATATGACTCTGAGGTTAAGAACACTTCCTACTCTTGCAGAGGACCTAGATTCTGTTCCCAGAGCCCACATGGTATCTCACTACCATCTGTAACTCCAGGATCAGTGGATGACATACATTTATTTTCTCAGGAGCCAGACATAATGAGGTATGCTTACATATATGGAAGCAAACACTTATACATGTAAAAACCTGAGTAAATAAATCTTAAAAAAATTACCATCAAGTACACTAGAGCTTTGTCTATGGTTTTGCCCACCATCACTTGAAACCAAAGATAGTGTAGGAATATTTGAGAATGTATCAGTGATGCAGGAAGCCGATTTGCACATAATTCCATGAAGTTCCACCTTTATAGTTACTTTTCCTCCATTCATTTGAACCTTGAGAAACATTTGATTATTAGAATTGTACCAGGTAGATATCTGATAAGCTCTTTTCCTAAAAGACTGAACCATCTGCCACTAAGCAGAGAGAAAAAATGAGATTGCATCAGGTTTGAAAATAGAAGTATAATACCATGTCTGTCGGCAAAGGGAAAACAGAATTGTGCTGTATGTCTTTAGCAAATTCTGCAGGCAACAGAAACAGCCCTTGTTTTAAAGGGAAGGAAAAAAGTTACTTTCATTCTGACCTCATATTTCCACAATAATTCTGATAATTATTTCTCACATGACAATTACTATAAAAACTAGACAAGATAAATGGTGCTATTAGCAACCACGTTAGACTTCCTTAGTTTTCATCCATCTTCTGTGACTTTCATTTAGAGTTCATTCATATATTTCATTCCATCTGTTCCACCTGTAGGCATATGATCACTGCACACAAAGAAATATCCAAGTAAAGATCTAGGCTCCCCCTAGTCATGAAATAGCCACAAGCACCGTCAACTTTATATGCCCAAACATAATTATTCTGTAAATCATGGCAGAGCCAAACTATCATGTACTTTTTCTAAGATGTGTCATAGAGACAAAATGAGGTGAATATACTGGGGAAGCCAATAAGCTTCCCATAGTTCTATACTTTGGAGTAATTATTTCCACAGCAAGGAAGACATGTATTTACAAACTACAAGGAAAGAACTCTGCTGTAACAATATGTGACACACAGAAGTTTTTATTAGACACATTCTAAAAATCTCCTTCTCCATCTGACAATAATGATATATCTGTGGCTGTGAACATTTCCAAGAAAGAGATTTTAGCAACTAACTGACACATTTATTAGAAAAGTGCCTGAAAACCTTTTTTAACATAAAAGGCCTCACACAGAAGCTTCTGATCCAGTGGGCTTATGGGAATGTTCATGACTCTGTTTCTAATGAGCTGTCAGGTCAAGTTGATGATGCTGGTCCAAGGTCTCCATCTGAGTAACCAGCCTAATATGATGCTAAAATAAAGCATAAACCTGGTTGCTAGAGATTTCAGTTTCAGGTTTCCAGATGGACTGTGGCTGACAGGTAAGGCTACTAAAAGTAGCCTGACAGGGGTTTGTCAGGGTAGAAGTCAACACCCACTCCTTACCTAATATTGGCATTAGGAGTTTCTGGTCAAGGAAGAAGAGTCGTTGAGAACTAGTTTGAGTAGGCAATGTGGTACAAAACACATTCATGGTTATGGCAGTTTCTGATGTAGAAGAAACTTAATTACTATTCAATGAAGTTCTAATTCATCCCCAACAGTAACAAAGAGCATCCAAGAAATCCCTTCTCTCAGTGGACTCCTTGACTACTTTATTCTTATCCAAAATAACTAGATGTGTTCACAGGGTATCTTAGAATTTACCTGAACTCTGCAAGATCACTAAGTGAGCACTTGGCCACAGCACAGAACAGGTACAAAAGCTGACTAAAGAGACACATAACATAAAATTAGCTGAATGCAATAAAAATAAAAATAAACTTGATTGAAAAAAATATAGTGCCCTTCAGAGACATACCCAGTTAGGACCAATTTGGCTACTATTTGTCACACAGTAATGTCATTTACCCTATATGTTCTCCACCCCAGTTCTCGGCCAACTATCATACATTGACTTGGTCCTAGTGATTAGTTTTTTGTTTTTTTTTTTGAAAATAGAGTTTTACTGGACCATGACTTGCCACACCTGTTCATTGTTTAAATCTGCTTTCATGCTTTGAAAAATAGCAGGAGTTGTTTCTAGTAACAAAATACATGTGGCTTCCAAAGTCTAAAATATTTACTGCCTGGACCGTCTTTCTAGCAACTCAAATGCATCATATATTATAGCCAACTACAGATAAATCAACCAGTAGATGAGAGAGTGTGGAGAGATATACAGCAAAACAAAACAAGTAAACAAAAGCTACATTAGCACCAACAGTGAGGTTTGCTTAAACTAAGAGACCAATACTCAGATAGGACACAATTGAAGCCTTGATATCCAGGATAGGGTAACTTTTGAGAGCGATAAGCAAAGAACTGATCATCCCTGAAAATAAATTATTGTGAAATAACAGTGTTTCTTATACCTGTTTTATCTGACAGGGATTTTATAAGAGGCTCCATGGCAAACTGCAGTCATAAAATAGTTGATATTAATGATGTTGATTCTTAGTGAATCTTTACTTCCAAATCTAGGAGAGTTAAAGTGCACACTGGCACCCTTTTACAACATAGATGACCCAAAGACACAGGCAGTGGCATTGCTGCTTTACAGGCTGTAAGCTTCTCCTTCTCCAGCAACCTCGTCCATCTGGTATTTTGCAGTCTTAATCGACTCCAAGGATGCAGCAGGAAAAAATAGTCATAACTGTATTTTGTAAGCAATTACTTGGTTCTTTACTTTAAAATTAAAATGCCTTCCAGTGCATCTACTACATTTTAAGAGTGAAAAAAGAATTTATCCATCCCATTGCCTTTGGATAGGAGGCCAAGTCAGGCATTTTCCTAATTATGCCCATCTACCATGTATTCTAATTTTCAGCATTGTATTCACAATCTATCCTTCTACCAGCTCTCTATGCTCAATAGTTTTTTAACGCTTTGTTTTTTGTTTGTTTTGTCTCATTCTATAAGTAAAGCTGGCCATGAACTCACTCTGTAGCCTAAGCAGGCTTCAAGCTCACAGCAAGCCTCCTGCCTCAGTTTCCCAATTGCTGGAATTATGGCATAGGTCACCAGCCCTGGCTTATAACACTGTGATTTTGAGTCTCATAAACTCATTCTGCTTCTAAAAATTGATAAGAAAGATGATATGAGAACTGTGTTTCTAAGAGGCTGGTATGTTTGAGGCCCTGTAAAATGAACATATTGGAAATTAATATTTACAATTAGGTTTTCTTACATTTGTTTTCCTTCACTAAAATATATAAAATGTAGATTTCATCCACACTCAGATTTTATATTATGGTTTTACATATAAATTTAGATGATGTTTTAATAATTTGGATAAAGAAGACTCCTAAGTGTGGTTCTTAAATTGGGTTTACATGACTTAGACACAGCTTACAGTAAAAATTATGCATTTCATGAATAATCATTTTAGTAGTTTAAAACTCATAAAATTCTCCTAAGCTACATAAAATAGACTTTACTCTATGAAGGATGAGAATACAAATATTCCAATGAAAGTTCTACATTCTATATCAACATGCCATACTGGCATAGCAAAAGCCTAATTGTTTATAGAAGATAATGAGGTGTGAATGATACATGCAGGCAAAATTGGTACCCATAAACTTTTGATGGTTCTGATAATTAACTCCACTGTGTCTGTTCCTCTGTGTAACCTACACCCCCTGCAGGGTAAATGACACTGGCTATCCATCCTCTCAATGGCTGATTAAACTGTCATTTCTTTCCTGAAAGTTTTGAGCTCAAATAAAGTCCAAGTTGGGGATGGTCCCTGAATGTCTGCAATATATTTTTTATGCCATCTCAGGCTTCCATTTATCATTGACACTTCAGAAGCAACAGGTGTTTATATCTTCTATGTGTGAGTGTGTTTGTGTGTCAGTGGGAGTCTGTAAGTATGTGTGTGTAAACACACAATGGAAGCCAGGTCAGAATTGTTACTCTAACTTTTGAAAAGCTTTCACACCAAATTTTGAGCTCCTCATTGGAAAGATGGGATGGTTAGCAAGCTCTAAGTGTCCTCTGATTTCAGCCTTCCTAGTGTTGAAATTATAGGTGTGTGGCCACCTATAATTTTATATGAGGGTGCCTATAATTTGTATGTGGTCACCTATAATTTTATATGTGGCCACTTCTTAGATTTTATATAAATGTACTGGGGACCCAAACTCTGCTCTTCAGGCTTGTTTGCAAACACTGTACTAAGTGAGCCAACTATTGGATCCACAAATGGTAAAAATTTATCACAAAGTTCTTAGTTACCATCCCCAACTTATTCCCCATCCTAATTGCTCTAGCCTTATTAGTGGCTACACTTTAGTCCAAGGACATCTACAAAGATTTGCATGCATTTCTTCTTTGAGAATGCCTTCTGTAGCCTTCCAGGGTTTGAGCTGGATAGCGTTTTGAAGCCATTTCTATTTATTCTCCAGACTAACTGCTTATCATTCGACTTAAATTTATCCTTTATGAACTTTTCTTAGGAATTCCCCTGTATTCCCAGAAATTGGAAGGTTGAAGCAGGAAGACTGAGGATTTGATTCCAGTCTGGGCTGCACCATGAAATACTGTTTCAAAAGATGAAGAGAGATACTAGAGTACTGGAATACTAACATAACCTGTAGTTCTTGTTAGGATATCATTAGACTGGCTACTCTGTAACCTTGAGATAAGGTTATGTACCCCTCCTCTAGATTTCTTTTTAATAATATCATTCTTTCCCCTTTGTTAATTTGCCTGGAGGCACTTGTCTCTTGTGTTGGGCTTTCTTGATTTCCTGATGCAGGGAACTTAATACTTTGTTCAGGATTATACCTACAACCATTGGATACTGAACATTTGCATATCAGATAATTGAATGTAAGAACTACATTGAGAATCCAGATACCATATATATATATATATATATATATGTATGGCAAAAGTATATATACTTCTCTTTATACCTTCCTCTGGATTCTATAAATTTCTCATTAATGAATCAGAAGAACAGTAAGATAAAAATTACTGCTTTCAAGTATTAGCTTTGGCTGGCTTGATATTTACTGTATAGACAAGACTAGTTCCAAATTTGCCTCACTAATTGCTAGAATTGTGTGCATGTGCCCCACCCAGCCTTAGTACTATGTTATTCAAGAATCTATCACTCTTTAATCACACCTAGCTGGGGACAAAGCTTTTAACACACAGGCTTTAGGATGTCAACTCAGATCTTATAACAATAAGTTTTATGGAGTGAATCTATTACAAGGGAATCAATGGACTTACTGGCATTCTTATTTCTTATTACAAGAGGGGTACTACATATAGCTAAGCTGAGTCAAGAAGTAAAAGAGCTGCCTCAATCCTGTGGGTAAATTTCTCACAGCCCACAACAGCCGATATGCTGTCCCTAAGGACACATCTTCCTTGTCAACTCCTTCCTTCAGGTATTAAGAAATAAGCAAAAAAGACAGGCTCCAAAGTCCTGAGTACTATTAACATAGTTCTTTAACAGGGTTGTGACTTCCCACATCACCCATTCTGTGAATCCTGAGATGCTCATATTTGTTCTTATGCTTTAGTATTATTATTATTACTATTTAAAAATAATTGTATACACTACAGGAGTTAACACTTATGTGCTGCCAATTCATATTATTGTCACTTCTGTGATAAGTGTTTCTGATGTGGACCCCTGAAATCATTAATCCCATTTGCCTTATTCATAAAAAAATGCCAGTCATTCATCATGATGCACATGATGAGTTGCCCCAGGCCAGTCCCATTTTAGTAAAAAGGACTGAACTGAGAGTTGCTTCATCCAGAGCACTAGAGAATGAGTTGAAAAGAAAGGAACAGTACCTCCTGGAAGCATAATATATTTCTTTAGTAAAAGTTACAAAAAAATCACAATTACTATTTATATTACATGTGATTTCTGTCAGTGATTTGTAATAGGTAATATAGCTGAGGAAAAAAAATCTCTCCTGGGAACATAACGAGTCAAAAATCCCAAATGTTCTGGAAACTTTACTTTCTTCTTTTCATGTCTTTTTCTTTCCCACTCTGTTCTTTTCCGTGACTGGATTTAATATATTCCGAGCTGGCCTTGAATTTGGTATGTGATTGAAGATGACCTTGACCTTCTAACTATCTTGCCTCTATCTCCCAAATACTGGAATTACAGCATGTGCCATCATGCATGGCTTATGGGATGCTTGAGGTGGAACCCAGGACATTATATATCCTATGCAGGTGCTTTTCTAACTAAAGCTACATTCTCAAGCCATCTCCTTCTCTTCTTACTTCTCCTGTCCTGATCTATCCTTCATCCTCTTTTCCCCCTTTCCTTTCTTTTTTTGTTCTTATCTTTCCTTTTATGTATCCCGCCAAAGGTTCTATTTTGGAACCTCTCTGATCACCCCTAGAGAATTCAACACTAAATCTCAAAGGTTTTTTTGTTGTGTTTTTCTTCTCACCCACTGCCAGCCTTGATTTAAGATTTGGCCATGTGTCCTTGAAGCCAATCTGTTTATATAATTGTTCTAATTTCTTTCTTGTAATTACTTTTTACCTATTTCTTTTAAGCCTTACCCTTTCGTCCCATTTCCTTTTCATCTCTCATCCTTGGAGAATTTCTTTTTCTGGCAGGCTCCCTTGTTCTCTCTGGCAGTGTTTCATAGAGGCACAAATAGTCATAATGATCAAAATGTGCAGTTGCAGGGGGCCTCACCTAAGGAGAGGAAATTGCTCTGCAGACATTAGCTCATCAGTTTCCCCTCAGTTCTACAAAGGAAGGACTTGTTTCCAAGGAGTGACATGCAAGGGTGAGGACAGCTGTATTCTGCACCTTAAAAGAACTATTAGCAGATACTTGCTCATCAGAGTACATTCAGTGGAACTTTACTGTTCCTAACATTACCTTCTGGACTTTAACCCAACTTAGTGCTCTAAATATAGCTTTAAATCTGTTACTCCCAGTTGAAGAAAGGGCAAAAAGGCCCAAACCAAAATCAAAATAAACAAACAAAAAATGGTTGTTTGCTGCATGTTCTATTTTCAGATGTGTTCCTACTTTCTGATAGCACCTTACCTGGCCTTTCACTTGCTTTGGAATTCTCTTCTCTATGCTAAGTCACTGGTAATTCCCCTCCCATACTACTTTTTCCAAGCTTGAGTTTCTTCAGGCATGTTTAGCCTGTGAACACCTTAGAACACATTCTCTCCATATACCAGCAATTCTAAACCAGGGGGTCACAATTCCTTTGGAGTCAAAGGACCCTTTCACATTGGTCACTTAAGATCATTGGAAAATATTACCATTCAGAACAGTAGCAAAATTACAGTTATGAAGGAAAATAATTTTACAGCTTGGGGTGGGGGATCACCACAAAATGAGGAACTGTATTAAAGAGGCACACCATGAGGAAGGTTTAGAACCACCACCAGGGTCTACTGCAGAGATCGCTTCCTTACTATAAAAAAGAAGTGCCCCACCAAATGACAAGTCATGCACAACCTTTTGTTTTAAGCTTCAAAAATATGTTCACAAGAGGTGCAATGGAGTTGCTAGCACAGATCCTCTGAACCAAAGTGTTGCCAAGGCCTAGTGAAAGCTGAGAACCTAGGGATCTGCCCCCAAATTATCAGTGGATGCAGAGTACTTCAACTTTAGGGAGATGAGCATTATCACCAACCTAGCTTCTTATCATCAGGGAAGGCAAATAGATCAAAAAGACATCACTGGTAAACAGGGTTCATCATGAAGAAAGTTGGGAATGGAGGCAACTTATCTCAGCAGGGTATCAAAGGCCAGGGGTTTTATAGAAAGGAATAGCAAATGGGTCTTGAATTTCCTTGTATGCTTTCCTATTGTTCTTTGGGGTAACCAATTGTATACAGCACAGTTTGAGTGACAGTGAAACTCTGAATGTTGAAAACCTTGCTCTAGAAAAAGGATATAGAAAAGATGCTAGTATGAGGTCTTGAGAGTCAGTAACAGAACTGCCTGATGTAGAGTATCATAGTAGCTCATGTTTAAATCCTATGACAAGAGCATGATGATGTTGCTCAAATATCCTCTTCATTTGCATACTGATTTGGACATGCCTGTTGTTTGAATGCCGAAAGTTATACATACAGAAGAACATAGAAGGTAGTTTATAAAATTAAACAACTTCATTTAAGTGCAGATTTCTTTCTGCAAAAATGTTTACCACTCCAGGGCTTGGGGGATGGCTCGGACAATTAAGTGCTTGCTGGGCAAGCATGAGGACCTGAGCCCAATCGTTCAAAACTCACACTAAAAAATGGGGAAATACATTTCTATAATTCTAGCTCTGAGGTGGCAGAGACAGGAAGATCTCAGTGGCAAGCCATTCTATCCAATTGATGATCTCCAGATTCAGTTATGAGTTCTCACCTCATAAATATATATGAATATGGAGTTATCAATGAACATATGAAGGTGTAGGAGAAAAAATAAGATGAAGAGAGATTAAAGAAAATGCTAATGTTGGCTTTCACATAAACACATGAGCACCTATACATACACACATGTACACACACAAACTCTCTCTCTCACACACACACACACATACACACACAATTACACAGCATGTCTACCACCCTGGTTCTGCAATGGACTTCACAACAGAGATACAGACTGCCAGGTTTAATTCTTCCTTCATGGCAGTTCTTAACAATACTGACTGGGATTTGATGACCCTGCCCGACATTGTCCTGTGTCACTCTCCATCTTGCAATCATGCTCACAGGCTTTGCTGCTTGTGTTCTGTTTAAAAAAAAATTTAGCCTTTCCACAGATGGCCAATTCATTCTAGCTCTTTGATACAGTCTCAAGTAGACACAGCTGGGCCTAAAACCATTTATTTATTCTTGCCCCCCCACACAAAAGTTATACATGTTTGCTGAAAATAAAATAAATCCTTCTTTGATTTACTCAGTAAATGGAGATGAAATTTGTACACATTCACAAAGGCAAACATGACCAGTGGGATAACACTAGTAGCTGAGATTTCTCAATAAGCCATGGAAATTCACTAATTCATGTGAATTCACTAATACACATCTTTATTATTATATTTTGATCACTCCATTTTCATTCATTTGTCTCTAAGTTACTGCTCTATGTTCTGCCCAAAACAAACCATTTAATTGAGAGTCGGAAAAACTAAGTAGGAAAATAGAAATCAGTGTTCTGCTAGGAGAAGGAAACCAGAAGCCTGTTGATTCCATTGGATTCTGTTGTTTGTTTGATTCTGAAGAGCAGGCTGAGATATCTCTGACTGAGAATCAGTTGAAACCCTTCACTCATTCCACACTCCAATCTCTCTAGGAGACATAACCCATAGAAAGATCTTCTATAGAAAGCATATGTGTTTCCCTTCCTTCTTGTTTTTGTGAATCTGGAACAAATTAACTTAATGTTGCATGAAAATAAGTGAAGTGTCATTTTAATTAAAAGATAGAAGTGTTATATCCCTTGGCTGAGCCTTAGAAAGCACTTCCCATTGCTTAAAAGTAAAGTGGGTAATTTTCCCCTATGGCTCATCAACTAGACTTTTATCTTAATCTATTTTGATATGCTGGACTAGGAGTGTTTGCTCTGAGGACTAGCTATTCATCATGTCAAGAATAAAGCCACCACGCTTTGACAATTTCACAGCACTGATGCTAATCCAACAGGGATACTCAGTTAAAACATCAGTTGAAGTGGTATTCTGATACTAGAGGAAGGACAATTGTCAGGAACACCACTTTCTAAGAAGACAGCTTCCAAGTCTGGACTTTATCAAGGTACTATGAATTTGATCATTGAGCTTTTTGGCTTAAGGGGAAATTTACTCTTAAAGTTGCAAAAGGAAAGTACTGGGGTTTTATTGAAAAGTGTTAGGGCATAGCACATGTAGGTCTAGTACAATAGCACAGGAACAAGTATGAGACAAAACTATATTGCTGTTCCTTCAATGTTTACACTGAAGTATAAGTGAAAATGTCTTTTTTGAAAACAAAAACACTTTTATTTTGAATTAAATATAAGGTATTATAAGTAAACTAAAAGAGCCTTGACAATACTGCATGGTTTCTAGTATAGTAGCCAACTGCTTGTGTTATGACATACTATTGGTAAATTCTGGAAGTCAGGGTGAAGTGTTTTTTTCACTCATTTGCTAACAGCTGATTTAGCAGAACAGAAGTGTATTCCTGAGGAAGAAGTTGTGCACCCAAGTAGCACAAATGGAAATTTCTGTAGAAAGACACATACTTATACAGATCATTCACCCACTATTTGGAGACAGATACATGTCTGTGTTCACAAACAGAAAGAAGGCAGAGCTTAGTAGAACTCTGTCAAAATCAGGTTCAAATACATCAACATTGCTAAAAATTAGAAATAAAAACAATGCTTGCTTGTTATTTCATTTATATATTCCTCACTTCAGTTATTTATTTTAGTATTTGAAGGAGAGTCTCCTTCTGTAGCTCTGGATAGCAATTATGAGAAAGTTCACAGCAAGCCTCCTATCTCAGTAAGATTATAGTCATGATCCACTACAGCCTGAGTCATGTGCTCCTTAAATTGATTCTACCTTCTGAAATACATTGGCTAAGGTATTTGCTTGCTTAACTCTGGCCAGCTCTTCCATTACTATTCCCTTGGGAAGGAGCAATCCACTTTTCAAATTACTGGGCATTCACTACACACTCCCTTAAGCATGGACTTTCGGCAATGCAGAGGAATATATTTTCCAGATCCCCCACTGAAAGGTTGTTGCTTTCCTCCACGATTTAAGACAGCATGCATTCAAAATTGATGCTCTTTTTGAGTCTTAAGGAGTCCTAAGGAAAGCAGCTTGGTAAGCTCGGCAGTAAGCTTGGCAGCAGGGGGTGAGGATGCTTTAGGGAAAGACAAAAACCAAAGCTGAAAACTAGGAAGGAACTAAGCCCATGGGGGAGGCAAAGGAAGCTTTTAACCACATGTAATGCTTTGCATTACAGATACTTACTTAGAGGGACCAGAAGAAACAGTGGCTTCTCCCAAGAGTTCCTAAGACTGTGAACCAGAAAGGCTTGTTTTCACATAAACAACAGCATCCCCACCTCATCACACTGAAAACACACAATTTTTTATATGGAAATATTACTTTAAAGTAACTAGGCTAATTATTAGTCCCACTTTGCTTAAAGTAGTAAAATCATGGCTTTGCCCTTGTATACACAGCTTGTTTTTTTTCTTTTCTCTTTAAAATTGTTGAAATGTATTCTTTAAGAGTTTCACACATATATAATACTTTTTTATCATTTTTACCCCTAATACTCTCTGACATCACTCATCTCACTCTTCCACTTAAAATTTTTTCTTAATATTAGAGAGAGCATATACATTTTAAAAGGCAGAACATTCATACACAGCAAATAAAATCTTGAAAAGAAATAAACAAACAGATCTATAGGAAAGATAAAGTCAAAGTGTTTTAGAGATGCCCAAAACCATTTAGGAAGAAGATTCAGCATGCGGTCTGGTCTGTCTCAAAAAAGAATGAGTATATTAAAGGCAGAAAAGTTGATAGCTCTCCCAAGGCCAGAAAACCTGGGTTCTAATCTAACAACCTCTTGGTATCCTTTCTGTACCTTCAAGTAGATGAGACAGCTTACACTGAGAAGAATAATTTCAATGCTAGAAGCTATCCTTTCCTTTGTTTCACCTTTTATCTATAATAACAGCCTACGATGGTTGTGTATTCTAGGCACACTGCCTTGACTGTTCATCCCATCCTTAATTTAATTTTAAAGCTTAAAACTTTTCCCAGTCAATGCTGATTAAAACCTGAGTTTTCAAATATTAAAAGTTGGTCATCAAAGATGATTCAATTGAACTTATAAAACCTCATTTCAAATCCAAGAAAGCATTTGTTTCGAGATGCAGAGGGCAACTGAACATGGATGCTTTTAAAGCCACAGCTTTAGAGTATTCAGTTTATGGTTGTGGTAGCTTCTGTTCTCAATTTTTTTATGATAAAATCTTGCTTAACTTCTATTTTTTGTCACAATGGCATTTCTCCCTAGTGTTTCCAAGCCATTGACTAAGCATTCTTGGGGATCACAACCAACAGAGTGGAAACATTAGGCACATCCTTCTCAATCAACAATTCTAATAAGGGGGACTCTTCCCAGATTATGATTCTGTCTTTTCCCCCAAATCAATACATGCCCTGGAATACATTCATAGGTATGCTGGCAATGAGATAACCAGTGTATCATTCCTGGCCCACACCAGAGTGAATGTAGAAAGCACAAGGTTCAAGCACATGGCAGAGTCCTTATGACTCTGGATTTTTTTTCAGATATTCATCTTTGATATTCAGAGACAATTAAAAGACATGTTGTCCATACAGACTCAAAATGTTCCCTCACTGCTGGGAAAAGTTAGTATATATACTGAGTGGTTATTATGCATGGAAGAGAATATGGTAAATAGATCATTGGTCTTAAACTATCATTTAGATGAATTCTACAGAATGAAGCTCAATTTCTTGAAACCTATTTCTCTCTTCCTTTTAGCTCCATTGCTTTCCGTATGCTATAAACCTACCCTCTATCTCTAATTACCATGTGGTATGATGCAGCACCTAACCTACCTGCCATGCTTACACACTCCCATTTGAAAAATATTTCTTAATTGGATTATGGAAATAGCTACAGTTGTATATATAATTACTGATAATGGGCACCTAAAGCAACATTAAATGGTAAATTGCCCTTCAAAGACGTATTAAGTTCTATATAGCTTGTTTGCCCTTGCTATCATGTACATAACATATCTAGGAGACCTTGGTTATGATGAGGCCCCAACAGCACTGTCCCTTAGTAGCTAATGAGTCATTTCTCCTATTTCATCAAATTGTCTGTGAAAAAAAACCTTATTTTTTTGAGATAGGCTCTGTAACTGAACCTGGATTTCCCTCTTTTGTCTAGGCTAGGTGTTCAACATGTTCATGATCCCCATGCATTTCCACTGCCCCTGTCAACACTAGGGTTAGAGATATGTACCACTAAGTCTGGCTGTTCCATGTGAGCTATTATCCAAACTCAGGACTTCATCTTTGGGGATGCACTCATTTGAGCTGTCTCCATATACTCTTATAGATAGTTTAGGTCATGTAGTCGTTGTCACAACTACTCTCAGTAGCACAAAGCATACCTAGCCATACCCTAAACCACCGTGTCTCAGCCTGTGGGTCATGACCCCTTTGGAGGTCAGGTATCAGATATCCTGCACAAATGGGTGTTATGTGTAATAAAACTGTATGATGAACTGGCCAGGTTTGGTCCATGGTGGCTTTCTTTTCTTTGTGATATCACAGAAATTCCCTCCTGTCATGAGACCCAGATCTCCACACTGACACCCTTTGATCTCCTTTTGCTGTTGTTTTCTTTTCCTGTCTTTCCTTACTTTTTCCATTTCCTTACTCTTGGTTATTCACTCTACATCTCAAATAAACTATCACTACCACTAACTACATTTTACCAGTGAAAATAGTATCTATTCAGGTATAGACAAATGCTCAATGTTTGTTCTCTCTCTCTCTCTCTCTCTCTCTCTCTCTCTCTCTCTCTCTCACACACACACACACACACACACACACACACACACATCACAGGATCTACCAAGACAACCACTGAATGGAGAGAAAGACATGTTGTGATGTTTGAGGACATTTCATTTTGGGGTGGTTAGATATGCAGTGATAGATTAGCTTATTTAAACTCTCTGCATTGCAATAGTTCAGGGGTATTAAAGTCTATCCCTGTGTTTGGTGATTAACTATGAAAACTCATTGTTCTCAATATATACTATTAGTTCTTACAGTGAACATTTATCAAAATAATAGTATGGCAAATATTCCAGAGGAATTTGGCCTTCCTTTCTATCGCCATCTCATGTAATTGTTATACAGAAAACATTGTCCCCTGAGACCTGTGTGAGTTTTTACCCTTCAATTCCATTGGAGATCAAGGATTTAATTAAAGGATTTAATTTTTGGGCAATCCTGTACACTTAACATAAGCACTTCATTCATTCCAGACTCATGGAGAAAAAGCAAGAGTAACTAAATAGCACATCATTTGTGGAAACATTGAGTCAGTCTCCAGATATTAGCTACCATCCAAACTTGAGAGTAAACCCTTCTAAAAGAAGCACTTGCAAACTTGCTCTGATAACTCCCCTGAAGATCTCAATTTCTTTAAAGAACAGTCTACCCTATCTTCTGGCTTTGCTCTGAGGATTAAGTGAGATGGTGATAGTAAAGAACTTTGGAGAGCCAGTTGTGAAATATACAAAAGAACCGTACTCAGAAATCACTGGAGTTTGGAGAATTCTTTGATTTTCACTGACATCTTGGCATCTACAGGAGAGTGTTTAATTCATTCTCCAGGAAGTTGGATTCCAGTTTTTCTAGTTAAGCACCATGTTGTGGAGCTATTTAAGTGCTTTGTGTCATCATTATACACCTAGTGATAATGAAGTAAGTATGGATGTGAGGATATCTATAGCATATCTAGTTCCTATATGAGTTACGTAAAAAAGAATTCAATGAAATGCTTAACAAAGTGCCTCACTGCCAAATGTTTCTGACAGGATATTGTCCTTCATGACCTAAGATACATAAGAAATGTGAGGACCACAAACTATGGTGAGTGTGATGGTAGTCTAATTAATTGAGTCATTCTTCTCTAAAAGGTGCCAACTGCCAAGCCCCACTTTGGTTTTCCTATTGACCTCCAGAAGAAAAATTAAAGGTCTCTAAAGGTCTCTCAGATTATGTAAGCATCTCCTTTAGATTCTTGGAATAAAAAGCGCATGCTTATTTTGCCAAACACACATACACACAACAACAAAACAGCTGTGAAACTAGCCCAGCTAAGGTTGCCAATAGTAATAGTGTTTATTGACTGACAAACTGTGGAATTTAGATGAATTATTGTCCCAGAGTGTCTATGAACTTTATTTCTGAAGCTCTCAAAAATTACTATAGTTCAGGGTCTCCTTCAGTAAAGTCAAATGTCTGGAAAGCCTCAAATGGGGTTAAAATCTTTCAGCCTTAGAAATACTTAGATGGGAACCTGATGCATAACAGTTTCTAATTCTGACACATGAGGTGGAGATATAATCTTGGAAGGGTCCAAATTCATTTAATCTTGAGGACAGTCTATGCACTTTGAACACTTCTTTAGACTCCAAAGCATAAAGGAAACATATGCATATATATGCAGAAAAATTCAACATTACTTATGATTAACACTAATTATTTTCATCTTTCATCTACCTTTTGATTTTCTGCCAGTAATTTTATACAGAAAGAGGAACTCTTATTTAGTATAATTCAGCTTTTGAATTCAAGATCAAGAAAGAGAAAAATCTGTATTTCTTCTTTTATGAGTTGATTTTTCTTTGAGTAAAAGGAAAGAAGTAGGGATCAGGAGAAACAGTAGTCAGTGGTAATGCACATAAGTGGACTCAAATCGAACAATGCTATTTGTAACCTATGTTGATTTCCATAGTGTAAATACTTGCATCACAGCCAATTCAATGTTACTAATGATGTATCAGTTCTCTTCCATTAGGATGAGTTAGCTTCAGCACCATTAAATGAAGGCATATAACTTGAGCAGTTGTACTAGCATGAAGTTTTGAAGTTCTTACTATGTGCTTGGCAACTACCATGATTATTTCTATTTCTATATCTCAATAGTATCAGTCTAGTATTCTATTGTTTATGTCCATTTGAAAAGGAACACAGACCCATGTAAGTTACTAATATGCTTCAAGATATGTACCCACTTTATGGAAGGATATAAATAAGGCAGCTGAATTCCTGTCCTTTCTCTCCAAATGAAATATTTACCATCATTGCATTAACCATGAACCTGGACACCTAGATGCAAACTCACATTCTCACTCCCATAACTTGAGATAACCTAAGGATGTTCTAGACCAACACTCATTTTACATTGTCTCACCAACATTTATTTCACATTGTATCCTATAATAGCAATCACTGTATATTCTCAACAGTCATTCCAGTATTCCAAGCAGAAACCCCTGAAAAAGTATATCAGGGAAGCCAGAGGCCCTGTGTGGCATCAAAGAAATGTTTTATCCTAGACAAAGCAACACAGACTAAATGAAACTAATGACATAATTTCACATGGTGGGCAATAGGTTTCTCTAAAATTAGCCTCTCATTTTATACTGTATACAAACAAAAATATTGTTAATGAAACTACAACTATGAACATAGTTGAACAGATGGCTTTGTTGCATTGATGTGAATCCTTTGGGTATATGTCTAAGAGGGGGCTTGCCAGGTCCTGTGGTAAACTAATTCCCATTTTCCTGAGGAACCGCCATACTGATCTCCAAAATGGCTATATGAGTTTGCACTCCCACCAGCAGTGGAGGAGTGTTCCACTTTCTCCACATCCTCTCCAACATAAGTCATCACTGGTGTTTCTAATTTTAGCCATTCTGGCAGGGGTAAGATGGTATCTCAAAGTTGTTTTGATTTGCATTTCCCTGATAGCTAAGGATGTGGAGCATTTTCTTAAGTGTCTTTCAGCCTTTTTGATTTCCTCCATTGAGAATTCTTTCTTCAGTTCTGTACCCCATTTTTTAATAGGGTTATTTGGTGTTTTGTTGACTAGTTTCTTGAGTTCTTTGTATATTTTGGAGATCAGCCCTTTGTCGGATATAGGATTAGTGAAAATCTTTTCCCAGTCAGTGGGCTGCCATTTGGTCTTGTCAACTGTGTCCTTTGCCTTACAGAAGCTTCTAAGTTTGAAGAGGTCCCATTTATTAATTGTTTCTTTCAGTGTCTGTGCCCCTGGAGTTATGTTCAAGAAGCAGTCTGTAATAGCAAGAACCTGGAAGCAACCTAGATGCCCCTCAATTGAAGAATGGTTAATGAAGATGTGGCACATCTACACAATGGAATACTACTCTGCAGAAAAAAAATAATGGTATCTTGAAATTCGCAGGCAAGTGGATGGCACTTGAAGAAACCATCCTGAATGAGGTAACCCAGTCACAAAAAGAGAAACACAGTATGTACTCACTCATATATGGATTTTAGAACTAGATCAAATGATCACCAGCCTATAATTCACATCACCAGAGGAACTAGGATACAAGTTGTATTCTAAGAGATTCATATAAAGTCCCTCACAGAACTGGGAAGGGACAAGTCCCCCAGACCTCAGGTATAGTGGGGGAGGACAGCTAATGGAGAGAGAAGTAGGAGAAAATGAGAGGGAGGAGAGGAAGGCATGTGTGACTAGGAGGATTGAGCCTGGTTAGGAATGGAAAATAGGAAAGAGAGAGAGAGACAGAGACAGAGAGAGAGAACATAAAAGAGGGAGCCAATATTGGTTTGAAGATAAAGTTGAACACAAAGAAAGGTCGAGGGAACTACAAGACTGCTCCCAACTAACAATCTCAGCTCCCATGGAAAGGCTATCATAAATGCCCTTCCCGGAGAGTGAGATCAACAACTAACTTCTCCATGGAGTCCTCAACTAATGCCTGTTGAAAACAGGAGCAAACACCCATACATAAACACTGAGTCGAACTAGAACCCAGAAGCAGATTGAGAGGACAAGACCATGCGGTAGAAGTACATAGAGACAGCTTACCTGAACAAGGAGGAGCTAAGGGCCACTAGACTGATAGCTGGGAAGCCAACAGGGGACTGACTCGGACCCCCCTGGATATGGGTCTCAGCCAGAAGGACTGAGCAGTCTAAGAGACCTCAGACAGTGGAGCCAGGATGTATCCCTGGTGCACAAAAGGACTTTGCAAACATATCCCCCATGGAGGGATAACTGCCTTATTCTAGAGATAGGAGAGAAGCCCTAGTCCCTACTTCATAGGACCTGTCAGATCTACATGACCCCAACTGGAGGGCATTCCCCTACATATGGTATTGTGGTGGGGGGTTGGGAGGGGAGGGTGTTTAGAGTGCATGGGAGAGGGTAGAGAGGGCAAAAGGGAGGGAAAGAGGGAGGGAGGGCTGGAGGGGAGGGAGGGAGGGAGGGAGGGAGGGAGAGGGAACTGGGATCGACATGTAAAATAATAAATTAAAAAAAAAAAAACGCTTTGACTCCAAAATTTAAGTTGAAGAACAAGTTACTGGGGAAAGTATTTCTATTTTTGTTTCCACAGAAAATGAAAAGATGTGGATTCCTTCCAGACTAATGTGGTTTGATCACGCCAGACCGCCTGAAACAGAGTACAAGCTGATCCTACATTCCAAACAGCTGGACAAAACAGCCCTACAGACTACAGCTAGGATATCTGAATCTTCTGCGAATCCCCCAAGACAGCGCCCCTTACCAGCAGGAAGTAGTTTGGAAAGAATGACGCCCAAATTCCCAAATATTGTGTATAAATGTTTGTTTTCATTTAATTGGACTTTGTTATATAAAATTAAATAAAAATAAATAAATTAATTAAAAAAATGAAACTACAACTATTTATTTGGTTTTGTATATCTTTGTATATGCAAGTTTAACTATTTACCACATTCGTAATTGAGGTTCTTCTAAACATGTTTAGTATGAGTAGGATCCCAAGATATTCCTAGACATTAGAAGGCTACTATAGTCTAGTCATGGGAGAGGACTGCTATGTGTATATATAAGGAATGTTTTTTTTTTTTAAAAAAAAAAAAAAAACCTTCAATTTGTAAAATCTTATCTTGCAAAGCTGTAAGGATAATGAAAACAATTCCTGTATTAACTTTACCTAGTTCCCCATGGTAGGCCTGTCCAGGAGAGCAATATCTATGGTATGGTTCCATTAACTTAATTCCAGATTGCATTCTAATTTTCCAGACCTTGTCATCACTGTTAATCAAATAACAAGACAATGTGTGTAATGTCACAGACTTTGTAAGTTGTTTTACTTCAAAGGCCCCTTTAGGGCCTTTCATCAACTCTGTGAGATTGGAAGGGTAGGGATAATTCACAGAAAAAGATGAAGATGAAGTTTGATTGAATAGATAAAGTTATAAAAACATGATTTCCTAACTACAAATCCAAAGTCTTCTTTTGTTTTAATAAACCTGTTCAATTGTACTAGGCTGATGATCTTTGAGTGAGGAATAAGAATCTCCAGCAAATCTTAGTTCTAAGTTATTCTTTATAGAATATATTAGCAATATGTCTAGATATGTTGGTTTTCCCATCCCTTCTCATTATTATTAATTTTTTGCAGACTGATGATTTTATTGCTTAACAAGTATTGAGTCACCTCATTAAGTGCTTTCCCTCATATGGAGATGGATTTATTTCTTGCTCTTAAGCTACCAGAGCCTGCAAGGGAGGTATGAATATAGCATACACACACAGGTACATACAACACAGTGGAATAGGGTTTCAGTAAAGGGTTTGCCAGGTTGAATAAAGTTGTCTTTCTCTACCTCTTCTCATTATGAAAGTACATTGTTTGAAACAGTATTGATCATCAAACCTTGCAAAACAGCTTATGGTAGTTCATTGGCATTCAACAGTCTGTGTTGTCCACGATCTCATCCTTTTTTATGTTTGTGTCTTTTTATTCTTTCTTTTTTATTTTATGTGTATGAGTGTTTTGCCTTGCATGTGTGTATTTTTACCACAGGCTTTTACTAGCCACAGAAGTCAGAAAATGGCATTAGATCCCTTGCAACAGGAACTGTGAGCTACCATAGAGAAATCCAACCTTGGTTCTCTGGAAGAGCTCTTAACCTACTGAGCCATCTCTCCAGGCCCATGTTCTTTTTCCCAGTTACAAACTTTACACAATTTGAATATCAATTCATTGGTTTGGTACATTCCTATATCAGCTTGAGGAGCTGTGGGATATTTAAAATTAGAGTTCACTGTGAGATTATAAGTAAATAAATAAAACTGGAATCCATGGTTATCATCAGAAGTCAAAACCTAGGTAGAACCAGATTTTCAGATGCCCTTAGTCCGAGCATTCACTTTCTTCTGAAATGTAAAGGGCTTAATATTTGGCTCTGAATAACAACATGAGCAACAAGATACTGGGGTGTATTATGCCTACTAGACCCCAAATTCCTTGAGTACACTGTATGATACTTAACATAAACATCACTCAACTCATTCTGAGGGATGACGTTTTAACACATGGTCCTATTGTCACCCTTTCTTTCCCACAAACAAAAACAAGTATGGCTAGGAAATAATTTGCTTGATTTTCTTTTTATTAAACAAATATCTTAGTTAAGTTAATAACTTTAACTGTAAACACACAAAACAAGAAAACTTTTCAGAGACTAAAACAACTTTTTTCCCCATCATTACTACAGACAGATCGCTATAGCTATATTGCTTTTAAAATGGATCTCATTTTCAAGGAGTATAATATCTTATTGTTTGGACAGTTGTCACAGCTAATTCTCTCCTCTCCTTGCTTAATTTGTTCTATTCACTGTAGGACATTTTGAAAGAAGAAAACAAGATAAGCACACTGTGCAAAAGGGTATCAAAACTCTACACACTCATCAACCATTAGTATAGTTCCTTACTACTTACCTCTAAGTCAACAATGACAAATAGGAGAGCTATTTTTTTTTTCTGTTGGCATAATGACAGTCACATTATATAATTACATAGTTTGGAGGTTCTACTGTACCTTCTGTAGTGAAACCAAAAGTAGAGATAATTACATCCCTGCTGAGCTGGAAGGCCAGCCTTGCCATGTGGAGGTCCCCGACAGTGGCCATCAAGCCTTCATCACGTCTGACAAGACAGGCAGGGCAACGTGGAAGGCAGATTGGAGGTGGTAATTCAAGGAACTACAGGAAGCCTGCACAGCAGTATGTTTTTAGAACTAGCAATTTTAGCCTCATCAGTGGTAATTTACAAGTGATTTAATGGTGCTGAATCATAGGGCTGCTTCAACATTTATGAGTGGACATAAAAGTTATGACAGGTTCTCAGTGTAAGATGAATATTAATATTAAAATAACCTTACTTTTAACTGATATTCGATTTGTAAGATGTTCAAGTTTTAACATTGGGAGCAGGGATGTAATTCTTTAAAATACAAACCCTGGAGAGAGATGCTAACAGCTGAAGGTACAAAGGGAGTTAAGAGTTCAGGGTACTGACAGTGCTGACCTCTGCCATGTTAGGAAATTGGCTTTGACTGGTAATAGGACAATCTTGTGGATTGTCATAATGTTGATTAGTAACTTTTCCTTGTTCTCTTTATCTAATTGTTTAAGAAAAGAAGTCAAGACAGGATTTGTCATGAGGAATATGTTACAGATATTAATTAAAAGTCATTCTATGGCCAACTGAAATGGCTCAATGGGTATAAGGCACCAAAAGTGATGATCAAAGTTTCATCCCTTAACTCACATGGTGGAAATGTAAAACCAACTTTCTTCAGTAGTCTTATGACATTCACTATGCACATGATGGTATGAATGCATTTCTACCAAGCACACAATGTAATCACTGCTGTCAGGGCCAAGAACCTGTGGCTAAATGGGTCAGAGGCTTTAGGGGAGAATCTACTACCATTACATTGCTAAATGAGCATATTATTAAAGCCAACCATGATGGGTTGCTGTTATACCCAAAGATTAGTATATTCCTCAACCCTTATCAGAGAAGCTCCATCATGTATTAGATAGCTATTAGCACAGACACCCACAACTAGTCAAGTTGCAGAGACTAAGAGACTGTGTGTACATTTATCAGCCAAAAATAGGAGATTCATATCACATCTTCTCCTCCCAGTGATCACAGGTCACTGTGAAAGAAGAGAAGGAAAGATTGTAAAAGCTGGGGATGGTCGATAACGATAAAGGAACTATGATTTTTGGACACAGCAAAGCAGTTGTACATACAGAGTTGCAGCACATGTGACAGTATGCATAAGACTGACACAAGCTCAGGCTACACAAAATCCTCAGGTGCTGTTTGGCAAATAATAGCTGTTGAGAGAGGGAGAAGCATTCTTCTTAAAGATGTAGGCCCTGATAGGTTGACCACAAACCATCGGAAGGCCACATATCCTAGAGTATATGGGCAGCTTAAATTATACTTGAGTTTTCTTTAAAAAAAAAATACAAAGTTGGGTTGGAATGGAATGAGGCTGGATCTAGCATGAGTTGGAGGAAATGGGGTGGATATTACAAAAGAGTGAAATTGCAAAGAATTAATAAAAATGGGAAAAATAAAATGAATGTTTAAAAGAAAAAGTAATTCCATTAAATAGCAATGTAATACATGACAATTTATCTATATCTAAACCCATCCTTTTTTAAATATAGCAGTTTTTGTTAGTATTATTTTTTTGCAATTTGGGGTCTGGTGTGATTGACATAAAATCCCTATATGAGAGTCAAAGTGATCCAGCAGAGGAGAGAATATTCTACTGAGAATTACATGACTAATAAATGTTCTTATTGTCTGTATAATTGCCTTCTGGTATAGTTACTGGAGGGTGATAGAAGTCTAGTGGGCAAAGAAGTAAAAAGAGAAGGCATAAAGTTGCCAATCATAAAAGCAGGAGAAGAAAACGTTCTCAGAATGACATAAGAAAGTAACTTGTGTTCCTCTTTCTTCTAACTCCCCCTCTTTCACGCTGTGCTCCCAGTTTGCTCAGGAGATCTTGACCCTTCCCTTTCTCTGGGGGACCATGTATGAAGACATGAGGGACCAGGAAGATTGAGTCTGGGGAAGAATAAAGAAAAGCAAGAAAAGAGACACATTAATAAAGGGAGCCATTATAGGTTTAAAAGGAAATCTGGCACTAGGGAAATGTCCAGAGTTGTACTAGGATGACCCCAAATAAGAATCTAAGCAATAGTAGAGAGTTTACCCTTTCCTAATATTGGGATTGATGGCTACAATATATTCCATCCTAGAGCACTATCCAGTAGCTGATGGAAACAGAAGCAGAGACATAGCTAAGCACTGAACTGAATTCCTAGAATTTAGTTTAGAGAGGGAGGAGTGATGAGCAAAGTGGTAAAGACCATGCTGGGCAAACCCCCAGAAACAGTTGACCCAAACAAAGGGGAGCTCATAAACCCCAGACTGACAACTTGGAAACCAGCATAGGACAGAACCAAGTTGGCTACCTCATAGGTGTCAGTTAGGAGGCCTGGGCAGTTTGTGGGGCCCCTGGTAATAGAACAACGTTTATACCTAGTGCACTAATGGATATTGGGAGGCCATTCCCCATAGAGGGATAATCTTTCAGCATAGACACACAAGGGAGGGCCTAGGCCCTTCCCCAAATGATGTGACAGATTTTGTTGATCCCCCATAGAAGGCCTCACCCTTTCTATGGAGCAGAATAAGGATAGGATGGGGGCATGTTGGGGGGCATGGGAGAATGGGAGGGAGAGGGAACTGGGAGTGGAATATAAAATAAGATTGTTTCTAATATAAATAAAAAAAAGAAAGTAATTTGTGAGGTTGTTCATCACTTACTGTGCTGATGCTAGGAACCTATACAGACAAAGAAAAGAAGAAAATAACCAGAGAAGTAACTAAAGTACACATATGCACGCACACGCACAAGCACACACACACATATGCACGCACATGTACATGCACACACACATGCATGCGTACACATGTACACAGACCACTATAAATCAATACTAGAAAATATAAGTAATTTAGAATTTGAAAAACAATCTGTTACAACCCAAACTAAGATGTGACAGTATAAAGAGCCGAAGAACTTTGGAGATAAATAAAAATAAAGATAGTAGGCATTCATTCAAATGGATGGATTTTATGTTAAGGTCCTGTTAATATACATATGCACAAATATATATAAAACACATATCCAAATTTTAGAGAGGTTTGCCATCTTTGATCCTTTCCTTCATCTTCTGTTAATTCTTTTCCACTTCCTATACCATTAAACAGTTTGAAAATGCATCTGATAAAAAAAGAACAAAAACCAACAAAATATCTATGAAAAACTCAGAGGTTCTTTAGCTATCCTGCAAACACAGGGTGTTTCTTGACAAAGTTTAATTATACAAAATACATTTGTGTATTGAGGAGGAGTAATTTTGAACTAATATTCTAGGCACTAGGAAAAAACAGAGTAAGAAATCATATAGGCTTCATAAGAAAACATTTGAACTAAGAAATAAAGGAAGCTTGTTTGGGAAAGCAATTCCTTACAGTGGCACAACAGAAGGCTGTTGGTAATCATGAAGGGTTCATCTAATTTCGATGTTCCATCTACTGGTCTATTTCTTTTTCAAGAGAGATGAACTTTTGTCATTTTCCTTGTTGTTTTTGTTAGTTATTTTCAATCTCATGGAATAGAAGTTAATCCTAGTAGAGTTTGGATGTTTTACTCTTACATCTTTTTTTTCTTAGCCTTTCTTTATGTTTTAATCACTAATTTAGATTGTAAATAATATATCCTCTCCATAGGCACCATGAATTAAGAAAGTTTCTTCATAGGGAAGAAAAAATCTCTTCATGCATAGACAGTTCAAGCAAAGAGTTCTTCCAACAATGAAGGATATCATATATACTAAACCAGAAAGCAGAATGCAAGATGAAAACCAGAGGCTAATAGGCTAAAGTGATCGGACAGAGAAGGCAGAGGTCCTGACCTTGTACATGAAACACCTGGAAAATGGTTATAGAAATAGCTGGACCCCCATAAAGGATTATACAGTTTTAGAAAATTCTACTGGAGGAAAACACTGCTTTGAAAATACCAAGTTGATGTAAAATACCCCTAATTTCCCCATCTCTTAAAGTATAAACAGGTGAGTTAACATCAAAGAGCCTGTTTGACATACATACTCTTCCAGTGGGCAAAACAGATGAAATAAATTGTGATCTTTGCACAAGGCTATAGAGAATAGTATAAAATAACAGGTATGGAAACCCTATAAATAAATAATAACATTGTTATTAGCAATGGCGTGATCTGACTCAGTGTTGTACTTTCCTGTCTTATTTCATCATTTTAAGAAAGAAAATGTTTTATTCTACAAGTCTAGCCATGCAGATAATCCAATTTTAGTAACTAAAAATAAACAACATTTCCTCCTATAATACTTGTACAATTTCCAAAGCAATTTGAGATGTACTACAAATCCAACACTTGATTGCAAAGTAGCAATAGTGGTTCCTCTTAACACTTGAATCCAGTGAAGATCAAAGTGTCCCAGCCACATTGCCCCTCTTACTCAGCTGGTCTGTCAGCACAGAAATCTCAGACTCTTATTCACTACACTTTGAACTGGTTTATCCTCTGATTTAACGTTTCTCGACAAATATTATATCAGAAATCAGATGATTAGGAACAGTTTGACTGAGATAAAGATTGACAAAGTCCCTTAACTCCCAATTTCCAATAGTGTGCCTCACACCTGGATTTATCCCTTAACTCCAAATTTCCAATAGTGTGCCTCACTTGTAGATTTCTGCATGAGAGAACTCATCAGGTAGGAGAGAGTCAGAGAATGACTTCCTTTAAGTCCTGTTAGCATTGGGTCTGTGTATGAGCTAGTGTTCATAGCAAAGGGGTATATTCAAGTGGTGTCTTAAGCAAATTACCAGGGATGTACACCTCACCCCAACTCTAAATAGAGAGGTTGGTGGCATGTATACTTGGCTAGCTACTCTCCCCAAGGGAATAGACTAACATGAAATCTGTCTCCCTATCTTTTTTATGTTTTTTAGCAATGTATGATTAACCCCAGCCATATCACTTAACTACAAATTAAACGTACAAATGTAGAGCATATAAAACAAAGACTCGTGACCTTTGGCCTCTCTGCTACCATAAAGACAGCAGCAATTCCCATTAGTCTTTCTTATACAAAAAAGAAGCAAACCCATTTGCCTGGGTAATTTAATATTTCCTAGGCATATGCTAGGAATGTGATTTCCTTTCCAGCTCAAGATTTCTTAACTGAATCAATGACAGAAATAATAAAATTCATAAGAGCCCAAACTGCATTTATTGGTCTTGAAATTGCCTAGTTTACGCTATACTTCTTAGCAATTTTTATTCAAAGTAAAGGAATTTATTTTATTGGTTGAAGTTTTTTGATTCATGAATGGCGTAATAGGTTTTGTTGACTGTTCATTTTTAATTCAAGGTATATGATCTTATTGTTAGCCAACAATATGAATTCTAAAGAATACATTTTTATTGTCAGCTCTAAGGGCAGTTGCCATTAAAACAGAGGAAAAGGTTCTAACAGATACATAGGTCATTTTGTTCACTGGGAACAGTAAATCAGTGAACTTTCGGGAGAGGCAGATATTGCTCAGAAATACCAAAATGCTTGTACTTTGATTAAGTGAGTACATAAATGGCTAGTCATTCTCTAAATGTGCACAGTTAGAGAATTCTAAGGAGATCAAAGGAGTTCTTGCTGCATGAAATTAATTGCCATTCTGCATGGTCCCTCCCCTCTTTTCTCTCTGTCCTCCCCTCCCTCTCTCCCTCCCTCTTCTTTTCTTGTTTTTTTTTTTTTTTCTGAGACAGTGTTCCTCAGTATTACAACTCTGCCTTTCCTACAAGTCACTGGCCTCAAACGGACAGAGATTCACCTTCGTCTGCCTCCCAAGTGCTGGGATTAAAGGGATGTGCCACCATGGCTCAGTTGTACCTTTCTTTACAGGACAATTATTAACTATCCATGGCATCCCAGTCCAAGTCATTTCCCAGAAAGGCAAAACAGGAGTTATGTGGAGAACACAGTTCCATGTTGTGAAAGCAGATACCTGAAGACAACATTACACACTGTATAATGAGACAGAACAGAAACTAGGCAGAGAGAGAATGAAGGATACTTGGCTGAGAAGAGACATTGATTTTTTTTTTTTTGTATGCTATTTTATGATAACTGTAAGTATGCTACTGGTGCACATGTCATGCATTGCCTTTATTCCTCAAATGGAATTTTGCTAGGAATCCATGAAGTCTGTAGTTTATACTTGTATTTCTCACATAAATAAATAGAACAAAGTTCAGGACTCATGATGAAACTTGACTATAACTATCTAGTATTTATGCCATAACCATGAGCAACAGAAGTTGAGTTCAATATCTGAAACCCACAGTGGAAGAAAAGAAATCATTCCTGAAAGTTGTCCTGTGACTCCAACATGTTTGCAATGATATGGATATACCTGTACACACACACACACACACACACACACACACACACACACTGATGATGATGAGGAGGAGGAGGATGTATGGAGCTCTTGCCTGACTTTAGACTCTTTGTTCTCAACTGGGATGATTTTGTTCCCTACAGCACACTTGGGAAATTTGGGAATACTTTTGCTGGTCTTGACTGGGAGACCAGGAACAGCACATTATTGTACTGCAAGTTCAGTGATGTTACTGAGCACCCTACAATGCCAAGTGGTGTGTATAACAACAAAAGCCAAAAATGATCTTGCTGGATCATTGGGAAATCCTAGGTTGAAAAATCATTCTTTGGATAAGTACATTGTTTTCCCTATTGGTTTTCTTTCCATTGTTGAATTAGGATTGAGATATTGATCTATCATTGTTAAAACACAGAAGCCCATGCAAGAGACCTGGGTCCCTAAGATAGCTGACTGGTTATTCACAGTGTTTCTCCATTGGGGTGCTACAAGCACACAGGGAGGAACTAGCTTAGAAGTGTGGGATGACTGCAAGCTCCTTGCCACAACTGGATTATCATATTCTCTGTCATTGCCACAGCTACACTATATTCACAATCATGTTTGAATGCCCTGAGATCAAGCAGCCCTAGAGAGGAAGCTCCTGACCTGCGCCTTCCTATATCTGAGTTTGTAGACTCTAAACCTGGGCAAGGAAAACTGAAAACCAGCTTCCTACTTCATACAGCTCCTTTGACCATCTTCCCATTTGTGAACATTAACTCCAGGGACTCAGAAATTTTCATATGTGCTATAGATTATGTTCAATGTTTCAAGTTAGTGTGCTGATAAGTAGGATACAAAAAATCACTATCTAACTGGTTACTCATCATGCATTCCCCCTGGGATCATATAGTCCCATTGGGCAAATCACCATAGCAGTGCAGGGTAGCTATAACGTGGTGATTATCAGAGAAAATTAAATAGAATAAAGCAGATAACTTTCTAGATCAATACTAGTTATTCAATGAAGATATGGATATGTGTGTCCCTCAGTGTACTATGATACAAGTTTTAGTGGTGGATTTGAATCAAAAGAGGTTAGAAGATACTGACCTTGTATCTAATTAGAAGCCCATGTGAGTAACAGAGCTTAAAAGAAAATTCTCTCTCTCTCTCATTTTATCTATATCTTGAGCTCAGAGACCCAAGTTATGTGAACAACAAGAAATCTAATCCATTGAGCAATGTTTAGGATAAGTGTATCTTGCTTCAACTTTTCAGACAAGAGGTGATATTAAACACAAGATCCCATGGAATTTCTATTGTTTTATTTTTATTATTATAGTCTGAGAATCTTTTAAGTAAATTTGACACTTAATATTGAAGACTTTTTAGTGGGTATGGTCCTGATTTCATGCAGTAGAGAGGAGGAAAGACATACCAGTTATCAAATACTTTCCATAAGCACAAGTGTTCATAGTTTTGATCGCAACAGCACTAATTACCCCATTCACCAATTGTTCCATATTCATTTCATTATTTTTCTCTGGGAAATCTACCTAAATGGAATTAGATTCAGTTTTGTTGACCTCAGGTACACTACTTTGAGTCAAACTCAAGTCTTTGTAAATGATCACATAGCACTGACCTTCAGGTTGGTAAGGATTAGAGAGAATATACATATACTATACTCAAAGAATGCCTTATACACCCTAGGCAATTCACCACTTTACTAACTGAGTTTTTCACATCTTTTTCCTCCTTCAATGCCTGGAAATTTTTGCAGCTGCAGTTTATCCATTATTTTAATTCACGTTTACTTTTCAAGCCCCTCAAGAATAGCAGGAGATAGTATCTATGTGGTATGAAATACTCCAAACCAGCATTCTCCTATTTTGGCCCACATTATGATAACCTAAAAGAATTTCTTAAAGTCTATTTTCTGATTCAGTACATCTTGGGGGAAAGGCTTATAATTTTTTCCTTCTACCAAGTTCCATGGAGATGCTGCTGATGCTGAGCTGGAGGACACTCATTGAGAAACATTGCTATGCACGGAATTCTATGATGACTAATCAATGGCCATTAGAAGAGGAACTAGTCAACTGCCTCTCATTCACCACAAAGCCCTGGGTCATGATTCTAAGAGAGGTAATCAGAAAGTTCACAAAGAATAGGGCATGAAAAGCAATGCACAACATCCCCAGTCAAACTTAAATTTCAATGATTACTCCCAGAATGAGTGTAATACATCCAGGAGGAAAAAGGGCATAAAACAAAGCCTCACATGTGTGTACCAAGATCACCCATGACTTGTACAGAAATAATAATAATAAAAAAACCTCATGTTTCCTTTTTTGGTTTAAGCAGCAATGTGAATTATTTTCTTATTCTCCTAAGAAAATGTCTTCATGAAGCTGTTGTTTATTCTCCTCTTTCAACAGACCTTACCAAACCTTTTATTCTCAGTTGTCAAAACAAACAGATTCACTGAAACTAATGTGGGCCATAATTGTGCTTTTGGTCAGGCAAGAAATTTCTGAAAGGAAAATTTCATTGCTTCTTGGGAAACTTTTGAAAAAGACATTTTATTTTTTTCCACGGGATATTTTTGTTTTCTCCTATATCTGTAAGTTAACTAATATATTACCAAAACCCCCAGAATTTTCCCTGAAATGGGAGGATTGCCCAAAGATGGCCAGAATACCACAGATGGTGTTAAGATATAGTCTGTGCTGTGCTTCAGAGGTATGGGTGGGAAATCAGAACATGAAAAATAAATCAGGAGCTTTTAAGTTAGATTACAGCTGCCAAAATGACAGTCCTAGAGTAATGGCTCAGTCAATCAAAAGCTTGTTCTTTAAGCATGAAGACCTGAGTTCAGATCCCCAGAGTCCATGTAAATAAATTCAGATATGCAGCACCTATATAAAAAAACAAGGTGCCATCATCCTACTTCTGGGAAGATAGAGAAAAATGAATCCTTGGGGCTTGCAGGATAGTCTGTCTAGTCAAATCAGTAAATGAAAGGTTCAGTAAGAGACATTGTCTCAAAAATTATAAGGTGGTGAGTGACTGAAGAAAAGTCGCAATGTCAACATTGTCAACATCTACCCTACACACACACACACACACACACACACACACACACACACACACACACACACACACACACACGAAGTAGCAAGATGAGAAGAATAGGAGGCTGACCCTTACAAAATGGAGAAATGATAGGTACATTGAAGTTTTTCAAATTAGACCACAAGAAGAGAAAGAACATTCACATCTGAGAAATCAAAACAAATTTGAATGGGTTGTGTTTGTCCTCAAAAATCCCCAAACATCTGTATCCCACCATTACTCTGACAGCACGATCAATAGTGTAAGGCAGCATAAATAAGCTGGCCCTAAGAATAAACAAAACATAATTAAACCACACTTTCATTTGTCTCTGTTTCAACTAAGCTCATGCTGAAGCTTAGTCCAACTCAGCCTGCAAATGTAATCTTATTATATACACAGGACCCAGAAGCTTGCAGCTATTTATAACCATTAGTTAGACCAACACTGCCCACTATAAGTAGCTGCTGGTCTCATGTGGCATTTAAGCATCTGAAATGTGACCAATCTGAATTGAGACGGGCTAAGAGCATAAAATATATACTGACTTTTTAGGAGATAATAGAATAAAAAGAACATGAAATATTCCACTAATTTAAAAAATCAATGGTATGTTAAAGCAGAATTTTGAATATATGAAATTAAATAAATGAATTATTAAATGTATGAGTCTGCTTCTTTTCATTTAATGTATATGAATAGGAAATTTACAATTACATGCACTGCTGGCATGATATGCATAAATTACAAATTTAATAAAATGTAATTTGAAGTTAATACAATTTATAATTTTTATAATGCACATTCTTGATAGGATTTTTATATACACTGAGATTTCTATAACCATTACCATGTTGAGTTTTCAGAAAATTTTATCAAGCCATAAAAATAACCTTTACCCATGAGCAGCCATTCCCCATTATATTCTAAAAGCTTCCTTGAAACCACTAACCTATTTTGTGTCTCTTTGGATTTTCCAATTCTGGGTATTCCTGACAAAGAAAATCCTATAACATATGCCAGTATTTCATCCTCTGTATGGCTGAACTGTATTCAGTTATATGGATATATTTATTGTATTCATCCTTTCACCAGCTGATAGACATCCATGCTTTAATGCTGTCATCAATATTTCATATGAGTTTCTATGTGTGACACCAACAAATGGCCCAAAAAAATTTCCCTAACATGGATCTACCATTTTTTGTTTCTGTTATTGGAGAGTAAAGGTCTCTACATTCTTTTAGACACTTAATTCTGGATTATTTCATAATGTCAAGAAGTACCACCTTGCCATGGCTTGTTTTTCACTGCTTTTTTTTTCCAGACAGTTCTGAACTAGTGGATCTTTACAAAGGAGTTTATAGAAACTTAGATTTGTCAAATGCACAGGGAAATTTTGGCTGCATGATTTCTCCCCTTGATGCTGAATTCTCTCAGTTCAATTCCTCTCCCACCAAAGACCCACTTGTCTTCACAGCAGTGTTCATAGTCACACTGTGCCCAGCAAGCAGAGGTCCCTTAACAGGCCAGGGCACATCACTTGTCACAGATGGCAAGTGATAATATCTGTATGGTAGACTGGAAAAAATGGATGAGTATGTTCACAGCATGAAACAAATGGCCCTATGACTAGGGCCACCCTGAAGTCTGGAGGGATGAAAATCTAAGCATACACATAACTATATATTTTACCATTACCATTTGTCATCTAAACTGAGACAATGGTTCTACTGAAAGGAGATGCTATTAATAATCTCACTGAGACTGCAGTCCCAGTAAACTGTGACATATGGTTACCTTGCCTTTTGTGACACTCTTGTTGGGATAGTTTACTCAAGATATTTGACTAGGTTTATTATGATATTCTTGAAATATCCAAACAACCCAAATGCTTGTGGCTAAGGGCACAACAGAGCTCTATGACCCCAAACAACTGCAATGAAAAATATTTCCTGTTGGTCAGTCAAAAAACTTTTGACATAATAACTGTCATAAGTGGAGTATGTGTGTGTGTGTGTGTGTGTGAGTAGGTGGGGTGTGCACATATGTCTACACAAGTGGAGGCCAAAGGATAACTTTGAGTACCCTTCATCATGTGTCATCCATGTTTTCATGTTTTTTTTTTTTTTTTGAAGTGGGTTTTCTCCATTACCTGAAGTTCACAGAGTTACCTGAAGTGGCTCTCTGGTTATCTCTGAGAATCCATGGGTCTCTGCCTCTCCAGTCCTGTTATTAGAAGCATATACCCCCTTAATAAGCTTTTTAAGTGAGTTCTAAGGATCAAATGCAGGTCCTTATGTTTGCTAGACAAGTACTTTACTGACTGAGCTATCTCCCCTTCCCCCATCAAGTGGAACTTCTTGGAAAGAGTAGTACAACAATTAAAAGCCGACAACTTTCAGCCTTTAATTGTGACAGCCTTAGTACCTCATAGCTGTGAGAAATCGTTCTCCACTGAGTTGAGTAACCTTCAATAATTTGTCCCTCAAGAGCTCATTTCTCCCCAATGATCAGTCCCTAAAAATAAATCCTCTGAAGCATCTTGCCAAACACTCTTCCTCTTCGCCCAGCTTCTCAGTTTGCTCCCTTTCCCTTTTAAATAATGCACAAGGCAGTGGCAGAATGCCCTGCCTCATCTGACTATCATTTTGCATATTGGGAGTCTCATGCACAAATGAAAGGGAATGAGCATGATAGAAAATCCTTTTGTCATGGAGGCATTATGTGAAGGAGACAGAAAGGAAAAGAAAAGGAAATAAATGATTTCAATAAAAGTGTTCCTTTTCAGTGCTGTATTTAATGACTTTTATTTTAACATTTAGAGTTTCATAGGCCAAGCAGCATACACAACCTCCTATGGAGACTTCCTCTGTACTACAGATTTTTTTTTTAATGTGCAATTTGGGCATCAGTCGAAGGCCATTCAATGCCTCACCATTATTTTTAGACAAAGCCATGTAGCATTTCATGGTGTTTCAAATTATGCCCTGCAGTTTCCCCACAACATGCCCTTCAGGGCTAGGAACTAGATGTTTATAGCTGTTTCCAGCTGGGCTTTCAGTAGCGTGGTAAAGAGAAGTTGCCCTTCATTCTCTCTGGACTCAAGCAAAGCTCACGGATTTTACACAGGCATGTAATAGCCTACGGAAGCAACACTATCCAACACCCTCAATGTTACCATCTGGTAAAGAACTATTGGCAAAATTATGACATTTATCTTTTGCAGTAGTGGAGGCTTGGCTTTGGCACTGACGATCCTGTCTCCCCAAGCCCTCCCCCTATGTGACTATCAACCATACATGATTCATACTCCATAGTTTTTAAAACAGTGTAGCAACAACTAGTCAGCACTCCACCCTGGTATCCTCAGATCCTCTCCTTAATGTTTCTGCCTCTGCCACTCACCCACCCTCTCACTTGTAATCATCAAAGAGAATGTACGGATCCTCTTTGGGGTTACTGTTCCAGGACCCTGTTTCTGCCTTTGTGGGTTACTAGAGAAAACAAAAATCATTTCTTAAGAAATAACCAAGAGGCCGTATTAGCTAGTAATCGTGTTACTGTGACAACATATCTGGCAGAGTGCTGGGTGGTGGGAGTACATGCCTTTAATCCCAGTATTCAGGAGACAGAGGCAGGAGGTAGAAGCAGGTGGATCTCTGAGTTTGAGGTCAGCTTGGCCTACAGAGCAAGTTCCACGACAGCCAGGGCTACACAGAGAAACCCTGTCTTGGAAAAAAAAAACCAAGCAAACAAATAAATAAATAAAACTTAAAAATAACCTAACAGAAACAATCTTAGCAAAGCAGATTTCCTTCCCTCATGGCTACAGAAGTTTGAAATCAGGGGTCATTTATGGATTCACAGTGAGGCAGAGAAGGCATACAAAAGAGGGCAAGGACTTTAAGCCATGAAGCACAGAGAGGCCTGGGAACCGGGCACAATCTTCAAAGACATTTCCCCAGTGAACTACTATTTCTAAGCAGGTTGTTCAAAGTTCCATCACCTTCTGAATGGCAACCTACTGTGGGGCAATGATTTACCACCTGAGCCTGTGAGTGAGGGACATTTCATATTCAAATCATGAAGTGGAAGGAACATCTAAGCCTAGCTTCACTTTTCTTGGTTGAAATACAAGTTTGCTGTAATCTGTAATTTAAATATTAAATAGACATATTGTATTTTTTTTAATCTTGCAACCTTATCTCTGTGATCGCTTCAATACCACTTGAGACACATCTTTTTTGTTGAGTTAAAAATGTTGAAGCATGGAGAAATGAGGTGACCTATCAAAGGTTACACAAAAGGTAGCAGTTTTATAACTCACACTTAGGAACATTTGTATTGGGTTTGGTTGGTTTGGCCACTTGTTTTGTCTAGCCTTAGAATTCTTAGGTTCTGAACTTCTCTTGGGAAAAGATTAGTTGGCAAATTGAGGTTCTAATACCCAATGACCACTTTGCATATCAAAATAACACAACAAAGAGAATTTAACAAGATACCCTAATTAAAACAAAACAAAACAAAGAAACAAAAAATAAAATAAAATAAAAAACAAAAAAAATGTAAGCTGCTCCCAGCAGAAGTATCTTATCTGCTGACACGTAATATCCCTGCTCTTATCTGGAACAAGGAGACTATTTCCTTTGTCTTTGGATAAGCCTGGCCCTCATCAAGGGTTAGAAAAAATGGAATTAGCCAGATATAACAGGATGTCGTCCTTGTAGTTAAGCCTGTCACCCTGGGTTTCTGCCTGTTCCCATGGGAAATGCTACCAAGTGACAGTCACCAGTCGCTGGCTTTGGGCCACACATGGTTTTAACGCCAGTATGTACTAGGTATATGGTTTTGAGCATGGATAAATTTAAGAACCATGGTCAGTCTGAACTTTGATTCACTTGTGCTTGATTCACTTGATTCAGTCTTCTACCTTTTCATGCTGGCTAACAGAAGACATGAGGCACCCAAGCCACAGAAAAAGGAATTTGCTGCTTATGGAAAACTTGTAGTCATAATGTCAACACCTATGCCACTTTCAGAGTCCTGTTTCTCATTGAAGGACACAAAGCATCAGGTGACTCCTATACCACATGAGTTATTAAGAATACTAAATATTGGGAAGCTGAAGCTTTCTTAATGGACCCCAAAATCTTCCTGAACTTAGTACAGGGAGGGACCTTGATTTTATAACAATAAACAATTCTCACTTTTGCTCTATTCCTAGACTATCCATCTTTACTTTATACAATAGCCTTTTAAAGATAGTTTATAACAATGGCTATTGAGGTTTCTGTTTGCAAGACACACAGAAAGCTGAGAGGAATCGAGAGAATGAACTCTCAAACTGCCTAAATACACAGTAGGTTTTATGTCATATACTTCCTCTACACCTCCATTTAGAAAATCCTTATGCTACACCTTCCACTTTCTTGCCTCCTTGATGGTGGCTGTGTAGTTCCATGAGGCCAAAGGAGCTATGGAAGGAGAAAGTACCTTCCTTGGGTACGGCATCAGAACCCTGAGTTTTGATATCTCTTTATTAAGCATATATGCACAGAACAGCTGCCACCTACAAAGCCCTATGGAAAATACTGGACTAAAACAAGACTGCCAGGATGAATCCCCTTCCTCTTCCTTCAGATGCATCCTGAATCCTTCTCAGGCTTCCTTTTCTCTAAACTAAGGAGAACGAACCTTTCTCCATACCATTATTAGGAATGATTGAGCCATTTTTGAAATCATCAAGTGATATACTCATTTCGTTTTCTCCCAACACTGTCTTTTCAATATGAGCCTGGCATAGAAAACTATGCAAATCTACTGTTGTCCAAATTTCGTTACCAGGCCAGCATGTTTAATGAACAGCCAGGGCTAGGGGAGAAGGAAGGGTAAAACAATTTTCTCTCCAATCCCAATTTGCAAAATGGATGACAGAAAAATTAAGGGTGCTTCATTAATATTATGTTCTTAGATGTCTCATTTCACAAAGCCTTTGTGTGCTGTGTCTGCTTAAACGAACTGTTTGTACCTTGACTAAAACAGCCGGAATGGTTTCTATCGTAAGGTCATCTGAAAAGCTTTTGTGGACTGGCTTGCTGATGTACTTAGCTGTTAAATAATGCACCTGGATACCATCCAAATAGCTTTTAAGTCTCTTTAGGGCTGAACAAAATCACAAAATAATAAATCTCTAAAGGCCAAAGGCAGGGTTGATTTATTTATTTTTTTTCTTTATTTTCTAGGTTTAGGTTTAAAAGAAGACAGAGAGGTATCAATAAATCTTGATATATGATCTTAAAAAGGACCCACAGACCTTCCAATTATCTGTGGGAATTTGAATGCCTAGCAGGACTTGCTTCTTCAGAAATCCCTGGACATGATCATAGGAAAGATGTATTTGTGTTTCAGACACTTTTTTTGCAAAATTCAGAAAACCAAGTACAATGGATAGAAAAGGTGGCAAAGACAGGCAAGCTAGGAGGCACAGCTAGACAGGTACTGGCATCAAAGTTCTCACCAAAGAGTAAATATCCAAAAGAATGGACCTTTGAATGATTTTTAAAAGCCAAGCAAGTTCTGAGGGAAAACCATACAGAACATGAAAATCAATGCTTAAGACTAAGAAGGAAATATATACACTTTCATATGCACTGGATTGCAGAAAATTCCAGGGTGAAACAACATAACTCAGGAAGAAGGCTGCTTTTAGGATGTATCTCAGTCAGCCTAACTGAACCAACAAAATGAAGCAAAGAAATAGGTAAAGAAGCAGGTAAGAACATAGGAAAAATTGTTATTAAATCTGTGTAAGTACTACTTGGAAGAAGTCTGAGAGAGTGACAGAGACTGACAGAGAGACAGAGAAACAGAAAGAGAGAGACAGAGAGACACACAGAGAGGAACACTTGTTGGGATCTTGGTTCAGGCTGAAATGAGAAGTTAAGTATCATTCTAAGGAGCAAGAAGTGACTAATTTTATATTTTCCTTGGAAAAATAATAATGTACACATGGTTATAGGACAAGTACTAAGGAAGAGTGGAGGCAGGAGAATTGCAGAAGTTCAAGGTTAACCACAGTTACACAGTGAGTTCCAGTCTCTCTCTCTCTCTCTCTCTCTCTCTCTCTCTCTCTCTCTCTCTCTCTCTCTGTGTGTGTGTGTGTGTGTGTATGTGTGTGTGTGTGTGTGAGAGAGAGAGAGACAGAGAGATGTGTAAAAATCTTACTGATGGAAAAGGAAATAAATTGAGTAAATCAGGAAGAGACACTTTGTGTATTATTAGGATCAATGCTGGAAAGATTCAATTCTTGTTCAGGTTGATTTTCACTAAAATTCCATTCAGTATCCCACTACTTAGTTCTGTCTATCCTTGATCCCACTATATAGAAAGAGCTGGCTTCAAACTTGCAACTGTCCTCCTTCCTCAAGCCTCCCAAATGATGGATTAAGGGCATGCACTGCTATTCCTGCTTCTGAATCCATATTGATATCATAATACAGAGAAATCTTTCTATGGTAAGAGCAGAGCAAAGCCAAGGTTAATACAGAATCCATTAACTCATCAGTTAGTTCACTAATTAGTCCACTAGTCTACTCAGCCACTGAGCACAGCCAATGGAAAGCCCTACATATGTGTTTCTGAAATTTGGAATAAAACAAAAAATTCCTCAGGATACAAAGAGATCTAAATATTTATAATTTTCCCTAAATAGTAACATCTCAAGGAACTTTGGAATGTGATTTAGCTTATACAAACATAAACTCCAGAACTGTTGAAACACACCCATAAGGAAAAGAAAAATGATTATGACAGAGAACTTTTGACAGGAAGAGATTCACCATGAGCTTGAGAGTTGGTCTACTCATGTCAACCTTCAGCCTCTTTCCAAATTAGAATACTGCCCTCCATGCTTGTGTTTCCATAGTACCAACATATTAATATTCTTGAATCATAGGTCCACTGTGAATGTCCTCTCCTTCTGTCCAATCAGAAAGTTATCCTTATCTCAAAAACCCACTTGAGACTTCCTTGCTGTTTTCTAAACTGTCCTTTTCCTTTTTAAAGATTCCTATGTAAGGGTGACATCATATAGCCGGCAACTGGAGATAGATTTCCAAGTGGTCCTTCTTCTGTCATCTCTGAGATCTTTGAATATTCCTCAACTTCTCAAATATTTGTCATCTTCCCAAATAGTTTATAAGTGATTTGAACACAGAACTTAAGGTCATACCTTTATAGGGCTTCATGCTTTGAACACAGTAAGACTTCTAAAGATAGTTATCAAAATTAGGTTTATTCACCATGCTTCTTTTGTGTCTATGTGTGTATGTAAGTCCATGTGGTGTATATGCATGTGCCATACCATAATCATTCAGTGTCAATTCTTAGATCTTGTCCAACTTGGCTTTGTGAGACACAGTCTCTCACTGTACTGGAGCTCACCAAAAAACTTGGACTGGCTACCAAGTGAGTACTAGGGTTTACATATAACCTCCCTAGCTCTCACATTACAGGTCTTCATGTGGCTTCTACGGATAGGATGCATGTCCTCATAGCACTTTACTAACTGAACTATCTGATCATCCATAGACCATTCTTGAACCATCTGATTGCTCTTGCTCATTAATATCTCTAGCTCTGATTTTCCCCTGATAATTTTTCACTTGTTTCTGCATTTCATGCTTTGGTCCATTAACTTAAAAGACAGAACTGTGGATTTTGACTAACCTCTCTGAAGAGTATTATCTTCTTAACAACAAGAGGTCTATCCCATTTCTACATTACTTTGGAAGTCATTTGTAACCAGGGACACTGCTGTGTTCATGGAAGATGAGATGAACTTTCCTAGGTTGCATTTATAGTTTAATCTTATCCAATCTCTTTCCACGTCAGTAGTAACAGACTGCTTCCTGTTCTGCACTGTCTAGTTCTGCCTGTTTACAAGAAAATTTCTGTGTTCTTGAAACTTTAGATAGCTCTTCAATACATGTTTCCACACTGACACCTACCATAGTTCAAAAGGTAAGCATAAAAACATCAATGGGCAATATAGGGTACAATAATATATTCATAAGTCTTAAAACACTCCTTCCAGAAATATTGTTAAAATCATTGCTGTGGCTACTTGCCATCCTCTATACCACAGCAACATAGTTCCTGTGCTTTACCTAAAAATGTAGTTAGGTATTAACTGAAGCTGGAATTTGAAAAAGACTGAAAATGAGATTTTTAAATCCCTACTTACTCACTAAGTGCTCATCAGCAAGCCAATAAGAGGTGGGATTAAATGATTTAAAAGATTATTTTCAGGTTTTATTTCCAAAAATCTCCATAGTCTTTATTAAAATTTACTTTATGAGGTAAGTAGGTATTTGTTTAATTTTTTTGCCAAAAGTTATAAATGTTTTACTGTGGAATAAGCATGGGGATATTTCATAAAGGAAAAAGCAAAGCCTTCTTAATTCAAGAGAACATATTTGTTAGAACAGATTCAAATATTTGTCTCCCTTCATTTATAATAAGCAGTACTCCTTTTTTTCCCACTTTACTCCAACCTTCCCTATCCATGTCCACTGTTTTTTTACAACTTATTGCCCTATCACAGTGTTTTTTAGACAAGAAACTTTTTGGCTGCCATGTCTTGGATAACTTATTGTTAACTAATATATATATATATATATATATATATATATATATATATATATATATTGAGTAGAAACTGAGGCTATTGCTAAATACTCTACAGTGTACAGGGCATCCATGTGCGTCCTGTCCAGCATCAAGGTAGAGTTACTCTGCATATAAATCAATTGTACCAAGGTTGAAGAAACATACTTGGCTCCTTATAATGTATAAAATCCTATCTGTTCACTTAAATACACTTCAAATACATCCATCACTTTACATCAAACGGAGACCATATTAAAAAAAACACAACTAGAAACAATGTACAGACCAACTGATAGTTATTATCTAAGACCAAATGGATATATTCACATAAAAGTTCTTGCATCTAGACTTAACTAGCCATCCCCTGTGATCTGATTTCTGACTACCCTAGTTGTCATCAGAGAGACTTCATCCAGTGACTGATTGAGGTAGATTCAGAGTGACAGGACCAAATCTTGGTCCAAGCCCAGGGAGCCCAGCAGAGGGGAGGGAGGAGGGATTGTAGGAGTCAGGTGGGTCAAGAAAATCACAAGAAACCTTATAGACACAGCTAGTCTGGCTCATAGGAACTCACAATGTCTGAATCAATAACCTGGTATCCTGCATAAGACTAGCATAGGCCGTCTGCATATATGTGACAGTTGTGAAGTTTTGTTTCTTTGTGGGATTCCTGGTAATGGGACCAGGTCCTGTTTCTGGAGCTTTGGCTGACTTTGGGAATATATTCCTCAGCCTGAATACAGGGAGAGGTGCTTTGTGGATGCCCTACCACTTTCTGAGTGAATACAAAACAGGGGTGGACTGGGGGTTTAGGGGAGGAGGGAAGAGGAAGGTAAAGAGGAGGGAGGGGAGGCTACAATCAGGATGTATAATTAAGAAATTAATTAAATTAATTTTTTTCCTGAATCTATGACTCAGCAAACACTGCACAAAAGGTATGGAAAGACTCTAAAAGTCAAAATACCAAGAAGTATCTCCTAGAAAAACAGTTATCTCCTAGAAGTGGCTGCATAAATAAGACCTAAACAATGGCAACATTAATGGACATGTTAATGGGGAAGGAGGAAAATTTCATGGGTTCCCACCCCTAGACAAAGAATGATAGGCAATTAATGATCTCTAGGAGAAAAATTAGTCTCTTTAAGGATGAGACCCTTATTGGTTATTCATATATATATATATACATATATATATATATTTATAATTATAGTCAGAGAAAAATAGGCTATCAACTTAAGAGGCAGAGTACATAGCAGGGTTTGAAGGGAGGGAAACAGAGAAGCTGAAGTAAGGAAAGGAAGATAAGAGATGTAATTCATTTCAGATGATATATATTTTAATAATAAAATTATTATTTTACAATGTTTTCAAAAAAAGAAATGCAGAGTTTAGGGCCCTACAAGAAAACACAATGAAATAGCAACAAGAATTTATTGATTTCATTAAATCTCAGGAAGTTTTAACCAAAGCTAAATATATATGCTGGAGAAGAGATTAAGCTTGTCTTCTCTTTGGCATGTTGAATTGCTAGCATCAGCAGTCTTGTACTTTTTAGTCATTATTAAGTACAATGAAGGTTATTTGAACACAAGCTTGGTGCCACTGGGACACACAATCTGATAACTGAGAAAGCTGCTAAATGATTAACAAGCATGTAGTATATAGAGCATGGATATGGTGGTGTATAAAGGAACAATTTATATCCTGAGAAGGAAAGAGATAGGTTAGGAGATTTTAGCAAACTCTTTGGGATCCTATGCAGTTAAAAACTTATGAACTATTTATTTCTGTAATTTTCTATGTAGTATTTTCTGGACTGTGGTAAACAAATTCTCAGGACATAAAACTGCAGTTACAGGAGAGCTATTGCACTTAATGTAGGTAAGGAACTATGAAAAACATAGTGGAGGATCAAGAAACAAAGACACTTTCTGTAGAGCAATTTGCCAATATGTCTCAAGAACATAAAAACAAACAAACAAACAAACATATACGGCTTTTACTCTGAAGCACCATTTCAAAGAAGGTATAATAAGAGAGTAATCAAAGTCATGGGAAACACTTCCACTATTACTATCTTTTAATAGTAAACTGTTGAAAACAGTTTATAAATAAAAATGTTAATTAAAGACACTATACTACTATTAATTTCAAACAATATGTACTAGTTTAGAAAAATATGCTACCAATAAGGATATATGCAAAAGTATACTGTCAATTTTGTTTTCATTCTCTCTGAGACACACATAAAATACACATGCATACACAAAAGAACAAAAACTAAAACAAAGAGCACCTGCTGTTTCACTTTTTAAAACATTTTGACATAGAGTCTCCTGTATCCCAGACCATCTTCAGACATGCAAATACCCAGTGACCACCTTCTCTAAAGCAGATTCAGAGTCCTTCATGGTTATCCATAAATCGACAATCATAGTCCAATGTAGAATGATAAAAAAACAAGACAAATTAAAAGGATAAATGACAGGTAACCAGCAGAAAATTCAGGAAATAATGTAAACTATTATTGTTAAGAATGTTATAAAATGGAACAACCAGCCCAACAACAAAACATTAGGAAAACATGTTCTTAAAAAGAAAAGGAAAGTCAATGAAAGTTCCTATAGTTTCTTTTTAATGAATAAATATTCAAAGGTAGAGATAGAGAAAGTAAAGCAGGTAAATAATCTGTAAGTTTCAACAGCCATGAAAGAAAATTATCAGAATGAAAGAACAAAATAAATGCAGAGAATAGAATTATCAGTAGTTCTAGAGGTCACATTCAGGCAATTTTAGACTAAAGTCACTTGTGTATATTCTGAAATGTGACTGATGTTTCAGAAACTGTGTCTGGAAACAGCAATCACATTTTTGGACAAATAGTTACGATCTCTTGGGTAAATTAGGAGGGGGATAGAAGGGAAGGGATATGGGATGGGAACAAGAGAGACCAAGAAGACCAAGATGGGGGAGGGACAAAGGGAGAGAGCAGTGAAAGCCATGACTTGATAGAGGTAGCTATTATGGGGTTAGGGAGAAATGGGGTGCTACAAAAATTCTCAGGAATTCATAAGGATGACCCCTGCTAAGGCTCCTAGCAATAGTGGAGAAGGTGTCTGATTCAGCCTTCCTCTGTGATCAGATTAGTGACTACCCTAATTGTCATCATAGAACCTACATCAAAGTAATTGATGGAAGCAGATGCAGTGACCCACAGTCAAGCACTGTACTGAGCTGCTGGAGCTCTGTTAAAGAGGGGGAAAAGGGGTCATACAAACAAGAAGTGGGGGTCAAGACCATAATGGGGAAAACCAAAGAAGCAGCTGACCTGAGCTAGTGGGAGCTCAGGGATTATAGACTGACAGTTGGGGAATTTACATGGGAATGAACTAGATAGACCCTCTGAATGTGGGTAATAGCAATGTGACTTGATCTGTTGGGGTCGGCTGTAGCAGCACTAGGCCCTATCTCATGGGTGTGAATTAACATTTGTAGCATACTCCCAATAGTGGGATACCTTGCTCAACCTTGATACAAGGGGTGGGGCCTGGCCCTGCCTCAACTTGGTATGGTAGACTTTGTTGACTCCCCAAGGAAGGGCTTAACCCCTGTGAAGAGTGGATGGTGTGTGGGAAGGGAGGGAGGTGAGGTTTTAGGTGGCCTGAGAAGGGGAGGCAGGCAGAATGGGAACTGGAGTTGGTATGTAGAAGGAAAAATAAATTTTTAAATAAAAATATTCAAAAAAAGAAAATGTTAAAGAAAAAGAAAAAAATTGCTTATAAAACAATGCCATCCATTCCCCTACATATGGAATTGGGGTGGGGGATGGGAGGGGAGGGTGGTTACGGTGCATATGAGAGGGCAGAGAGGGTAAAAGGGAGGGAAGGAGGAAAGGAGGGAGGGAGGAAGAGGGAATTGGGATCGACATGTAAAATAATAAATTAAATAAAAAATTGCTTTGACTCCAAAATTTAAGTTCAAGGACAAGTTACTGGGGAAAAGGATTTCTATTTTTGTTTCCACAGAAAATGAAAAGCTGTGGATTCCTTCCAAACTAATGTGGCTTGATCAAGCCAGACTACCTGAAACAGAGTACCAGGTGATTCTACATTCAAAACAGCTGGAAAAAGCAGCCTTACAGACTACAGCCAGGATATTTGCATCTTCTTAGAATCCCCCATGACAGCGCCCCTTACCAGCAGGAAGTAGTTTGGAAAGAATGACACCCAAATTCCCAAATATTGTCTATAAATGTTTGTTTTCATTTAAATGGACTTGGTTATAATATATATATATATATATATATATATATATATATATATATATCACAATACCATCTAGCTCCAGATTTCTCATCAATAATGAGATTATGATGTTAGTATTCTACAATCAAACAAAAAACCCTTTCATCATATAGCTCAATACTCTACCAAACATGAAGACGAAATAGATTCAAATAAGGATATAAGGATAAGAGAGTTAACTTCCCATTTACTTTTTCCCTTAAAGTTATTTAAGAATGTACTCAAATAAAACAAGAGTATAACAAAACAAAGAGAGAAAATATAGCTCTAAGAAGAAACACCAACTACTGGAGGAGAGTCTAGGACAGCTGTGCCTCAGACATGAAACTGGTTCAGATGGAATGAAAAGACAAGTATCATAAAATGATACCTTGTAAAGCTAGGTGAACTAATATATTATCAAGGCAGATATCAAGAGACACTCTATATTCTCTCTCTCTCTCTCTCTCTCTCTCTCTCTCTCTCTCTCTGTGTGTGTGTGTGTGTGTGTGTGTACACATTTCTTATCCATTACTGAGTAACAAATTACCATAAAACTTGGGTTAAAGTATCAGGAGAACTTGACCATGAGACTAAGGTCATAGTCATATCAAGAATTCACTGGATCTGGATCTGCTTCCATGATCACTTGAATGACTGCCACCAGGATACAATTTCTCAGTGGTTATTGGTCTGAGGTCCTTGGATCTGAATATAAATATCAGTTTTTTTTTCTCACTATACTGGTCCATCTCCTTCTATAGGCAACAAAGTCAATAAATATTGAAGCTAAATCTAACTTGTACAGATTTACAACCAAACTCTTGTTCATAAAAGTTGAAACATGACCATCTCTTTCTTTCTGAAATTGACTAAACTGACTTTGGATATCACGGTCCGTCCCTGAGAATGGGGGGTGGGGTTAATTCATGCTTTTGTCTTCTTAATTTCTTCAGTTTAGAGGACAGTATTTATCCATTCATCCATATATATATATATATATATATATATATATATATATATATATTCACACAATATATACATAACATCTTATAAACTAACTACTTGAAATTTAGAAGGTTTTTGATAAATTTTGCATAAGTGAACAGGTACAGGATTGCTGATACATCTCTAAATGGTAACATGGAAAGTTATGGCTCTTAAATATAATGTTTAAAAGCAATCTGATTTGAAGTTCAACACAAAGATTGAATTCTTCTGTGCAATATTCCTCTGAACTCTGGGTGTTACTGATATTTTAGTCTGGAAAACTAATAGCAGGAGTGATTCAATGTTTGTCATCTTTAAAAAAAGAGACTTCAGTAATGTCATTTTCTCCTAAAAATAAAGTTATAACTGTGTGGGAGATGTTCAAAGCATTTAGCAATCTTAGAGATGAAACAGAGAGGCTGAGTGTATGTTCATTGGCCATAAAATAAATATGCAAAGCTCAATAATCACACAGGGGACTCAGCAACTTCCTTACCTGTACCTTGTCATTCACAATCATCCATTTCCAGCTCTTGAAATTGGGCTGGCACCAGAACAAGTGATAAAAGTTGGCATGACACAAACATGAAGATTGTCACTGCCATTTAGACAGCTATCATTTAAAAGAAATGTCATTCATCTGTTTGTTGAGCAGGTATTAACCGAGTACCTATAAGCAAGAAATTCTACTACTGTCAAAGGCAGACAAATGATGTGCTGTTTTTTCCTCAAGAATTTTCCATTTGTTTTGGAAGATGCCTGTGTAAACAGATAAACAATGTTATATCACAGAAAGTAGAATTTAATGTTAACTCCAAACAGGATGGGAGTGGGAAACTTGGAAGAAGCATATTTTCCCCTAGTGTTTCAGTCAGCAAGTCTGTGGATCAAAGAGAATGGAATGCTTCAGTCATTCCACACACATGGGAATATTATTTTCCACACAATACTTTTCTTGATATAGAGCAATATTATGGATGGGATGAAAAATGTTCCCCCAAAGCTCTGGTGTTCAAGATTTGCTTCCAGGTGGGGTGGGACTGTTGGGTGGGGATTGTATCAGTGAGGGCTCTGACTCTATTGGAAGTTAATGCCAAAGGATTCTTTCACATGATCACATTCAGGGGAGGTAGTGAATACTTAGAAAATAGGGTCTATTCTGAAGCTGTGAGTCAAAAGGCAACCCAAATCTTTCTGCCTTTGAAATTGCTTCTCTTGGGTATTTTGTTAAAGCTATGAAGATATGACCATCAGAAAACAGTTATACATCTTTATAGAGTAGCCCGTATGATTCCATGTATGTACAAAATGAATAATGATTAAATCTGGTTAATGCATTTCTGTTTCATTACATATTCATCATTTTCTTGTTCTGGGAACACTTGAACTTTTCTAGGAATAGTTTTTAAAAATAACTGTCAAATGTTTTCTGTCATTTGCAGTTCCTAAATTTTATATAGTCATGTATAAAATAGTGTGTATAGATATTCAATACCAAGTACCAGTGAAGTTATCCAGGAGGACAAAGGGGACTAAGAAGAGTTGGAATTGGCATCAAAAGGCAGGGGAAGTAGGAATTTGTTCAACACACATGAAACTTCATGTGTTCAACATATAGTAAGGATGGCTTGACTGGGCGACAGTATCTACATTTCCTGACTTTAAAGAAGCTTATGTATTATTGAAGTAGTTCCACCTCTAACTCAGTGTAAGGGGAATTATTTGTAATCTATTTAATTCTTCTAACAAGAGATACTCAGAAACACTTTTAGACAATATAAAAACTGTTGGGGGCTTTTGTGTTTTCCTGAATTGACAATGAGCATAATGACTTCCCTAATGGGGAAACTGAGCCTTAGGAGGAGACACCATTGAGAGTTATGTAGTCAGTGTCTTTGATGTGAAGTCTGGACTTGCATTTATCTGACTGCATGGAATCAGGTCTATAGGCAGGCAGCATCTGTGTATACTGGCAGCTTGGGTGAATGCAGAAGGCCAGTCTCCACCTAATGTGGAATCAGAAGCTTTGTTCAATAGTGTTACCATGTAATAACTATGCTCAGGGGGTGTTCAGAAGCTAGGGCATCCAAATTTACTATCTGAGGACATATTTTTATGGAAGCTTTTGTGGTAACCAAGTAAAATACATTTGAAAATGGTCTTTTCAATACAGGGGGAAAGTCTTTTAAAGTAAAACTCTGATATTTCAGTAATGTTATATACACAAAACAGCAACCCAGCAGAATGAAAAAAATGATTAAGTGACACTCTCACTGTTTATGCTTGGTCTAAGGAAGGCATAGTCTGGGTGATAGTTAACAGGATGTAGTGTACATCTACCTGAAAAGAAATAACAGGGACAACACTGCAAACTGAGAATGGGAATACTCTGTGACCATTTCCCACATTCATGATAAATACTGTCTACCTTTTCTTCCCAGTGACATGTTTCTGTTTTTCCATGAATATAATGCCATGCTCCCAAACTGATATTCACAAATAACTAATAAGCAACTGAAACCTGAAGGTGGCCATTTTGAACCAAAAGAGAACTATACATTTTATTTGAAAAGCATGTGTTTCTTCTCTTTGCCTCCTCCTCTTCCCTGCATCCTTCTTCTATTTAATGCCTTTAATTGGACCAGTAGTTTGTAATTTAAGACTACTGGGTACACAAAGGTTTGCTGGACCAGCTGTCAATATCCTTAGTTGACATTTCTTTTCTATTAAAATGAGGAGTCAAAGTTCAGCACACAGGTAAAGAGCATGAGCAGCAAGCAATCTCTTCTATACATGGAAAACAACAGTATATGTTATGTAATTAAAAGACAATTGGAAACAGACGCAAACACCCATAACTAAACACTGAGTTGAACTAGAATCCAGATGCAGAGGGAGAGGACAAGACCAGGTTGCAGAAACACATAAAGACAGCTGACCCGAACAAGGAGGACCTAACGTGCCCCCAGACTGTTAGCTGGGAACCCAGCATAGGACTGACTCAGATCCCCTGAACATGGGTCTCAGCTAGAAGGACTGAGCAGTCTAAGGGACTTCAGACAGTGGAACTAGGATGTATTCCTGGTGCACAAAAGGACCTTGCAGACATATCCCCCATGGAGGGATACTGCCTTAACCTAGAGAAAGGAAAGAAGTCCTAGTCCCTACTTCAAATGACTTGACAGATTTACATGATCCCACCTGGATGGCATAACCCTACATGTGGAATTGGGGTGGGGGGGATGGGATGGGAGGGTGGTCAGGGTGCATGTGAGGGGAGAGAGGGCAATAGGGAGGGAGATAGGGAGAGGGAACTGGGATCGACATGTAAAATAAAAAAAATAATAATAAAGAAATAAAAGACAATTATAGAAACTTTTTTTTAAAACACAATGAAAATAAAGTCAATTTCATTATTACAGAGACATTTCAGTTATAACTGACTAGTTTGTTCTTGTTTTCTTTTTCACTTATTTTGTAGCAGTAACTCGGTAACAGGAAATATCTCAGAATGTTGGAAATGTTAGAAGCTTAAAGTTCATAATCCGTGACATGGCAGCCAAAAATATAATTAAGGAAAAATACTCATTTAAGTTTCTTTTCTATCTGAAACCTAATCTCACAGGTTTCCCTGAAACACTAAGGAAAAACTACAATTTGAGGTCAAATTTTGAACAATGGTAGATTATTGCTAAGCAGACCCCAAAACCTTGTTCAGAATGAAGTAACATGCCCAGAGATTTCAGAAGTCAGAGTTTTTAAAAGGAATTTTGCTCTCCCAGAGCTGGTAAATAATCCTTTCTCACAAGGACATCAGGAACACGAGGTTATTGCTGTGTTTAGGGGATCCTACTGAGTTTCCACAGGCAGGATCTTACATACCCAGCTGTCAAGTAAACCCTTGCCCTCAAAAACCTGGCTCAGTATGAACAAATATGACAAATATATCACCCTTCCCTCCCTCCAGTAAATAAGAACACTGGAAAAACGGGAACACAGAAATACATACACACACACACTGAAAATCATATCCTTCTTGGTGTTTGAATTTATTCTATCTGCCTTTGACAACGCACAAAAACAAGAACAAAGAAACAAACCAAAACAAGTGTCATGGGAACAGCTGAAGTACTTTGGGAATTAACTAAAGGAACTATACTTGTTAACAACATAGCTAGATGGAAAGCCAGTGTACTTGCTACCTTGACACTGAAGTGACATAGCCATTCTCTACTTTTAGTGAGATACATTTTGATGTTTCTTTCACAGCAATTTGTTTCCTTTTTAACAAAGATGCAAGAAGATTTTCAAGTTCATTCTGCAATTCAGAGGCACTGACCACACCAGTTTAATGGGAATTTTCCTCCCTTCCCCCTTCCCACTTCCCTCCCTTCCTTTCTTTTGAGATTGGGTTCTATGCCCTCAAAGCTGTCAGCTGGTCTTGAAATTTTTAAGTTCTTAAAGATGCCATTGAATTGTTGGGATTTTGGCTCCTGCCTCCTGAGTTCAGGGATGACAGACATGCACACCAAGCCCTGTTTATGTGGTGCTGGGGATAGAACCCAGGGCTGCATGCCACACAAACTCTCCAGCCCCTAAGCTACAGCCAGAGTCTGTACCCTCACACCTCAAAATTTTGCAATATAGTTCTGAAGGTCAGATTTAGCTGGGTATGTTCATATAGGCTTGTAAGCTTAATACTCAAGAGGCTGATATAAGAGTATTCCCCCGAGGTTGAGGCCAACCTCGTTTATACAGTAAGTGCCAGATCAGTCTAGGGTACAGAATGATACTTGGTTTAAGACTTCATACTCTCTTGCAGAGATCAGTTCACAGCACCCGCACCAGGTAGCTTACAACTGACTGTGACTTCAACTCCAGAGGGATGAAACACCCTCTTCCAGCCTCACAAAACCCCACATGTATAATTAAAAATTAAAATATCCTGTCTTCAAACCTTATATATCACACATACCCGAAAGTCTGTCACTAGCATCCTGTACAACATCTGTTTCTGGAAGATGGCAAAAATAAATAAATAAATAGTTTGAACAACACTGACTCAGAGAATATATTCAGCTCTTTAAAGCAAATACATCACAGGAGATATAGGAGTGATCATTTGCTCTTTTCTTTTCAAATGGAATTGAGAACCATAGTAACTTATGAATCCCATGATTAAGCAACATTAATAAGGAAATAAGTTCTACATACACTTTCATTTCAGGGGCTTCACAGCATGATAATTATGGGCTCATGAAAATGAAGGTGAGAGGCAGTGCCATCCAGGGTGTTATGAGAATGGAAATAGGGAAGAGTATACTTCAAGATAAGCAATAAACAAAGTGGAATGTCTTTCTATGTGATGGAATATTCATGCTTCTTTTGGAAAAGATAGGAAAAATGCCTTTACTTCAACTGCCAGTATTTAACTTTTCAAGAAGTTTACAGAGGAATCTTTTCCCTAATATTGTGTAAAGAACCAAATGTTTGAATAGATCATATCACTGTATATATTCTATAGTTTTGTTTACTCATTAATGTTATAAAAACAGTTAGAAGGACTTTTTATAATTTTAATTATATTATTAAATAATATATCATAATTTTATAAGATCTTTAAGTAAGTGAAGATCATATTGGGAAGGGATTAAGATAAATCTCTTTTAATCCTATATTCATCTTAGAACAGATTTTTTTAAAAAGCAGATTTCCATCTCCCACCTTCTTCCTTATGCTGAGATGGAAGTTGTAATCTGGTTAACCTGTTTCAGATTCCCACTAACACCCAAGATACAGGGCTTGTTATAACCTTCTTGCTTCTTATAACCTTCTTGCAGGCAATTAATGAAATTATTTCCAGGTAGTCGACTATAAACATTCTTGTTTAAGTTACTATAATAATTACTTGAGATAATTAATTGAATGAGAACTAAGATTAAGTTTGACTCACGGTTTTCAGAGTTGCAGTCCAGGGTAGATTGGTACCATTGTTTTCCACAGAGTGATGACGCAAGTGCTTATAACAGACACAGGAGAAAAGCTGCTCATCTCAAGGTAGGCAAAAAGTAAAAGATAAAAGTGAGGAAGAGTCCTATACTCTGTTTTGAGGGTATCCCACCATGATCCAAGACTTAAAGCCATCTGTTTTTCCTAAAGGTTCCACCATTCCAAATGAAACCAAGCAGAGGCTTGGGGTACTGGGATTTTATCAAGTGGGTCTTTGAGGAATATACCAGACACAAACAATAGCAGCTTCATTTTTGTAAACACCAAAATCACTGCTTTTCTTTGCACAGTTTACGCTTTGATTGTCCAACAAAAGGAAATCAGTAAAATCAGTTCACCTTCAACATAAGAGATAAAATTAAAAGTATAGCTTCCTCACTCGAAGAATAGGTATGGAGAGTCTGGGGTTGTGTTGCAAAATTACACACTGCTGCAAGGAGTTCATAGAAAATAAGAGAGAACATGTTTGTCTTTCTGAAGGTCACACCAAGTAAGCATTTACATGTTTGGCCTCCTAATTGTTGTCAGAGAGCAAACACAGGATGTTGCAGGAAAATCAGATGTGGAGCAGAAGGTGAGAAGTAAAGATGGAATAGAAACAGCTAATGTTGAGTCAGCTAGCACAGCATGTGCATGAAGTGGGCAGAGGTGGGTAAGAAGGGTCAGGATGGTGCAAAAGATGACATGTCAGGATTTAGGAAGAGAGCAGAGAAAGAAGTATAATTGAAGTTCAATGGATGGTACAGAGTAAATAGCGACAGGATGTAATGAGTTGAAGTAAGACATTCTAATCTTGGGTTAGGGAGATTTCTTATGTTAGAACCTTGAGAAACAACCCAATGAAATGAGATTTGTACCTTGAATAACTGACTCAGGTGCCATTGTGAAAATCAGATTATCAAAGTGTCAAACACAAAATATGGCAGAGAAGTGAAGATTGCTTGAAGAATTTCAAAGATGGATGGCAATGAGTTTCGAAATTATTTGGAAAACATGGCACAGGCAAAAAGTCAAAGGGATAACTGGAAAAAGGCTTCCAATTTTCCAATTGGTACACTAGACAGAGGAAGAGCCAATGGAACAGATAGATGGAGTGGGGAAAGTCAAGACAGAATCTACTCAGTCCACCATATATGAAACTGTAGGTACTGCTAGAACAAGCAAGTATGTATGTTGCAGCATGCTCCTCAATATTATGCCAAGGGAGGAGGGAAACATCAGGGCTAAATAAGTCTATTCCTAACCTAGAGATGGTAACAGAGAACAAAGGAGTAGAGATGGAGAGAGAAAAAGAGAAACAGAGACAGAGACCAAAAGTCTAGGCAATGTGGGAGGAGATGAGGCTTCTGAAGAACCTAGGGTGACTAACATTAAAGACTTGATAGAAGAAAGATCCATGAAGGAGATGGTCTGGTGTCAGTATAGGTTTGAATACTTGTGACTGGGGCACTTGGGATGTAGTAGGTTTTACCTTCTATATAAAACACATACTTGAGGTAGGAGAAAGAAAGGACAGTAATTTTAAATTCAAATTTTTATGTTTTGAGGCCAAGTCGCAATACGTAGCTCTGGCTATTCTGAAGTTCACCATGGAGACCAGGCTGGCCTTGAACTCACAGTGATCTTACTGTCTTTGCCTCCCAAATTCTGGAATTAAAAGAATTTGAGAGCATGTACAGCCAAAGTGCTCAGGAATTTTAAACACATGGGCATTATTTTAACACACACAGGAATAACTATAGAACAACATTTCCTTGGGTAAATACACCTCATGATTAAAAAAAAAAAAAAAATCAAGTACAGTGTTGGTGATGTTGGCAAAATTGTGTAGCCTCTGAGAATCAGAAATCCATGCAGGGCTATTTTGAAACAAAATACAACATAAATTCTTCCTCTTTGCCTTTCTAAGAAAAAGCAGCAGAGCTAGTGTCTATTTTCAGCTACTTGTAAGCTAGCAATAATAGCATTATCACAGAATGCAATGAGAGCAGTGCACGGTTCTGTCTCCACACCAAAGCAGTTTTGTTTCTGCAAATCTCCACCTTGTCACATAGAAATAAATATTGTTTACAAATACAAACACTGATGGATGCTCCAACCCACAACTCCTCAGTGCTGCCTATAGCAAAACTTAGTGACTCCATTTCTGTTTTTGGTTTTCTTCTTCAGCAAGAAACTACTAGCTTTCCCTGTGGTGATAACCATGGGGCCATAGCAAATAGCTAAGTGGACAGCCATGGGGCAGGTACACAAAAATATCCCTTCGGAATCCTCTTTGAAGTATATTGGAAGTATAGTCTGGGTTATTGTGGTAGAATTGTTAACCTTTTCAGTTCCAGAATCCCTTTGCAATCTGGTGGTACTGTTGAGGGGAGATTTGGCTCAAAGGGGCTCTAATTTTTTCAACTCATCAATCCATGGATGAGAGTGTAACAGAATAAGCCATTAGGAGGGAGAGCTAGTAGGAAAAAGAGAGTCACAAGGGGGCATGTCCTTATCTGTCCTTGGCCCCTCCTCTCCCTCTCTCTTCTTCCTTGAGGAATGAGATAAGCAGGGCTGTAGAGCCATGTCCTTTCTACTAGATGATTGCCTTAGCACTAGGGAACAATGAGCCAGCCAATGCCAATTGGCTTTGGACTTATAGTTCTGAAACAGTGAGGCCAAATAAGTCTTTGTTCTTTTAAGTTGTTTTGCTCACGTCTTATGTCATGTTGCACAGACTTGTCTCTGAGCAATGCCTTCAAACCATCAAAATCTAACTTGGTGGAATTATAAAGAAAGTTAATTGCACTATGTTATAGTTATCAACATATCTTAAAAAAGCAAATTGAGAAAAGAAAAACAAAGAGAAACAGGCACTTCTTGGGTAACATATTAAATAGAAAATGTCACAGTAGCTGAAGTGCTACTAGAGCCACATGTACCCAGTATTGTAGTGTCTTTTGGTGACATTATAATCTAATTGGAAGGCTGATAAACAGATAAGGGGTACATACTGAAGAAATATGAAATTGGAGAAGCAGACCTGCTGGAGAACAAAAAGAACTATCTAGTAGCTACTAATGGCCTTATAGAGGAGATGCTGTCTGTGTTGCGCCCAAGTCCTATCAGTTAATTAAACTAAAACATTTCAACAAATTATGGTGCCTCAATGACAATGAGATGAGGAAAATATGAAAGAAAAACATTATTTCTAATGTTCCCCAAACCAAGTTTTTATTGTTGGTATTTAAATTTTTTTCTCTTTCTTTTTTTGCCTACAACTTACAATGAAGGTAGGAATTCAGTTCAGAAAGCTCTACACAAAGAAGCATTTTCTTAATAGAAAAACAAGGGTTGGGGAGATGGCTCATCAAGGAAAGCAATTGTCATGTAAACATGATTTCAAATTCTCAACACCCATGGAAGAAGATGGACAAGGTCACACAGATGAACCTATAACCCCAGCTCTAGGGTGTTGTGGGTGCAGAGACAGGAGTCTAGCTGGAGCTTGCTGCCTACCAGCTAAGCTCCAGTTCAGAGAGATACCTTGGGTCAAGGGAATACAGTAGAGAGTGATGGAGCAGGACATCTCACTTGTTCCTCAGCCTCCACACATAGACATACAAACATAAAGGAAATGTAGACCTGACTTCCCTTGTCAAGTGATTAAAGGACAATGCAATACAAGAAAAATGGGGCACAAATACTTTTTTTTTATTTTTAAGAAAGTAAAAAACGTTTTATTTGGATTTGTCCACAAAAAAGGAGGCAAAGTTCCACATCCAAATCAATAAAAGAATAAACATGATAGATTCATAAGATACCAATTAAAATAGCCTCAGACCAAAATCCTTTTTCTGACAATCAGGGTAGAGAATTGGGTCGCATGAAAATTCATTGTGGTGAGCATGCCAAAAGCATTAAGGTGAAAAGATCTTCTGTCAATCTAAAAGGTGTTGATTATCCCTGCTGCAAATTTCAGAAGGAGAGTGTGGAGGCTGTGGGACTTAGAGCTTCAAAGCCTTCAGTAGACAGGCTGTTAATTACCATGTAAGCAAGTTCTGGAGTGAAGGGACAAACCGACCTCCAGAAGGCCCAGGTGAGATCAACCAGAGTATGCAGGCTGTATGAGGTAGCAAATCCACCAACACTGTCACGGAGATGAGTGCAGTGCTCTCCATAAAGAATTGAAGGAGGAGAGAGTTGTTTTACTTTTCTTACTCAGTTATAATGCATTGTATATTCAGAAAAGAAGGAAAGAAATGAATGAGAAAAAGGAGGAGGGAAGATAAGCAGGGAAATGGAAAAAGAGAGGGGAAGAAGGAAAGAGAGAAGGAAAGGAAGGGTAGAGAGAAGAGAGGGGCCAAGTGTAGGGAGGCATTAAGAACAGAATAGATGTTTCATAAACAGCTTCATAAAACCTTCTTAACACTCTGCTCTCTACTGCTCATCATTCTGCAGGAGGCAGATTAATTATACCACATTAACATTGTACATGTTACTTAATGGTCTCCTGTTTTCCTGAGGAACTCTAAATTATTATATTCCCTGAAAGGCAGTGTCTGCCAATAGCTTGAAACAATGTAAATATGACATGACCTTGAAATGAAGGGTGAGGGGTATATTCCTGCAAATTCCGATGCTAGATGAGCAAGAAACCAGAGGGACTCTATCCCCTCTACCCACAAGGATGTGACTTATAAGCAAACATCAGAAAGAATTATCTCCATATTTATAGTCATAATATGTAAATGGTTGGTGTGGAATATGTATTACCTTTCACTATTGGAGAGAGCCTTGGTAATCAATCTTACTCTTTATTATGGCAGTCCAAAATGAAATAGTAAGAAAGATATAAAATCTTAAACAGGGTTTGGAAGATGCATTCTGAAATAAAATCCATTAATCAGATTCTTTTCTAATGTATTAATTTGGTTAATTGCTGTCCTCCCACAAAAGCTAGAGAAATGAGATTTGTACCAGTTGGAGAGGTGAGAATAGATGGAGAAGCTGGGGGCTGTGGAACTCAGAGTTATCTCTATGAAAAGAGCACACACACACATAGCAACATTAAAATTTCTGATGCAACTACAGTCACCCTCAGAAATACTCAAGAAAGTTGTATTTATAACATATACTCCTTAGCCACAGGAATGTTTATTTATAATAATTTAAATGAGAGACACACCATCTGCACATCAGTACAGTGTTAAACCTTGACTAAACAAAGGGTTCATTATATCTTCTTAAACAGCTTACCTTCGGCCCTCATTCTGCTTTATTCAGCAGTAGGGCCCACTGCCTATATAACACACTGAGCAGCAGCAGCACGAAATATACACCATTTCTGTCTTGGTGTCACAGAACAAACCATCTGTAACATGAGTTCTAATAGGTCTTAATAATAAAAGCCTGGAGTCAGACACAGAGGAAAATGCTGAGAGATCAGAGAAGAAGAAGCAAGCTAAAGCCACCTTTAGGTCATTAGATTCCCAGTGGAAAAGAGAGTGAGTTTCCTTCTGCCTATGTTCATATCTTTGTCCAGCCATCTCATTTTTGTCTGTCTGTACAGACCTACAGATCTATATGGTTAGCTAGTGGCAAGTTCCACCCTCTAATCTTCAGACACACCTTATTTGTATAAACAAAATATCACCACAAACATCACAAAAATCGCACCTGCCATGTAGTACTGAGATTTGAAGTACAAGCTGGTAATGGTCTGTAAAGGCAAAAGGATGAAATCAGATACCTATGAAGAATTTTAAAGATGTTCTTGTATACAACTTGAGAAAAATGAATCGTGAATTGATTTCTTCATGATTTTGGGTGGGGATATCTGTGATGTATGAGGTAGCCCCATAAAGGATCAGAAGTAAACCAGTTTTTTTTTTTTTTGTTTTCTTTTTGTTTGTTTGTTTTTATATTGGTCTTTACCCTTCATTAATTTCAGGCTGTCTTCTCTAAAGTCCCAAGGTATAGGGAAGATTTTCAGAGCCTGAATGAACTTTTAGCCCTCATTAACCCTCCAAAGTGTCATATAAACATGTCTTGATTTCTACAGTTCCCCATGCTTTCTATAAAAGGGAAAATGGAAATCTATGTCCAAGATGCTCTATTAGAAGACAAAGCATTTTCAGGATGACATCATCATTAAACTGAAGACTTAATTATTTTTGTCTTGACGCTGAGATCAAATAATATGACAAAATGAATCTATTGAGACTGTGAAACTATCTTCTCTACTTCCTAACAGATTTCTAGGTAATTCAAGTAAATGTTTGACTCACAATCAAATTTAATACTGAACCAATGATAGACATTTTAAACTGCAATTTTCTGAAAATTGAAAACAAGCAGATAAAAGTTTCATCAAGAGGCATCTATTTCAAATCAGTTGAGTGGGGTATAGGTAGGATTATCAAAGGCCTGCTCTACTTATCTGTATTGGCATACTAACCTAGAAGGAAGATGTGATGCATAGAAAATTATTTCAATGTGATTTTCTTTAAAAAAAAAAACAGAATTATTTATTCATTATATATAGTGTTCTAGCCACATATAAGCAGAAAGAACACCAGATCACATCATTGCAGATCCTTGTGAGCTACCATGTGATTGCTGGGAATTGAACTCAGGACCTCTAGAAGAGAAGCCAGTGCTCTTAACCTCTGAGCCATCTCTTCAGCCCCTCTGATATGCTTTTCAAAAGATTCTTTGTAGCAAAAGTTTTAATGCCTTTCACTTAACCAAGACATAGTCATATAAAACCATTGAAACCCCTATTTATAGTAACAGAGACCAATGTTGGTTTAATAGGAAAGGCCATCATGTCACAAATAGTAAATCTATTGCCTTTGGTCTGTAATTAAAAGACATTTATCACCCAGACACTGACTGAATTGGAAAGAAAAAGAAGACCAAAATGTCATCTCTTTCCCCCCCTTTTTCTTATTTAAATATGAAACAAGGTTGTCTTACATGTCAATCCCAGTTGCTTTACCCTCCCACCCTCCCCTATCACCACCATCAAACCTTAGCCTATATAACCCTTTCTGCTCCCCAGGGAGGGTGAGGCCTTCCATGGGGAGTCTTCAAAGTCTGTCATATCATTTGGAGCAGGGCTCAGGCCTTCTCCTATGGGTCTAGGCTGAGGGAGTATCCCTCTATGTGAGAGGGGCACCCAAGTCCATTCCTATACTAGGGATAAATACCGATTCACTACCAGAGGCCCCATAGACTGCCCAGTCCTCCTAACTAACACCCATATTCAGGGGTCTGGGTTGGTCCTATGCTGGTTGCTCATCTATCAGACTGTGGTACATGAGCTCCCGCTTGTTCAGGTCAGCTGATTCTGTGGGTTTCTTCAGCCTGGTCTTGATGCCTTTGCTCATCACTCCTGCCTCTCTGCAACTAGATTCCAGAAGTTCTGCTAGTGTTTAGTTGTGAGTGTCTGCTTCTGCTTCCATCAGCTACTAAATGAAGGCCCTAGGGTGACATATAAGGTAGTCATCAATCTCATTATAAGGGAAGGAAATTTAAGATAGCTTCTCCTCTATTGCTTAGATTGTTAGTTGAGTTCATCCTTGTAGATCTCTGGGCATTTCCCTAGTGCCACATTTCTGCTTAAATTTGTAACAGCTCCCTCTATTATGGTATCTCCTTTCTTGTTCTCTATTCATTCCCTGTTTCAATATTCCTGCTCCCTCATGTCCATCTCTCCCCTCATCTTCTCCCCTTCTCTTTCTCCTAACTCCCTCTCCCCTCCCTCCATGCTCCCAATTTGCTCAGGAGATCTTGTCCCTTGCTCCTTCTCCAGAGGACCATGCACATCTCTCTTAGGGTCCTCCTTGTTTCCTACCTTTTCTGGCAGTGTGAATTGTAGGCTGGTAATCCTTTGCTCTATGTCTAAAATCCATATATGAGTGAGTACATGCCATGTTTGTGACTGGGTTATCTCACTCAGGATCGTTTTCTCTAGTTCTATTCATTTGCCTGCGAATTTCAGGATTCCATTGTGTTTTTCCACTGAGTAATACTCCATTGTGTAAATGTACCATATTTTCTCTATCCACTCTTCAGTTGAGGGGCATCTAGGTTGCTTCCAGGTTCTGAAAATGCCACCTCTTAAACTATTGACAATTCTGGAGAGCTGTTGGATAGGACAGTCTCATGTCTCCCAAATAGCAAATTCAAAAGCAACCTTCACATCCGGTCCTCAAAATGAGACTTTGCACATATAAAAGCTGCCACATAATGTTGCAGGGAATAGATCGTGCATGCACCAGTGTGTATATCACATTCACTTTGTGCCCAGTTTCTTACATTTCTGTATTGGAAAAGTAACAATCAATAGACGATGAGACAGAATACTCTACTAGATTCAAATCTTCATCTGAGAAGAAAACTTGTGGCATTATTTTGAGTAACTCCTAGAACATTTATTTTCTGTAAAGTTTAGGTTCTGCAAGCAGATATATTTGAGGTGTGTTTGAGCCCCACCCCTGCTGCTTCCTCTCTGTGTTTCCTATAATATAAATGTAGTACTATCACTCACTCTGTTGATAAGGTTGAACTTCATTTTGTTTGTCATAGAAGCAAACCATAAGCCAAAGATGATAAAACAAGGACAGTAAACTCTGCTAGAAAGAGAAATATTGGCAGGGGAGGAGTTCAAGGATGATCATTGAGTAAAGGACCTGCCAAGCAAGCATGGAACGTTGTCCTCAAATAGAAAAATTCACACATAAAAGCCTGATGGCATCATGTGTATATGTAACCCCAGCATGGGATTGGAGGGACAGTGGAAACAGGAGGCTTTGGGGAGCTCATTCTAATTATCTAGTAGAATGGATAGGTTCCATGTGTAATGAAAAACCCTGCCTCAAATAAAGGTGGAATGAAGACACATAACTGACCACTGGCATCCTCAGATATGGACAGATATGCACAAAACCATTAAAAATGTACCTATACCAGAGACATACAGAAATATATATAAAAAAGAAATAAACACAAATCAAAGCAGATAGTGAACAATGAATTACCTAGCTACCTACCATGGATGGAGCAGGGTGATTAGAAGTTAATCCTATTATATGAGTCTGGTAAAGATGGAAACCTTAAATATCTGAAATAGCAAGGAGCACAAAAGCTGATGCTTAGCCACAAAATCTTATCAGTCATTTTTGAAGCACCCCTAGAAAGAAAAAAGTGCAGCCGCCTTAAATAATCCAAAAAGAACTCAGAGATGCAGACACTGGCTGATGGAAATCAATTCATGAACAATGCCAACATGGGCAGGGCTGAAGGAATGAATATATATACCATGCACAAAGAAGTATAAGGCACATGAAAAGGAGCCTGGGACATTCTATTCCCTGTTATTACAAGCATCACATCCCACTACCAGGATCACTGCAGATGTTCACAGCAGAAGCTCCTCTTTTGATGATTCTAATTCTGATGACTCAGGTTTACACAGAAGGGCTCCATCTCTTTTTCACTTATCAGGTCCTGCCTCTGAGAATTTCACAGCAGGATGGACTTATTTCATCTGAATGCTACATGATGATAATCTTACAGAACCATCTAAGAAGTACTAGGAACATCCCCTAGAATAGCCTTCCTAATGCTGTGACCCTTTAATACAGTTGCTCATGTTGTGGTGACCCCAACCATAAAATTACTTTCATTGCTACTTCATGATTGCAGTAATGCTACTGCTGTGAACTGTAACATAAATATTGTTGGAGATAAAGGTTTGCCAAAGAGGTTACTACCTACATGTTGAGAACTATTGCCCTAGAAGTATCCAAACATCTGCCAGGCATGATGTAAAAGTTTAACAAAGGAAAGAAAGCTGCTCAGAAAATGTCCTCTCTCAAGCTATGACAGTTTTGGTCTTCTTTGAGTTCAAGAAGGAACTTCAGACATCAAATCAGCTGGAGGCAACTATCAATGAATCTTAAAGGCCACATAAGCAGGGTGGCATCAAATCCATAAATTCCACATACACTGGAGTAAGATAATTTAGGTAACAATCAATGGTGTAGGCAGTGGAGTAGGAGAAGTGACTAAAATGTAGAAGGCAGATTTGCCTCAAGGAACCTTTAGGCTCATTAGGGAAAAGCCACATTAAACAGCAATTTATACATACTCAGGATTACTTTTAAATCACATATGAGAAGAGTAAAACATGCAGATTTGTCACAAAATCTTCTACAAGGAATCATCCTATGAATGAATCAGGTGACTCAGGAATTGAATGTTGCAAAGGGACACAGTGAGGTGATTTCTTCTTGATTTTCCAGTGTACACCTACTTGACTTTATCTTTAGCATCAACGTCGGATTTTTTTTTCGCAGGAGTAAACATACCCAGGGAAGAGTCTCTAGCACTTAGTATCTTAGGGTTTTTATATTTGTGTTAAGATATCATGAGTAAAAGCAACTTAGGAGAGAAGGGGGTTTATTTCATCTTACAAGTCTCAGCTCTTACTGTATCATTGAAGGAAGGAAGAGCAGGCACTCAGAGGACTCAAATTAGAGGTCATAGATGAATGCTGCTTATGGTCCTTCTTCCGTATTCTTATACAAATCTGCATTCTTATACTAATCTGCCCAGGGGTGTCACTGCCCACAGAAGGTAGGCCCCTCTCACATCAGCCACAAGTATTTTCTCCAGATTTCTTCTTCACAGATAACCCGAGCTTCTTGAAATAAAAGCAAGCCAGCACAGATGCCCTGTCTTCAAACACATAATGACTTTAAAATTCCTTGGTTTTTGATGGCTTTCTTGTACACAGAGTTTTTGTTATTTTTCTCATTGTTGTGATAACATACATCACAAAAAGCAACTTAAAGAAGGAAATGTTTATTTTAGCTCACGGTTCAGGGGTTGGGAAGACCTGGTGGTAGGAGCATAAGGTGGCTGATCATATTGCATCCACAACCAGGAGGCAAAGACAGAAAAATGCTGATGCTCAGCTCTTTCTGTTTAATTCATCACAGAACCCCAACCTCGAGAAGCACTGTTCATATTAATGTTAGTATCCCCACCCCAATTAACAATCCAGAAACTCACCATAGACTCACCATAGATATACCAAGGGCTTGTCTTATAGGTGACTCTAGATCCTATCCATTTGACAACCAATATTAACTACCACATGCAGATTACTAGGACATGTTAAATCATAAGTGACCTTGAAAATAAATGATATGTGCTAAACATGCAACAGCAGAGGGGTCAGGAAAGGAAGTAAAGCCTCAGGTGGATTTGCAACCACATACTCAAACTTTGGTGACCACATCTGTACTTGCCTTATACAGGACACACATGTTTTTCAAGTAGGATGAGCCAGTGGTGTTCTGAATTGATCTCCACTATCCAGGGTTTGCTTTGCAGAGATACAAGCAACAGAGTAACTGTTATTTATGTGATCTATGTGCTAACAGTATGTATATAAAGTTGAAACCCCATTTAAAATGTCTTCCAAAAGGTCCCATCATGACTTAGTATTGAATTGGAAAGTCACTAGTACATAGCAATATGTGGAGATGCAGTACTGGTGTGTAAAGTTCATATTAAGAAAGCAAATATTTGCGAAAGGACTGAGCACATCTCACATTTGCTACCAAAAAAAAGAAAGATGATTTCAGGTCCTATGAAAGGGAAATAACCACACAAGCAGATGAAGCGGCTTTATATTATGCTAGGAAGGTGCTTTTGTAGAATCACTGCCTACAAGACACCAGGTGAAAAAAACTCAAGTGTCAGGACTTGCAAGTTAGGTGCCAAGGGACTAACAGAAAATCTCCATGACAACAGTGGTGGGTGTCCTGAAAAATATTCCATCCCTAGGGCTGTTGATGACAAGAAACACTTGTATGAACAACTGTTGTATAGTTAAGCATGAGCCTCAGCTTTTTTGAGTTAAAAGACATTCAGAAAGGATGCTGAATGTTACTTGGGTTTGGAACCACCTTAACTGATTTATTTTGCTCTGAAATTGATTTTGATAAATTGCAGGAGTGATGTACTGGTTTTTTGTTTTTGGTTTTGTTTTTGTTTTTTTTTCTAATTCTTAACAAGTCTGATAGGCCTCCAAAAGTGACAAGAAAGGAAAAGGAGGTGACTTGAACTGTTGTGTTTTAGTGGCAAGTAGGGGAAGGAAATAGCTCCATGAAATTATAAGCTAACTAGCATTTCATCAGATTTGGGGCATAAGGAAAGTAATTTTTCTTTCAGTGAGGTTGAAAGTAAGACAATTTTAGGGGGTTGTAGACATGATAAATCTGGAGAGACCTGAAATAGGTGTTTCAGTTGCTCTTCACAGATCTTAGCTTTTTCTTTCCTTAGGCTTTTAGGACTCCATCATAAAAAGAGCAAAGGCAGAGTGGCACATTGTGTATAAAGTGGTTTTCCCTCAGAAGCCAAGATAGCTGCACACTGTGGAGTAGGAGGGGCAGAAAAATCAGAGCTAGAGTGGGCAAGATGGATAGAGGTTGCAATTTTGTCATTAAACAAACTGTGAAATAAAATATATCCAAATATCTATAAAACACTAATATTCACAACAAATACATGCAGTAACATCTAAGTGCAACACAAAATAATTCATTGGTTATATAAATGAGAGTGGCATTGTGGTTATGCTGAGATTTTTGTCCAGTCTTAGACTTGAAGCCATGCCTTAAGGTGTGCTACCAACCCAAGTCCACTGGAGGAACAAGATGCCATGACAGGGTTAAAACAAAATGAATAGATATGGTTATTTATCCATGTAAGGACATCCTTAAACATCACTCAAGATCATGTGCCAGAAACTGATTAAATGTTTATTCAATGTGATTCCCTTCTCATAAAAGCATCCCTCTATGTTGGATGTGTGAATTGACACTGTTATAGCCTTCTCTAAGATATTTTAAAACCTTATCTTTTAAACATTTAGGAGGAGGAGTGGTCTGGAGACATGGTAAAAAGCACATTCTCTTCTTCCAGAGTTCTTAGGTTCAATTTTCAGCAACCACATGATCACCCACAAGCCACAACTAAGACATCCTACACAGTCCTCTGGCCTACTTGGGCACTGCTTGATTTTGCTGGACATACACACACACACACACACACACACACACACACACACACACACGTGTGAGTCAGGCAAGAATTTAGATATATAAAATTTTTAAATCTACCCAATTTTTTAAATTTCAAGAGAATACAAAAGGGGTAATAGGCATATGCTATAGAAATACTAAGAAAGAAAGAGAAAAACTTAATAGTACAGTTTAGAACAAAAAAAAATACAAGTCAAAGAAAAAATACCTGAAATGTCATTAAACTAACTGAGTTTTGCTGGTATTTTCATATTTTGTGGACTGATTCCAAAAGTAAAATTGGGGGTAGGGTGTGACAAAGCTGATTCATTTTTAACTGAATTTACATGTAACATACTGCCATTTATTATTATAAGGTGGGCTTCCTGTGGGCACATATTTCATGGAATATGTGTGGAGGTCAACTGTGGAGTAGTTTCTCTCCTTCTGCTTTTCAGTGGGTTCCTAGGCTTGAACTCAAGTTATCAGGCCTATGCAGCAAATCCCTTTCTTTACCTGATGGCTGAGCCATCTCATTGACCTTACTTTTAAATATGTTCTTTATGACCATTCACATATTCTACTGTATCACATTAACCTGAATGGATGTATTCAAATTTTCATTTCTTGTGCTAATTTATTTTTGGCAAGTCAGATGCTAGATTAACCTCATAGGAAGTAGGTTTAGAAGTGAGTCTTCTGTGTTCTGCTACCCTGCCTCACTTCATTATGAGTTTCAGAATCTCCTCAAAGTTCAGTAGCCTTCAATCAAAGAAACACTTACATTTCCATCAAATGTGGTCTGCAGATATTACTTGGAGTGTGGAACAAGGAATGGACTCACAACTGGAAAGGGCATGTTCATTTTAGCTGAATAAAAGTGAAGACTACATCAACAAAACAAACCTACCTATAATACTTTATACTAGGTTTGCTTAATATTACAGTATTGACGTTATGTGCTGGATAATATTTCCTGGTAGGAGACTATTCTACACATTGTTAGATGGCATGTTTCACACCTGATTATGAGATGCCAATAGCTACTTGATGTAAAGTTATCTTTATAAACACAGAAAGGCCACTTGGTGGAGTACAACTGTGTATATGCAGAAAGGGTCAGAATGAAATCCACTACAAGGAAAGGCTTGTGACTTAACTGACTTTATAAGCAGAACAGTCTCATTGTTAATACATGATAAGATTATCCACACGCCTTCTTTTGGAGAAAGTACAAATATTTTTTGATGTTGCATCCTTTAAAGTGTGCTTTAAATCTAAAAGCTAGGTTTCCATAGCTCCTCACTACATTATATCTGACCTGGTCTTCAAGTGAAAATCTCCCAATATTTTACATGACACTCTGACTCACCACTGGACAAAATGAGGATGAGACTTGTAAGTTGAAGACTTCCAACCTCTACTAACCAAGCGCAGATACTGTCTCTCTGACATAACTAAAGCAACCTTCTGGAAGAATCATTGTAAAGCCCTTCAGAGTTGAGCCTTCTTAGCATTGCCAGTTGCTCTTGTTCTCGTCACTCTTGGCACTTATCGCCTTTTTAGTATCTTCATATCTCTTCAGTATTTTTCTCCTGAGGCCAAGTTAGTTCTTTGAGGCTCTGAGGCCAAGCATAGAATATGTAATAAAGCATGGATATGTAATGCTCTATCTTAGGTCCCCTTATTCATGCTCAGGTGGCATTGATAGATACCTAATAAATAATGTGCTTTTGTTTGTTTTGTTTTGGTTTGTTTTTGTTTTTGTTTTTGTTTTTTCTTCAAACAGCATCCATAATCCAGGATAGCCTCCAATTTACAGTGATCATCCAGGTTCCTCTTAATTTTCATATATTTTTTTTTGCTGTCTCAAGTACTAGTATTACAGGTGTGTACCCCAACATCTTGCCTTCTTTTGGTGGTACTCTGAATTAAATTGAGGGCTGTGAACCTGCTAGGCAAGCTTCTACCACTGAGTCATGACCAAATGGCTAGCTCTCAGGTAGAGGAAACTCTTCTTACTCTGAGAAACAGAGTCATGATTGTGAAACAAACACTGCATTTGAGCTGATATAAACATCACATCCCATCATTTTCCTTGTGTGCATAGATACTGTTGATTTCTCACATCACTAAAACTGAATGTTTGTGATAGAAATTATATGATTTACAAAGTCAAGAATGTATAATATGTGGCCCTTTACAGAAAGTATGCTAGCTCCTGAATTGTCCTGGTTATTTCTCATAATAGCTCCTGGGTGACAACTGAGGTATTGTTATGTTCCTGGTGTTATGTTTATAGCTTCAGGAAATTTACTTCATCAGGAGCCCTCAATAATAACCCTTCAGGGAAGGGATCTTTGGGATATTCATTTGGGCAAGGTAAGGCAATGTTTGCATGGCTTCATAGTTTGTGGTTGATGCATTCTGTATAAGAATACCTGTCTTGTGTTGAAGTATGGAGCTTGAGTCCTCTGTGCAATAAAATAGGTAAAAAAATTCCAGAGTATAGTTAAGACCACACCAAAGATGTCTATTTCTTGATCTGTAAACTTCTAAACATGATAACTCATGCACTGAAAGAGTTTCTTTGGAGGTAGAATCAAATGTACAATAACAGTATGGAGAGATTTTCCAAGATTGTATAGACAGGCTAAGTGTCATCAAAAGTTCATGACAAGTGGGACTGGGGATATGTCTCAGCAGTACAATGCCTGTCTAGCATGCATCAGAGGGCCTGGATTCCATCCTTGACACCTTGTAAAAAAAATAAGAGCAAGTAAATGAGGATGGCAGGAACAAAACAGAGCAGAATAGAAATGTGATGATGGGACCAGAGACCAAGATCTGAACTAAGAGGTAAAGAACATCAGTAGATTCTTGCAACTGGAAAAAAAAAAGTGAGCAAAAGCAGTGTGCCCTAGAACTTCAAGAATGAAACCAGATGATTGATGTGAAACTGCCAATATTTATGTGTGCTTAAGGTAAACTAGACTGTAGTAATTTGTTACAACAGTCATCAGAAACTAATACCATACCTTATTTCCAAATTCTAAACTTCATTGCACACAAAGTTGCAATAGCAGGAAATATATTTTAATTCAAGTTATGTAGTAATTTGTTACAACAGTCATCAGAAACTAATACCATACCTTATTTCCAAATTCTAAACTTCATTGCACACCAAGTTGAAATAGCAGGAAATATATTTTAATTCGAGTTAATACCTGGAGTTTCACAGAGCGCTACAAGCCCAGTGGGGCAGGATTGGAGTAGAGAATTAGCTCTCAGCTATGACAACCTTGAAACAGAAAGGGGAAAATAGGTTATAAATTGCCTCTGTCTATTGCAGTAGGGCCTTATCCTGAGCACAAGAGATAGTGGTAAGGATACTTTTCTTGAGATTGTTATTTTTTAAACAAACCCCAAAATCAAGTTTTTCTTTGTAAATACAAATATTTTTATTTGTAAAAGGTCACCACCTTTTAGTTTGTTGGAAAATTGGCAGTTCACAACTGCTTCAACTCCAGTTTCAAGGATCTGATACTCTCTGACAATCTCCTTGGGCACCAGGTACAAACTTTGTAAAATATATACATGCAGGTAAATACTCACATACATAAAAATTAAATCTAAAACAATCTTCAAAACTTTTGTGACTTCATAGATCTCAAATAAGAAACTCTTTAAATATCAGAGAGATAAACTATGTGTGTGTGAATGGTTTAGGTTGTCTGCAGGTTTCTCAATCCTAGGAACATTTATACTGGGGACTGTATCAGTCTTTTCATGATGAGCAGGGCTGTGTGTTATAGGATGCTAATCATGTCCCAAGTCATGTCTCTATTAAAAGCCAGGAAATATTTTTACTCTAGTGTAACACTCAAATATATCTTTGGATATTAACAGATGACCTTTTGCGGATGGGAGCAAAGTAATCCCTGGTTGAGGACCACTAGCATAATTAAACACAACTCTTGCTTTTTAGTTCACTACAACTGTGCTACAAATGACATCTTATAGATAACACTGAAAGAAAAACTGTAGGAAATGTACAGAAACAATCCAATTTGTTAGATTGCATTTTTATTGTTGATGTATTTGTTTAGTGTGTTATTGTTTAGGTTATGTTAGCTCTGAAACTGAGGGCCTTGAACATGGTAGAAACATTCTATCTCTGACCTATGCTTCTAAATCCGTAGTGCACTTTAGATTTCCATTGCAAGTTCATTAAGAAGAGAAAATTGAAGTAAATAAAGTTTGATTATTCGTTTGTTTTTAGCTACTAATCTGTTAATTTGAGTAGAGTAAAAGAATGGTAATGTATGAAGGAACAAAGACTTTTGTGTGCAGGCTGGCATAGTCCACTATACTTTAAACTTCATGCTACTGTTGTAAACAGCTGACCATGAGTGGACTATGCCTGCTGGTTCCATACAAACTTAGTACCAATCAAAATCTGTTCAGTCTCCTTTTTCCTTCTGTAATAACTTTACTATTTTGATTAGTTTTGATGGTTCACACATCCCAAACAAGAGATTCTTGATAATATAATGCACGACTCCTGTGGTGGTTCTCAGACATAGCCATGCTTCAAAATCACTTGGAAAGTGCTTAATATATAAATACTTGGGTCTTGTATCTAGGGACTATGACTTAATGAGTTAAAGTAGACTCTGGGTTATTTGCATATTAAAAAAGTTCTTCAAGGATGGTAGCAATCATTTTTAACATTGTTTTTATTGAGCTCATTTTCCCCTACTCCCGTTCCACTCTCCCTCATACACCCCCCCCCCCCCACACACACATACTCCTAATTTACTCAGGCTATCTTGTCTTTCCCCATTCTTATGCAGATCCATGGATGTCTCTCTTAGAGTCTTCTTTGTTACCTAGATTCTCCGGGGTTGTGGACTATAGGCTGGTTATTGTTTGCTTTATGTCTGGTATTCATTTTGAGTGAGTACATACTATATTTGTTTTTCTGGGTCTGGGTTACTTCACTCAGGATTTTTTTTTTCTAGTGATGTCCATTTATTTGACTGCAAATATCAAGATGCCCTTGTTTTTTACTGTTGAGTAGTACTTCATTGTGTAAATGAGCCACAATTTCCTTATCCATTCTTTGGTTGAGAGGCATCTAGATTTGTTTCCAGTTTCAGGCTATTATGAATAATTCTGCTGGGAACATAATTGTGCAAATGTCCTTCTGGTGTGTGTATGCATCATTTGGGTATATGCCTAAAAGTGATAGTGCAGGATCTTGAGGTAAATTGATTCCCAATTTTCTGAGAAATTGCTATATTGATTTCCACAGAGGTTGTACAAGATTACACTCCCACCAGCAATGGAGGAGTGGTCACCTTCCCCTACATCCTCCCCAGTATAAGCTGTCATCAGTGTTTTTAATCTTGGTTATTCAGATAGGTGTAACATAGTATCTCAGGGTTGTTTTGATTTGCATTTCTCTGGTGGCTAAGGATGTTGAGCATTTCTTTAAGTGTGGTTTGACCGCTTGAGATTCCTCTGTTCAGAGTTCTCTGTTTATCTTGATTGAAAAATTAAAACCTGTAAATTCAGGAGCCACTATTTGGAGCACAGCCACAGTTACATATTTTCTGGGGTTGGTCTCATGGTCTATGAACAGAGTTATAATTTTTCTTTTCTCCCCTTTTCTTTGTTTTTAAATTGGGACAGAATCTCATATGTTCCAATCTGGTCTCGAACCTGCTATCTAGACATGGCTATCTTTGAAAGACCGATCCCCCTGTCTCTACCTCCTGAGTGCTGAGATTACAGTTGCATATCACCACATGTTGGAAATGCAAGTGGAAGAGCCAGCCTGAATGAGGCCAAAAAGATAGGCAGGACTATGATTTGTTCAGCTCTGTAAGCCAGGATAAGGACTAGTGAATAGATTTTAGTACAGTGGAGACACACTATCTTCTATATGTTTTCAAGTATAAGTTATTTGATAAGCCCTAATTCTGAACCACTGAAGCTAACAGAAGAATAGTTTGAGGAAAAAGGAGTAGGCTATATATAAGCATGTGGAGTAAACCAACAACATTGAACTTCTACCTCCTGAGTCCAATGATGAAATAAAAAGGAATTAGGTTCATCCAGTTGTGAAATGAGACTTGATAAGCTTGTCTGAGGTAACAAAATCATGTCTGAGGAAAACTTTCCTTTTAAAGTTTATCTACAACTTACTAAGACCTTGAATTCTACCTTCTAATGACAGATGGCTATACAAGTAATGAAGCAAATACTTAAACACAATAAGACAATTAGACAATTCTAGGAGCAGAGATATTCCACAAAATGACTGTGTGTGGGGGGGGGGCGGAGGGTTATGTGCCACATTATATAGAGGGCTTATATAAAGGGTAGAAGGCAGATAATCTTGAGCTCTTTACCTTCCATCTTTTTTTTTTTTTTTTTTTTTTTTTTTTGAGACAGGTTCTCTTTTTTGTTTTGCACTATGTATGCCAAGCTAACTGCTCTGAGTGATTGAGCTCCCAGGAAATTTCCTGTCTTCCCTTCCTATTTCCCTACAGGAACTCTGGAATTATAGACACACTATGATAATGGCTTTTACATGACTTTGAGGATTTGAACTTAGATCCTCATGCTGGCATAGCAATTTAACATACTGAACTATCTTACTAGCCTAAGATCTGGCTTCTTTCAATAGTCGTTAAATTGAATAAAGGAGAGGAAGTAGATCTTAAAATAGCAGAAACCCCCAAATCATCACATTTAACAGAAAGCTAGCCATTGGAAGATTATTGTTGGGAAAGATATTTGGGGAAAAATAAAAAGGTTTAAATAGGAACAGAATATTACAGGATCTGAAGACACTGTTAATTTATATTGTTATGATATTGTGAAGGCTAACATATTTAGGATACATGACAGAGCATATAGGCATAGATATGACAAGATCTTACACATTGTATGCTAGCCTTGAACTCTTTGTATAGATAAGGATTACCTTGAACTGCTGAACATCCTACCTCCCATTATAGATATGATATCACTAATGTTAATAGGTGTCTCTGTCTCTTTGTCTCTTTCTCTGTATGTACTTTTGTTTGAACTAAAATCCTTCCTTACACATGCTATCCAAGCAGACTAACTGCTTAGCTACACATTCAACCTTCATTGTAATATTTGATATTTTCTATACATGCTGACAAATAGCAACAATGAAAGCTTTAACAACAGTTTACCCACAAGCACCGTAAACTGTGTTAGACTGAGGTCATAGGTATAGAATTAAGAGAAAAATACAGCCAAGGATAGTTACAGCAATAATCTAAGTAAGGAGAACATGTGTCAAGATAGGAATAGAGGAAAGCTTAACAAACCCAGAAAATCAAAGCAAAATGGCCAGGGAAAGCTGAACGTGTATACATCTAGCAGGGCTAGGGTGCCTGCTATTCCACTAGCCAATGATGAATCATTCACACATCTACCACAAATCAACTGAGCAACCAAGATCTGCTGGAGGACAGTAGTTGACAAGATACACAGGGAGTTTGAATCATGAGTTGTGATGGAAGGACAACACGGCAGGTGACAACCATGCAAACCAATAATGTGAATTTCCATGGTGCTCAAGGCAATCAAGAAACCAAAGCACATTGACAGGAAGCAGTTAATAGAGTAGGGACTAGTTTGGAGATGTGGGGACAGTGACGTTCTTTGAGAACTGAATAATCAGATCTGAGGGAAGAAGTGTTCTAGAAAGAAGATTCAGAAGCTCAGTATCTGAAGCAAAAAGAAGCTTGATGTTTGCAAAATAAAAATCACCACATGTTGGGAATTCAAATGGAAAAGTCAGCCTAAATGAGGTCAAAAAGATAGGCAGGGCCCTGATTTGTTAAGCTCTGTAAGCCAGGATATGGACTGGAGAACAGATTGTAGTAGAGTGGAGACACACCAGTACATCATAAAGCAGGGGCATGCCGTTGAGTTTTGTCGGATTTGTTTTAGGCTTGCCATACTGGGGTTAGAACCTAGGATGTTCTGCATGCTAGGCAAATACTCTATCACTGAGCTACACTAGAGAGTCTGAGTGTTGTTTGGAAAAGACCTTCTCATTTGTTCACAAAGCATGAACTACAGGGATGTTAGTTGAGACATGAAGAAAATTAAATGAAATAGCTGTTTCTATACCTCAGGTGGATGTGACACCTAGTCTAATAGGATAAAGTACTTGAGCCTGAATAATTTTCATGTGCATGTGTGAATGCATGTGTGCATGTGTGTGCACATATATGTAGACATTTGTGTATGCAAGTACATGGATATAGAGGCCAAATATAATGTATTCTCCTCAATTACTCTTGACATCAAACCATAATTACATGTTTTGGCTAACCATCCTCAGCATTCTTCTTGTCTCTGCTTCCCCATTGTCCCCAGTGATGCCTGTAGATCCAAACCCACATTCTTGTGCTTTCATGGCAATCACAACCCAAGAATCACAATTCCCAGCCCAAGAACGGATAATTTATATGACAAAACAGTTCATTCCTCACAGTTCTGGGGGCTAGACCACCTAAAATGATGGCACTTCCAGGTACAGTCACTATTGAGGGTTGTTCTTTGTTTTCAAAATGATGTTTCATTGCTTCAACCCCTGGGGAAGACAATGATTGTATGCTCACATTGCGGAAGAGACAAAAAAGTAAAAGGGGAAGGCCTAAACTAGTTCTATTTCATTTACTTTTCTTTGAGACTCAAAGACACTTGCTATAAAGCACAGGCTGGCTCAAAATCACAGGCAACCTCCTTCTTCTACCTCCCAAGTGCTAGAATCACAGGCATTAGCCACCACATCCTCTTCAGTCTATTTATAAAGTATCAATCTACTGACAAAAGCACCAGCCCCATGACTTAATCATTTCCCAAAAGGCTCCATGTCTTGATATCATCATGATGACAATTATATTTCAACAGTTGAATTTTAAGGGACACTACCTACAGCAGTAGAAGACCTCAGTTAATTGTGGTATGAAGCAGTATAAGTTGTGAACTCAAGAATGATAAGCATATATATCAAATCAGGAAAATAGTACAGGAGAGAAAGGAATCAAAGGGCAACCTCAGAGCCTGGCTGAGCACATTGGTGCCATTTACTGAAATGGGAGGTTTTCTTAGTTCAACAAGTGTGTGTTATGTCTTAAATCCCGTGGAATTCCTTTCTGAGCTGAAAGGCATGGAGTTCTTCTGTTTACTTTCTTAAGTGTTTCATCCTCATGTTTCATTGGGATCTGAAATGTTACTTGTATAGGCAGTTACTTCCTGACTATCTTTATTTACAGAGTAGTATAGGACTGTGACTGACTTTGTTAAAGAAAGCAAAGGTTATGCTAGACTGAAGAGAAGTCATAGGAGATATTACTAAAAAGTGCTAATTATACTTACCTTAACCATCCTTTACTTCTCATGTATCTCTCATCTTCCTCTTATGGCTTTCTTATCCTTTATGATCACCCTAGAGGCCTACATTCATATCCTCAGCAGGTAATACAGAGCCATGGAGTTTACCACCGAGTATCTATATAGCCAGCTACCTGTAGAATGTTACTGTCTTCTGCTCCACTGGTCTAGAATAACCTCATTCTCTAGGTTATGCCTAAATGCCTAGAACTTGACATTACCATACAAAGGGGGACTCTGTAGTCAAAGTTACCTCTGCCCTTAAGCAACTAACCAGAGGACAATAGCTCTGACTTTCTCATTTTATTTCCCACAGCATTTTAATAATCCATTTTGTCAAAAGAAATAGATAAGTATGACTTTGGAAATACAGTATTTGGGGGATGGTTGAATCTAATTATTGGGGACAATGAACTTCAGATTTCTAATAGTATCACACAAATCATTATTATATCTAAGAACTGTCCATATGATAAGACAACTCAAAACCAACTGTCTTCAGGAAACCAATATACTTTAATCCTCATCTGTCCCAATTTAACTAACATATTTAGTCATCCTTTCTTGTTTCCACATTTATCCCTGGCACATTTGGTTCTCCAAAGACAGAGAGTGTTGGAAGATAAGAATAACAAGAAAATCTGGAACATGATGAAGACCAGAAATGGGGAGCAACACAAGCCAAAAACTATTAGAAGCAACTGTGTTCAGACTGTCCTCACCCAACCTTCCAGGGGATGCCAAAATAAACCAGCATCTGCATGGAAATTTATCTTCTTGGTATGAGAGAGGGGAGGATGGAGGAAGAGGAAGGGAAGAAGAGTGGGCAAAGAGGAGAGAGGAGGAAAAAAGAGGAGAGGAGAGAGCATGGCAGGTGGGAGGAGAAGAGTGTTCACTTAGTTCTCTTTTCAAGTCTTAGCAAGATCTAAGAACATACCATCAGTTGATAAATTGATTTCAATCATATTTAAATTGCCCATTTTCTCTAGAAAAAGAAAATCACATGAGAATATGTTTTGAATGTTAGGCTTGTTTCTAATGACAGATTTTCTTTGGCTAAGATCTCACTTAAACTAAGAGATGCTCAATTTAGCTCTTTGATTTTTCACTCCATTCCTCCAAGAAAATGTGAAAAATTAACCCTTCCTGTGAGTCTCAATAGAAGTTGAATTATGAAATTTTCAGTGTTAGGAGTCTATATAGTATAAGTCTTGGTCATTGTATCAGCTGCATGTGTTGTATCTAAAATGTTTAAGACCCTTGTATTAGCAGAAGAGAAGCAGTAACAAGACGGACTATAATGAAATAAAACTCCTTCATGAAGTCAATATTTGGCCTGAACTTGTTTGAACGACAAACTGCATTAAATTAGATGGGCATAGAGGTTATATAAATTAAAGTGGCAGTTTGGCATCTACCGTAAGTCACCAAAAACACCAAAATTTCCAGAGCAGGAGTTAAAAATGTAAGACACTAATGCTTTTAGCAATCACACTTTATGATTTTGAAATGACAACTGTTCATGTGATTTTCCCATAAACCAAGGAAACCTGATTCATATATGATATGGTACTTATCACATCCCAACATGTACTGACATTCAGGGAGAACTCATTAAAATTAATACTCTTGTAATAATTTTAAGCTAAGCACTGCCAGTTGGCATTTTCTCTCAGATTTGGGCAGATTTCCCAAAAGAATACAGTGGCTGCCCATTTTCTAATCAAAAAACTATCCTGGCAAATTAAATGTGACAAGTATGAAGGATCAGATGGTTCAATGTACTTTCTAAAAAGTTCACAGAAGGTTAATTTTCCTAATTATTTCACATGACTACCTTACTTCTGTATGGGGCATGTTATCCCTATGTTGCCTTCACAAGACAAGGCATTTACTAGCCATGCCATTTCCTTTTGTCTGAGGAAAGAGCAAAAGTTTTGTAATGGAGTCATTGTTGTTCTGAGTGTGTGTTGGAGAGAAAGGTGTATATACATGTATTTGTTTATTGATATATGTGCACATGTTCATGCAGGTGAACAACAGTTATACATGTTGGGGTCATGGCTCAACATCAAGTGGCTTGCTCAGTTGTTTTCCATCATTATTTTTGAGTCAGGGTGTCCCATTGAATCTGGTGTCTTAGTGATCCACCTGTCTTTGCCTCCCACCACTGGGTAGGACTGGGTTTATACTTATTGCTTCATTTTTTATAGGGGTTCTGAGAATGGAACTCTGTTCCTGTGCAGCAAGTAGTTTCTTATATGAACAATCTTTCCATCCAATGCATTGGGTTCCATCGATGGCTATTATACTATAGACTATCTTTTGGGTATGGACCTGAGATTCGATATAGTACAATATTATACCTATGAAAAGTCTGGTAGAGTTGTGTGTTCATGCACAGATGACAAAACAAATTCCCTCTGGTTTATTACCACCTTAAATCATTAAAGTGGAGTGTTATACAACATATATTGGGAATGACATTTCTACTGTTTTCACATTTTGTGGTGTTGAGGTCCTTGTTACTTGTCTTTAAAATGTGCATAAAATATTTGAAACAAAGTGCATCTATATCTCTCTATATCTATAACACCACTATATCTAAGTCTACACCTGTGTTTACATATGTGTCTACAAGGAACATACTCTATCTGGAACTGTCCACAGAATGAGTCACTCTAATGAGCAAGCTGGAAGCTCTATGGGCTTCAAGTTCTATGCTCCTTTCACTGCCCTGCATATGGAATTGGAAGTAGGACTGTATGTTAACACAGCTTTGAGGGAGGTTCATGGATATATTTGAACAGAGAGGACTGAGAATACAGATCATTTGGGACAAAGAAGGTAAAAAAAGAACATAGTTATCACATATAAAATAACTACCCTATCACACATGCAGATTTCCTTATGAAGTAATAATAATTTTGATGTTTGCCATATCCTAAAAATGAATACTAACTATAGTACAGAGACACTTCTCAAAGCTTAGAAATCACAAAAACTATATTCATAGTATAGCCCAGAGTCCAGAACAATGCAATGTATGGAAGCAAATTATTATTCTTGTTGTGCTATTCATAATGTGTACACATTCTTTTTCTTTCTTCCTGGGATTATGGAGAAGGAGTAAGAAACAGTTTTCTTAGTTCACATGGAATTCTTCTGTGATGGCCTTTGACATTATTCAGCATTGGCTATGTCTATATCTCTTGACAGTTACAATTTCCAGTACCCACATAGCAACTGTAATGCCATCTGTAATGCTAGTTCCTAGGATTCAGACCTCTGCTAGCACAAGGCACAAAGTAGTGTACAAACATATATGGAGACAAAAACACATAAAATTAAATTTAAATTAAAAGTGATTAGCTTTCAAAAGTATGACTCATAATTACATAATTTATTGGGAGAAAGTAGCCTCAATAATTAGAGAAACACCAAGAGATGATGTTTGGCCTCTTGCCTCCTATATCCTCTACGGCAAATAGTTCTTAGACAAATACTCCCATATATGTTGTTAATTTATTTAGAAATTATGTATTGAGCTTGGTATTGATCTAGTTGCTGGGAATACATCAGAGAATGAAACAGTCACAGCTCCTTGTTCTCCTGGCATTTGTATCTGATTACATTACGTTGCTATTGTGAAGAGCAACCCAGCTGCTAGCCATTTAGGCCAGGATTGGCACTTTCTCCAGAAGCTTTCACTGTCCAGTCCTCACTAAAGAATTACCTCAGGGTTAAAGAGCAGCATAAGAAACAAAGAAGAAAAGGACAACCCACTCCTTCCTCCTATTTGCCTATGGCAATGAAACATGAAATCTGTAGCCTGTAAAGAGGTTGACTACATAAGTAAGTAGTTAACACCTTTAAACTCACACAAATAAGATCTTCCATCATACTGAGAGCAGGCATTATTTCTTCTAAAACATCGTTATAATAGAAACATGCCCTCTGTACCTGTTTTACACATTTTACAAAAGATGCTAATCTGTTTCATTATAATATGAAAACAATTGAGCATTTTAATCCCTTGATATCCACTGCTTATTTTTTTTCCTTTACTTGAAGGGCTCTGATCCCATTCAGGCATATTAGCCTGTTGTTACCCTTTGTGCATCTCCTAGAACTAGGTTCACAGAAGGTTAGCAATGAGGGATATGAATTTGTTTATCAATTTTGAGTTTTTTTTATCTGCAATGATTCTCATAATATTCTTCACTTTGTGTGGTTACATGTCTGGGGAACTGTTGCACCATACTGGTGGCCATAGAACTATCCTCTAGACATGTCATTCTTTAGAAATGATGAGTTTGGTTGTGTCAGGGTAAATTATCAAAGGACAATCTATCTCCCCAAATCAAGTGTGTGTGTGTGTGTGTGTGTGTGTGTGTGTGTGTGTGTGTGTTGTATGTGTCTGTATATCTGTGTGCTGCATGAAATATTTAATGCATAGGCAGTTCAAGAGTGAGTAGCATCCTTGGTTTCTCACTCTGATCAGTTTATTTGATCAGGTAATGAACTTCATTATACAGTCTACTTAGGATGATTAAAAAGAAAAGAAAATAAACCTTTACACTCACATTGGTAGTACAATAAATAAGGATTTCAACAAGGCCACCAATTTTCATTAGAAATTAGCAGTGGCATAAGAAATTTAATGGTGGCAAGAATGTAAAATTTTTTTTCTTACATGAGATGGAGAGATCTCAGCACACCCAGGTTTGGTTTCTAGTACCCACATGATGGCTTACAATCATCCAAAACTCCAGTTCCAAGGGATCTAATACCCTTTCACTTATGACCTCCCTGAGCACCATACATAAACATAATGCACATATATACACAAAGACAAAATGTAAATACATATAAGGTAAATACAACTAAAAGTTTTCCTACAAATTATTTTCTGAGTAGAAGTATGAAACTTTTAATAGTAAGGTTACTTGAAAATAGATATACCTAACTGTATGATTCTATATACACAAGCAGACAGTGGCATTATAAACGTGATTAGAGACTTTTGATATAATGCTGTCTCAAGTAATTTATTTCTTACTCTCCAATACAGACATATTTCATCCCAGATTTCATGTTAGCAATGCTGTGGAAAAAATTTAAATGATCAGTACAGGTTAACAATGAAGCAAAATATGGAACATTCATCAATGGGATAAGCAATAATCATTATAAAATGTGCATTAAGCAAAGAAAACAGTGACATGAAAATGTATATAACCAAGCATTTTTTTCTGCTCTTTTAAAAGAGCAGAAAAAAATGTATCGATTGTTTGAGGGTAATTAACTTTGAAAATCTGTCCAAACATGAACAATATAGGCTATAGAATATGTGTGATGAGAAAGCAGAAGCAGGAGTGTCTGGGAGAAGAAAGGAACCAGCCACAGCAGTGTGGGGGCACATGGATGGGTAGTGGGGGGGTGGAGGGGAATGAATTAAAAAAAGTGCAGTGACAGATGGATGAAAATATCATAATAGAAAACATTACTTTAAATGCAAATTGAAAAGAGTAATAAAAAATATCTTGTTGAAAAAGAAATGTAGGCAAACACTGCCATTTATTAATCTGGGACAATGTAATGTGTAGATAAGCGTTTTCTTCATTCCTTTGTGTCAGCTACTTTTCTATTGTTGTAAAGAGACACTATGACCATGGCAACTTATACAAGAAAGTATTTCGTCTGGGGTTTGCTATTGCTCCATAGGATTAGTCCATAACTATCATGGAGGGGATCAAGGCACCAGGTAGCCATCTCAATCAACACAAAAGCAAGAAGCAGAGAGAGATCAAACTGTGAATGCAATGGAAGCTAACTGGGAATGGGATAAGCTTTTAAAACCTCAAAGCCCATACCCAGAGGCACACCTCCTTCAACAAGGACACACCTCCTAATTACTTCCAAACAGGCCCACCAACTGAAAACCAAGTATTTGAATATGTGAGTCTTTGGGATTATTCTCATTCAAACCACCACACTTTGCTTTTCTAAGTTTCTGTTACTTGTCTAATGAACAAAGATTATTTTCAGGGTTAATGATAAATATGCATAGTTGTTTTTTTTCTTTCATCCATCAGTCAGTTGTATGTGCTATTAATAGAAATCTTATAGCAGACCATAGAGAAGACATAAAAAAAATTGTATGGGCCCTCTTACCAAACAAGAAAATGTGTATTCCTGAGAAGCACTAGTTAGAGGACAATAAGTTCCTAGCTTTTACCAGCACAAATCAGTTTTGCTACCAATATAATGGGGGAGACAATGCCCCAAACGGATAGCATATGCTTCCAAATATAATGCAATTCCAGGAATGGGTTACATAATTTTGAGTTATCTTTGATCAAAGAGGTTTCATAGACCCCCCTCCCCATACCCAAACATCATAGACTACGTTTAAGATTATTAGTTACTTGATAGTAAGGCCCTATTGCTGAAGACACCACTTACTTACATCATAAAAAATAGAGAAATTTAGCTGATACCCAACTAGAAGCTTCATCTCTTCTGAATAGCATCTATAGTGCAAGAAGGTGCTATAAACTGTACCAGAGGGTAAAGGTAATTGTCAATCCCACTTAGCTATGAACCCTGCTCCTTCAATAGTGACCTGCCTGTAAGACACACTGGAACAATAAAGAAATATAGAAACAAATTTATTCCTAATATGTTTCTGTATTCCTAGATCAGTGCCTTGTTCATCCATCATCAGGACCTTCTCCTTCCAGAATACAGAAACCAACACAGAGACCCACAACTGGACAATTGCAAAGTGTGAGAGACTTTAGAGCACTCAGCCTGACCTGGTAAGTCTTTATCAAACTCTTCTCCTTGAGGCTCAGGATCTATAAGAGAAAGGCGGCAGAAAGACTACAAGAGCCAGAGGTGGTAGATGACTCCAAAAGAAACAGTGCTTCCAGACATAACAGGACAGATGAACATATCGATCCACAAAAGACCGTGCCAGCCTGCACAAGTCCTGTATCACTTCTAACCAGATAAAATCCCAGCTTGCAGTAGAAGTGAACATAAAGTCCTACCTCTAACCAGTAAGCTATTTTCAACTGATAGCTGGTTGGAGAAGGAAAAATCATTTTTCTTCAACAAGTTACACTCGGTATGTCAACCACACTCCAGGTTGAATCCCATGCTCAGGAGTAGTTAACTAACACAAAATGGGATCCATTTTTAAATGTGCATTGTTTTTTTTACTGCTTAAAGTTGGAGTTGGATAGGTAGTGAATTGGGTAACATTTGAGAGGACTTGGGGAAATGGAAAGAATATGATCAAAGTATATTCTATGGGCAATTTTAAAAATTAAAGGCTATGATTTAAAAAAAAACTACCTATCTACCAGAAATTTATTTCCCCATATTCACAGTGTAAAGTTTTGTTGGACATAGCTTGCCAACCAGGAATTACATTTCCCAGGTGTCCTTGGATCTGGGGATGGTATATGGCTGAATTCTGGCAATGATTTATGGACAAACTCATATGTGCCACTTTTAGGCCATACATATAATACTCCCCATGCTTTCTCTTCCCCATCTCTCTACTGACTATTAAAACCTAGGACAACTCAAGAAACGGGTGTTTTGAGAGGACGGAAGAAGGTTAATAAGCTTTAATGACTATATAATTTAATGCTTGGCTTCCAACTCACACTCTGCCACTGGTTAGATTATATGAGATATACACATTTAATGTTTGAAGATACAGAAATTTGGGAGTATACACATTAAAGGTGCTTTAAATAAAATCCCATCCATGTTTATAAATTAATGCTATTCAGTTTTGTTGTACATAGAGGAAGCTGTACAATGAAATACTGAACATTAAATGAATATGTGCCATTCCCAACAGGTGTGGTACAGAGAAGAATAAAAACTCATTTAGAGCTTCATTTCAAGAAGTTCTAAAATTGTTTACTATAGTCTATTCATTCTCACACTTTTGTATTCTTATAGAAACACTGTCAACACAATTACTGTATTGGCAATTAATTAGCTTAATTAAATAAATAATTAATTAATTTAAGGTCACACTGTCTCTAAAGCAATAGTTCTCATCCTGTGGGTTGTGATCCCTTTGGAGGTTATGTATCAGATAGTCTGCATATCAGAAATTTATGTTATGATTCAACATAGAGCAAAATCACAGTTATGAAGTATCAAGGAAATAATGCTATGGTTGGGGTCACCACAACCTGAGGAACTGTATTAAAGAGTCACAGCATTAGGAAGGTTGAGAACCACTGCCCTAAAGTGAAGTGCAGATCAAGGTGGACCTGAAATAACTCTCTAGGGGCATAATGTTGAAGTTCAATGATCACAAAAATCTGATAGGACCCAAGAAAGAAGAATAAAACTCCATTAGTAACACCCATACAATCGTGAAGAAATTCATCATTTATTGAATCAATAGCTGGGAAAACTTTCCTTTTAATTGTGTGAAACCTGAAAGAAATAAAACAAGAGCAACAAATACATGTAGGGATGACTTAAGATCACTCATTTCCTAAAAGGCAGTTCTTAATTCGCCAAATCAAGCTAGCCCTGTGAAAAGTTTTGTTGGCAGCTAGCTAGCTTCTTTGCCATCCACAGTCTCTCGGTTTCTAGGTTTTGATCTCCTGGGAATGATAAATCTGGGGGTGTGCTTGTCAATAAAGCTTAACTAATTCTACATTATGCGTCACACAAGCAGTTGGAGGCTATAATTGTTATTGGTCAGTGCCCAACACCTACACCAACAGATGTCATTTAGTTAAATTTGTCAACACTGCCAAAGAAGAGGGAATTTTGTTTCAGATGTGGTAGGCTGGATTCACATATCCTTGAGTTCTGGAAGCACTGAGCAACAATACTCTGGAAGCAGGAAAGGCTTGCTCGAAACATTGTTTACTTTGAGTTCCAAACACAAATGATCCTAGGTTTACAGGACATTACTCTTCCTACTCCAGTGTTTGTAATGAGGTACCTTAGACTATGTGTTTACGATGAAGCAGTATTGTTAGAACGCAAATGAATTCAAACAGGGATAGAATCCATGAGTGTATCACAACTCTTCTAGTATTATCAGCAGTGAAAGATACATTTATTTATGGATCAAAGGCTAGGTATTTAGAAAACAAGTTATACCTCTTTAGGAAACTGGCAGTAATAGGCTATTCTCTTAGGTCTATGATTCTTTATCTGGTTGAAATGGAGAGAGTAAGTGATTGTGGGGATCCCAAGCCCATTTGATACCCCATGAAGGCTGTAAACCTGCAGAAAGAAAAATAACAAATGAGGAGGCTGAAAGATTGTAATAGCCATGGGCCCAAGATACCTGTTGATAGATGGTGTTACCTAGACACAACAGGGAAAATGCATCCATAAATTCTCAAAACTAGACTTGCCTGTACAAAACCAGCATAATGAGAATAACAGTTGGCATTCTAATGCAGAGAGCAGAAATTGCACATGGTCCCATCCCAAGATGAAGAGCTACAGGAGATCAGTGGCTGCTGAGACTCTAATTAGTTGTCTCTATGGACAAACTCCCACATTGGTTGTCCAATCCTAAGTGGCCAGCCCTGGGAAAATGCACATGTAAGCATACACATATAACAATTATAATTATAGCAATTGTCATAAGTTTGGAAGAGCTGAAGGCAGGTGGAGTAGGGCAATGTATATACAGTGCTCATGTATGAAATTCTTAAAAACTGAAACTTTGAATATATGTACAAAAAAGGTCTAGAGAAATGGCTCAGCTCTCAAAGGCTCAGGCTCACAACTGAAAAGTATTAGGAACCACTCTTCTCCTCTCTTTACTCCACTTCACTTCTCTCTTCTCTTTTCTATATTGCTCTATAAAGATGGAACACGTGGCTTTAAGCATACTCTGCAAACAGTCTAACACTGAACAACATGCCCATCCTGAGAAGAATTAATTATATGTTTGAAATGCAATGAAATGAATACCTAACCCAGAAAGAAAAAGTTCCTAGGAAGGGGAGAGGAGGCTATACAATGAAGGCCAAGAGAAATTTCTTTTAGAGGAGCCACCATTCAAGTTCATTTTTAAAATGTATTAATTTAAACTTTCTCCTTTCACTACCCCTCAGCCCCAATACAAGCATAGCCCCTTCATATCCTGACATTCTATGTTCCTGCAGTAAGTCTCCGTATTTAAAGGGTTGTTACTTTGATTTCTGACAGCCATCAGTCAATGATGCCAAAATGAATAGGTCATGACATTTCCATATTGATGCCCCAAATACTGTCTATCCCTATTACCACACATGGTGATTTGATCTCAAGTTTCACAGAATGGCTATAAGGTGCTGTCTTTCATACGTGGTTGAATGTCTATGATTTTCTTGAAACAGCACTGACTTTTTAAAAAACGCATCCATTAGACCTGTCAGGAAATATTTCATTACCTCATAGTCCCTTAGGGGTGAAAAGACTGTCTTGACAAATGGATTACCTCAGAAAAAAATTATGTGAAGATTCCCAATCTTTCTGGAGACAGACATTATTCAAATGGCAATGTCTTCTGTCATTTTCCTGAAAAATCCAGGTGTGGTTTGAAGTAAAAAGACAAAGCAGGCCAAGTGAGAGCCTTGTACAATCCAGGTGTGGTTTGAAGTAAAAAGACAAAGCAGGCCAAGTGAGAGCCTTGTACATACAGACCCCAACACCCCAGACCAGATGGCAGAGCAGCACAGACTTTCCAAAATCCACTACTCTTTGCACTGCAGTTAATTGCTCCTCAATCCTATTCTGGTCCATAGGACAAGCCAGGCCAAGTATATCTTAATTTAGACAAATTTGTACTAATAATGAGCCTTCCTTTAAGATATTACTACTGGGGGTGAAGAAAATCCTATTAAGAAAGTGTGAATGAAAAGAAAAGACAAGGAAAATACCTATAAGGTTTTCTTCTTTTCTTGTCCTCTTGTTGAAACTACAGAAAAGCAAGTAGAACCATTGTTTTCAACACATGGATGAGGCTGCCAGGTAAAATGTGGAGCACCCAGTTATATTTGAACTCCAGGAAAATACCAACTCATCCTGTATTTATTATTTTTCCTTCTGACTAAATCTGCCAATGCTATTACTCATCCTTTCTCTTTCAAAACTGTAGAGATTAAGGCACCCACTGAGGTAGGAGGCTATTGAAGTTAGCAGCAACGCTATCAAATAGGTTTTGCAGTGCACGCTCTGCAGAGCGCTAATACAACTTGTGTGCATCTTAGCCACAAAGTTTTCTGTCTCTTCCTTCCAAAACTGGTCATTTGGGCTTATGCCTGTAACTAACCTCAGAACTTGAAAGACTGGAGCTAGAGAAGTGTCACAAGTTCCAGTGAGACCTTAGATGAAAAAAATTATATACATTAAAAACAAAACATGGGTTAGGATACAGTGTTTTTCTAGCATTGCTCCTCAGTACTGTACAAACCGGAATGGTGGTTTGTGCCTGCACTCCTAATACTGAAAAAGTAAAAGCAGGCAGATCGGAAGTACAAGGTCATTCTTTGCTATACTGCAAGTTTCTGGCCAGCTTCGGCAATATGACACCCTCCTGTACCCTCCCCTCATCAAAAAAAAAAAAAAAATGAACAAATAATAACCAGAAAAAACAAAGTGAGATGGAATAAAGGCTATTCATTTTAAATTATTTTCCACATTTCTACTTCATTTAGACAGAACTGTGTCTAATTACAGCATTACAGGCAATGAGGGTACTGGGTACCTGCTCTAACATAGAGGAGAGTGACATCAGGGAGGATAGTCTCAGCCCAAGTCAAAGAAGTTGGCTTCACAGCTCTTTGTCAGAGCCTCAGACACCCACCTCTAGCAATATTGTAATTTCCTCACTTATAGTACAAATAGTGTCCACCCCAATGCTGTGATTCTTTGAACGAGCACCGAGGACAAAAGGCTAGAGTCTCAGTGAATTTGAGCACATTGAGCCATTGACTCATATGGCTCCTTTCCCATTTCTTTGCAGCCACATTGAACCATCAATCCCTGAGGAGTTGTGAAGGGGCTCATGACAATCCTTGGATTCATTTCTCACACACATTGGCAAGTAAAAACAATCATTGCCCAGGAAATTGCCATTGGGAAACAATTTCTTCTTTCTTGATAATCAGGGATTTTAATGCCAGGAGTATGACTTATTTTTATTTTTTCTTTAATTATTGCTGTTACATGTATGGACAGGTAGATATATAGATAGATGTAGATGTAGCTACAGATATATACAACCTGCCAAGTCTGCTTAGTGTTGCTCATATGGACCTGTTAGGGGGGATAACTCCTTGATATTGGATAGTCAATCCTCAGGGAAGAGTGATTCTCCCATTTTTAGCAGTCATTGATTACCTTCCTCTAGGGGTGGGAGCTTATCATATTTCACCAGTTCACACTGGTATGTCAAATATTGTTGTCATTGTTTACGCAACTACATTGTTGAGATTTCAAGGGTGTAGCTACCTTGTTCTACATAGAATATATAATCTTATAGCAGATGTCTTGTTCTCTGGCTCTCAAGATCTTTCCATCTAATATTCTTCAATATTCCTGAGTCTTGGTTGTAATGGTTATGTTGTAGATATATCACATGGGACTAAGTACCCCACACTCAGTTGTTCTCTGCATTTTTTTTTACCAGTTTTGGGCTTCTATAATGGCAAATTTCCATGTGAGAAAAGCAATCAATAATCCTAGCAAACAAAACACAAAAATGTCAAGCACAACAAGATATCTCCAAAGATGAAACAGTGGCACTTATTTCTTGATGATAACAAATAGCTATTTAATTTATGTAAGACCCATTCAATAGAAGGGAATTCATGCCTCCTCCTGTAAGCCTACCCAGCTACCATGATTGGTTAGGCTCTGGAACAAAGGGGCAAACCTCCTGCTGCATCTTTTTTAACCTACTCTAAATCTCTTTCTGCATTTTAAACTTATCCTTCCTTTTATCTGCAGATAAATATAGCTCTTTTCCCTCATCAAGGAGTCAGATTTTTTTTTTGTTAAAATCCTCCCCCACCTCTCCAGGTTCAACTATTTGAATGAGGTGTGGACACAGGAACACTGACTCTTAGTAGGGCTATTATTCTCTTGGATGTTTTCCTCATTACAATATTTTGAAACTCTGCCTGAATGTCAGTAAGAAGTTACTCTTTCAAGTTCACAAGAGACTAAGATGCCAAGCATTGATTGGATTGGAGGCCTCATCTAGGCCTTGCGCTCCCAAGGCTTTACTCTACTCACTACTAGATTTGTAGTATTGACATTAGATAGAAAAATAAAAAAAATACATACCAGTAGAAAAATGAAACCCATCATTTATATAATGAATATGATGGTTTAAATAAAAATACATAGCTTCATATACAAAATATCACTTGACTTAAGAAGCTGCAATCAAAAAATTACAAGCAGAAAGAAATCAAGTGAGGATATCTAAAGTTATACAAAATACAATAATTGCCCCTAAAAGTTTATCATGTCATTAGGTGACTCATCTTATATCCACAATCAAGTTATTAAAGTGGTTTTGTCAGATCTTGATTCTTCACTCTTGATCAATATAGCTACCAAGAACAAAGAATTAGGTCATTGATGGACACTAAGCAATTTTCAACTTGAGTTCTTCCCTAACCACAGTTCTTTTGACTTCCATGGGATCAAGTCAAATGAATCTAGGGTTAAATCCCAGCATTGCTGTGCACAGTATAGTTTCAAAGGTGAACTGACTCTATATGGAGATCCAGGAAAAAGAAATGAGACTGCATATGCTATTAGCCTCATGATGAATAACTTAGGAAATATATATAAGGCCCAGTATGTTAAGTGTTTGCAAGCCTTTCTGCTGCCATTAATTAGATATAATAGTGTGTTCACACATCACAGATCTTTCCTTGCTCAAGTAGCCAACTCTTCTATTCATTTAGATGAGGATATTTTCTATATTTGTACATTATTATAAGTTAACAATTATGCATATTACTACAGTATTAAGTAATATTATAATTTTAATATAATGTAGAATAATTAAATCAAACTAGTGTGGTTATCACTTCCACTGAAGCTGTTAACAAATGATGACAGGATTTCTTCTTTTTAAAAAGCTGGATAGTATTCCATTGTGAATAAACACTTTTTCTTTATTGCCTTACTCATCAGATGATGATCACTCAGTTAATTCTCTAATTTGGTGGCTTTTACTCAAGCTGAAGTGAACATGGAGTACAGATGTCTATTCTCTTTAACATATTTATTTCCAATGTTTGAGTAACTGTACAGAGATAGGATTCCTGGATCACCTGGCAACAGGCTTTGCTTCTTTTTCATTTTTATTATGAAGGGTAAAGCAAAAGTCTTGATTTCTAGCTTTTTTTTTTGTCTGAAATTTACTAAGTAGACCAGGTTTCCCCTGAACTTGTGGTAATCCTCCTGCCTCTGTCTTCTGTCTCCCACATATAGAAATTATGAGACTGTGACTGAATGCATGATGCTCATGGTAATTATTGGGTTTTCTTGAATGCATCTTGTATTTAAATATGCGACTCAATTTATGAGCTTGTTGGTTGAAGTGTGACCAATGTAATAATGTTTTTTTCATGTGTATGGATATGTACATTGCCATGGGACAAATATGCATGCCATTATTCAGAACATATGTGGCCGTCATAAGTTTCCCTCAGAAGCTTTCCCAGTTGGACCTCAGAAGTAACCATTTCGCTGGGTGTTGGTAGCACACACTATTAATCCCAGCACTCAGGAGGCAGAGGCAGTCAGATCTCTGTGGGTTCAAGGCCAGCCTGGCATACAGAGCTAGTTCCAGGACAGGCTTCAAAGCAATACAGGAAAATCCTGTCTCAGAGAGAGAGAGAGAGAGAGAGAGAGAGAGAGAGAGAGAGAGAGAGAGAGAAGTTACCATTCCTTTGATTTTAACAACAGGCTGGATTAAAAGCACTTGTCCTAAGTCTTCAGAAACATGGAACTTAGAAGCATGCACATTTTATCACTCAGAATACCATGTCTTTAAAGCAACAGTTCATTCTTTGTACTGCTGTATATTATTTCAGAGAATTACTTACCCCCCCAAGACTCCTATACTCCAGAGGTAAAGTAATGCCAGCAATAGACAGCCGCATAATAGCAACCTAGGAGGTCAACGCAAACTGATGCCACCAACAGACATGCATCCTGGTTATCATATGTACTAAAGGAACAACCAAGACAAAACTATTGTGGTCATGGGGAAGAGCAGAGGAAGAGAAAAGGGTGGGAAATAATTTATGATCTCAAAATGTATTTGTTTGCCTAATGTTGTGGGGGTACTTTTGGCAGTGGAACCCTGGGCCTCATGTATGGAAGGCAATGAATCAGCCACTGAGCTATAGATCCAATTCTCAGAATTTATGTTTACCATGCTATGTTATGCATCTATTCATTAGAGACTTAAAAAAATAAAAAAAAAAAACAGATGAAGTTTCTGAAACACAAGCAAGTACAGCAAATGAGAAACAGTAACTTAATTAATGTAATTTGCATTAAATCTCATAAATAAGAAGGATTTTTCAATGATAAATAAATAATTTTTTCAATGATAAATTCATTTTAATTATGTTTTTCTTATTTACCTGATTTAAACTTCTCTCTTAAATCGTTAGACCTTATTAAAAAGCTTTCTTCATAGACATAACTTTCCATCCTGCCTCGAAGAGAGATTCATTTCACTTTATAATCAATAAGCCTCATGTTCCATTGTGCCTCTTTCAAACAGTAGTTTTCACGTTATTTAGTCTGTTTCAGAATTTTCTAAAGCTTAGATTTAATGTGGTAAAACAGAAATGAACAGTCTTTAATCATTAGGTCTGGCCAAAATGACGTTAATCTAAATGTACTGGAGTCCCTATAGATATTTGTGTGGGTAAACAACTTTTAAAAACAGTAAAAAATATTTATCAAGTTTTCATTTGCAAATTTTGTTGCTAAGAAACTTGCTGGCATCATTACACATTCACATCACACAGGAACAGAGAAAGGATGGCTTCCCTATTGTTTTATGACCTTCCAAACCTCATAGTTACAAGCGTAGAACAACTTCAGGAACACATAATTGACACCAAAAATGGTACAGAAAAACAGTTTTCAGTCAGGCAGTGGTGGCGCACACCTTTAATTCTAGCATTTGGGAGGTCAAGGCAGACAGAGCTCTATGAGCTTGAGTTCAGCCTGGTCTATAGAACAAGTTCCAGGAAGGCAGAGCTACACAGAGAAACTCTATCTGGAGCAAAGAAAGTAAAAGAGGAGGAAAATGATAAAAAGGAGGAGGAAGAGGAGAAAAAAGAGGAGGAGGATGGGGGGGGCAGGCAGGCAGGCAGAGAGGGAGGGAGGGAGGGAGTTGGGAGGGAGGGAAGAAAGAAAGCCTTCAAATTTGTTTTTTAAGCTTTTCTTTATGGCTTCTTTCTCAATAATTGCATGATTTGTCCTCTTTCTAATATAAATGCTGAATTATCAACAAACATTTTTCTGCTGTCCTAGATAACTACAAAAAAACCAAATATATTAAGTATTTAGGGTTACCTCCCTTCACCCAATTCCATCCTATCAGAATAGCTTGGGCATTTGTGTGTAATATCCCTCCTCGGTGACATGTTTCTTGTCTTTCCATTTACTTATCTCTGTCTCCATCAATGTCCTTGTTGATTGTCATTTGTCCTGTGAGTTCTGCTGGTCCTTGTATTTTTCCATGTCAAAGCAACCTCTTTATAATCTATGGCATGCAAAAACTATTAGTATTATTTTAGTGAAAATGACACTGTTTTGGCCACAGTGAAACCATAAAGCCTCAAGTAATTCATTCTTCCCATTTCTATTTCCTAAAGTCAACTGGAGTATTAAAAGAATGTACCAAATGAGTAACTAATTGTACATGATACACCAATTCTGCAAGGAGCTATAGACTCCAGAATGCTTGGAGGAACCCATGTATCAGACATACGACTCAACCAGAAGAATTAGCAAAAGGCCTTTCTAAGCATTCTCTCCACCTACTTTCTCCTTGGTGGTTCATCGGTGTGCTTCAATTCACTCAGTCCACAAACTGTGTCAGGCTCCCTTGGCTACCAGGTCTCACAAACTCCTCTCTACATAATTTTCCCTCATGACATGGAAGAGTCATTTCATTGGATGGCAGTTTTAGCTGCATGGAGTTCCTGTTAAATTCTCTGTAATACTTTGTGTAGCACTGAAGTTTGCTTTTTAGTTACAAAGCAAAACAAGTATCCTTCATCTAATTTTCTAAATAAGGGTTTGACTCCAGAGAATGTGAAAATCAAGTTTAGTGAAAAAAAAAAAAATGGAAGAGGTAAGTCGAGTTAAAGTCCATCTGAAAGAGTCCTAATTATTTGTGCACACCCTAAATTTATGAAGACTGCACCCCCAATTATATTAAAGACCTTAGGCTGCACTTAGGATTAAAAAAATGACTTTTTGATTCATTTGTCACATCAAGACTAAAGTACTAACTCATGCCCCACCAAACCCCACTCTGATCTTCTTTACTTGTTGATGATAGCGACGATATTTATCTGGTGGTGTGACTCTCACCCTTCTTGGTTGAACTTCTTTTACATTGTCATCAATTACATGTTAATGTCCTTTAAAATCTCACTAGATATTTTTCCTGTACAAATATTTGTGAAGTGTACATATTTTTGTATGTGAAGACTTTATATATGAAGGATGATATATTGTCAGTTTTCTACTCCCAGAATAATTGTCTTATAAATTCAAGAAAGTGAAAACATAGACCTTGCAACAATTTTATGTAACAGTTCACAGATAAACTAAGGTTTGGTGGAACACTCTCTGAATTTTGGGGTGCTTAGAATCACCAAGCAGCTTGTCCAAAAGTATCCTGATTCTATGTAGGCTTACCCTGCCCTAAGTTGAGATATTTTTAAACTATCTAGTTCTATCATTTCACTTGGTAGTCCTGAAATGTTATACTTAGGATCTTAAAGATCTTATGCAATGCTGCTAATAACAAATGGTGTTGGTAACTTTGAGTTCAGTTTTTCTACTTAATGATGGTATTGTACTGCATACTGAAACACTGGTTTAACACAAAATAAAAAAAATATAAAACAAAACAAACCACCAAATACACTGCATTCATAATAGAACACACTGATTCAAACTACTTAAGAAAGGTTTTTTTTTTTTTTGTTTTGTTTTTTGTTGGGGGCAAGGCTATCCAACAGTCCCTCTGAAACCTAACGAGGGATGAGACTTTTGTGTGACTACAAAAGAGGCCTAGGGGGTCTTATACAGTCTAAGGAAAGCTTCTGTATAACATAAATAAGCTCTCAATTACTAAGTTTTACAAAAGGTGAGTAATTTCCCTCTCAGAGAGAGAGAGAGAGAGAGAGAGAGAGAGAGAGAGAGAGAGGAGCACTGCACCCTATGACCCCATGTATGGAACGTCAAGAAATATCCTTTGGCAAACAGGCTTTCTTTTCTGGGTTTACTCTTGCAACTCTAAAGGCTATCTGACTGTGTAAGCATACTTTCCACTAATATTCCATTTAGGAAACACTCCTGTGGTTGGAAAGCAAAATGTTCCCATAAGCTCATGTCCCATGTTGGTGGTGGCATTTGTGAAGGCTGTGGAACCTTAGGCATTTGATTCCTGTTAGAGGAAGCAGGTCATTGGTGGAAGGCTTTGAGGTTTTATAGCTTCCTGTCCAACCTCTGCTTTCTGACTTTTAAGGCATGTGAGCAGCAGCCTCGCCCTCCTGCCACCATGCCTTCCCCTTCATGAAGAGTTGTAGTATTCCCTGAATCAATGAGCCATAATTGACCCTCCCTCTCTAAAGTTGCTTCTTTTCAGGTATTTGGTTACAGCAGTGAGAAATGTGACTGAAACAACTATGAGAGTAAAGAGAATTACAGAGTAGAGAGTGTCACCCAATTATCTGACTATAGACCCAGGTCCAAATCTCAGATCTCTTCATTCCCCTATCTTGCAGAATACAAAGATTTATCAAATACAATTCCTCAATTCAAGGTCAACTTGAGTGACAGCATAAACTTGATTTGTATGTGCTCTATTCAATTTTACATTGGGGGTGATGCCCTATATGACTGCAATCCACTCTGTGCCTCTTTAGGACTGACTTGTATACAGCGTAGTAGCTCTATAGAACATGTTAAGACTCGAGTTGAAATTATTCTATACCCAAGTTTTGTTACTGAACTGTGAGAACTTATGTCAGTAGCTGCTCTTCAAATGATGCGATTGAGTTGAATGATTTTTCAAGTCCCCTTCTTTGTGAACATTTTATGACACAAGGCCCAGAAGACTTCTTAAATAAAGACACAGCTGATGTGCTTCTCAAACTTGTCATTGACCTTATTGATTATTTAATGTCAAGGCCTTGATTAGGAATGCTATTTCTAATTATAATGTTGTTCCAAAGAGGATACTGAAACACCTTTCCTGGCATCATTTACATTCATCCATTCATCAATTTAGTCATTATTTGTTAAACACCTTAATACAGAGATTCTCAACCTTCCTAATGTTGTGACCCTTTAATACAATTCCTCATGTTGTGGTGACTCCCAACTGTAAAATTATTTCAATTGCTACTTCATAACTGTAATTTTGTTACTGTTAAGAATCTTATGTAAATAACCATGTTTTCTGACAATCCTAGATTACCCCTGGGAAAGGTCCTTCAACCTAGCAAGAAGGTCGCAACCCACAGGTTGAGAAACAGTGCTCTAATATATGTCAACTGTGCTGCTGAACTCAGGCTACACAAATATGAGCAAGATTAACTTCTACTACCACAAGCACACAGTTTAGTGGAGAGAACAACAAGAAAATCATTGTAAAATAACAAGCGATGATTTTTATTTGAAATCTGATTTTCCATCTCAGCACTGTTGCAATCTGGTGTTTGCCATGGTAAGATCATACTGTAGAGGTAGGCATTTTGTTTCACGCCCACCCACCCCCAAGTTTTAACCTCTAGATGCTAGTAGTATTCCCACCAGATATAACAAAATCACCTTTGATAGAGAGCTAAACAAATCTCACTATAAAATTGTAATGATAACAATCATTCTTATCTGTGAATGCATCAAATGAGTAATTCCAGAAGTTTACTGTTTTATCTTACTCAGTGAAAGATTTTTCTTCTTAATAATATTGGTTGTAATATTTGTTGAGGAATAGATACAAAAAAGAGTTTAAACAATACCAGCCATGTGGAAAAGGTTGTCAAGTAGTGCAATGGGCTGAGAAGTTCTTACAGATGAGTTTACCTATAGGATGTATCTGTCCAGGTCCTCCTTCTGGACCTCTGCATTAGAGGTGTGGTTAGGATCTGACCATGTGTAAGAAATTCCCAACTCTTAAAGCATCCTCATGTATCTAAACAAGAGACTACCCTAAAGACTCCAAATGAACAACTCACAGTAATCCTTGACATCACTGTTTATTGCAGCATTATTTATAGTACCTAAGCAATGGAACTAACTTTAGTGTCTATCAACAAAGGAATGAAGTATATCATTTGTAGGGAAATAGATGAAACTGGAAATAAGGATATTATGTAAACTAAGTTTATCTCAGAAAAACAAATGACATATTTTCTCCTATATTTGCTTCCTAGAATGCAGAATGGAAAGTGGGTGATAAAGGAAGTTACCAGGAAGGAGAGGAACAGGCAACAGTAATGAGGTATAGGATAATATACAGTTAAAGGACACTATATTTTTGCATGAGATGAATTTACTTACACCTTTATAATACAAATTAAAATATATATAGATGGAAAAGAAAAACAAGATGCTAGATTGTAATTGTTTTCAGTTCTATTAGCTAACTTCCATGTATGTGAAATCCTTTTCTCTTTGGAATTTAAAATAAACACTTAAAAATCTAGAGGAAAGAAAACGCGCAAGTAGCCATGAGTGTGTAGAACCTCTGCTTTTTAATTTCTTAATAAATGTAATTCAACTTTGATCAAACTTATTCTGCTTCAAGGCCTAAGAGCTGATTGGGTAATGAAAAGGTGCTCTGACACATTTCTCTTGTCACAGGTTCAAAACAACATCCTGACATACCCTTGCACAGCTGACAGACTTTCAGATAGAAAGTGATCAAAGTATAAATTTGGGGGATATCTATGTCTTATTGCTTTCTGTATTGGTTGTAATGTTGTTGAGTGGCATTGACTAATTTCATGACATTACTTCCACTGCAGAGAATTACTGGAGATATTAGGCAGATCATAGAATCCTGCAGCTTCAAGTGTCCCTGAAGTTAGGAAAAAAAAAGAGCTGAGAAAACGTACTACTAAGTTGAGATAAGGTGGTCCAAGAGACAAAAGCCCCAGACTCATCTGGAATCATGTGTCAGCATTTTCCTGAGTCACCTTGAAGAAATCACTTTATGTCATGTCTCCCCATCATTTCTACTGCTCATTGGAGATAGTGCACACTCCCATTCCTTCTGCAAGCTGATAATTAGATAACGTTCAAGAAACATGCTTAGCTCCTCAAAAAGGTGCATTCTGGAAACATGAGCTATCCCAATTGCTCAATAAATTACATTAAGAATGAAGTGAGGCACAACTGTCCCCTGATATGCTTTGTGGCAGAATTCTTCTTAGCTGCTAGAATAAGCTGGGCCCTCAAGGAAGTGAGTATGTACTGCAAATTTCAGTCCCATTAACACTCTGAGAAATTCTTGAATAAGCCAGACACCTGCTTTAACTCAATCTAAATGGCTCATAGGACACAAACTTGCTTCTTTTCTCTCCTTTCTACTGACTCAAAGATGGACATTCTCTGATAAAAAGGTAAGGCAACAGTCAGATTTAGATTCCAATTTAACATAAATAAAACAGAGGTGCAACTTCTGATGCTAGACTCTTACAGCTTGACCTTTTCAACTTCACAGTTCAACTCAATATAAACTAGGCAAGACTGTGTTCCTGAAAAGGTACATTTTATGTATTTTCTTTGTACTTTGACATCCTGTTAATAAAATGCCAATAAAATGCATATTTATAACTTTAAAAATTCACTGAAAATTAAATAAAATATACCCTAAACAAGAAATTAAAAGGAACACACACACACACCTTTCTATACCCTAGGCTGAAAGCAAAGATTTTGTAATAAGTCCATACTGTATTTCCTACCAAGTCACCATGCAGTTGGACCCCAGAGAAACTTTCAGTATCAACTTTCTCGGGGAACTTGGCATTCTCTCTAAAATTTTTGTCCTGTCCCCTGTCCTCATATCCTTGGATCAGACACACAGTTTTTGCTACAGAAATAAGAATCTACATGCCATGCCTTGATGAATGTCCAGGTAATCTAAAGCTTTGTTTCCAAAGTGAAACATTGTTGAAAGATACACGTTTGAGCATTCCTCTTTAACTAACAACATTTTTATAGCAGGAGCACTTGATGCTATTCCAAGTCTTGTGACATCTACTGTTGACCATTATCCAGCTTCCAGTCCACCCTTTTAAAACAAAATATTTTGAAGGATACACACAACACATGCATACATAGGTATGGATCAATAAATTAAAGGAATATATCTAATGTACACATAATAGATATGTCTTGATAACATCCTCAATTACATTACTAGTCTACTTAATTTGATTGTTAATTGAAGTAGATATTCAGTAAACTCAGCTGTATAAGATGATAAAAGGAAATATCTCCAAAACACAGCAGACTAACTTTTAAACCACAACTTATATGAATGCTTTATTAGAAACAACAGACTCCTGTTGTCCATTTCATTTCAGTTCCCTGAGGGCAAAACCAATAGCTGAATTAATTAAAAACATGTCCTTCTATTTTTAATTCAGCTTGTAAAAGGTCTCAGAGCCCTCAACAAAAGATTTACTAGGAACTAGTTAAGTTTATAGTCACAAAAATCCAACTGTTTCTTTTATGGAATACACATCAAGAAAAGACACTACCTATACCAGAGCTTTCATTTAAACACAGCACATGTAACATATTTTACAAGAGATGGACCTACATTTCACTAGGTATGAGACATGGTTTAACTTAGAACTTCCCCATCTCCTCTAGATCCTTTCCCAAGAGACGATGGCAAGTATGTGTGTTTAGAAAAGATTGAAGACAAATGAGGCACTTCTATGAGTCTTGTGCCCTTGAAAGCCATGGATTACTAGATTTTAAAAAAACAAATAAGCAGAAATTCTATTTCAAACCACTTATTGAATTCTTAAAGTAAAATTACTCCTTGAAAAACACACAGGCAACATAGACTGGATTTACTCATTCATGTGATCTAAAGTTTTCACCATGACTCCCACTGAGAACACAGTCATTTCAAGGAGAAGAAATACAAGAAATTTTTTTGGTACTTAGAGCTGAGAAAACATAGCACCCTGTAGAGAAATAACTTGTAGACTATGCTGTAATTGAGGGGCAAAGCAAAACCTCTTCCTTTTTGTTACCAGTGTACTAGCCAAGAAACTCTAAGCAGCATAACATTCTCCAAAATGAGAGGTAACTCCCTCCTCCCCTATGCAATCTCCCTTTAGATTACACATCCCCACAGACAGCATACATTCATGGCTTACCTTTCACTGACTAGTGTCTGTTAAGGGTCCTTTCTGACATATCCAGCAGGAATGCAAGATGATGCATGCTCTTCACCCCCAAATGGCATTTGACTCCACTCCATGCCATCACTCAATGCAGTATGGATGAATGGGTTAAGTTCAGGTTCACTGCCCTACAGTGTCTTTATTCCTCATATCTCAGAAGTAGAAAGCCAGTGAGCACTGGCGGCTGCTGCTGCCACTCTCCTCTTTTACAAACTAATGGAAAAAGTGGGCTGCTTAAAGCTCTCTACTTGCTCTCTCTCCTTCTGCTTGCTGTGACAAAGTTAAAGCTGCAGCATTGAAAAAGAAGAACAAAAGGAAAATACAGGGCAAGCTGCCTTTGTGGAGGGGTTTTGTCTTCCAGCAAAACCATTATTCAAGGCTGATTTCAGGGCAATAGCCAAAGCCTGGAACTTTACTGACCTAGAGCTAAATTGTATAGGCGCTGGGACCTGGCAGGCATTGGTCTTCCCATCAGTGCCTCAGCAACATACCTGAGGAGTGCAGTGAGGCCAGCAAATAAACATCCAATAACCTGCAGAGAATGAGGCCGACAGCTTAACCTTGCTCCTGCCTTCAATGATGCCAAAGTGTTCTGTTTGCTCAGGACTCTCCTTTTACCAACATTCAATTTGAATGAGCCAGGGCAAGTGCACTGTGCTCGTCAGTGCCTGAGAACAGGATGCATTTATGTGAAACACGAGGAGAATGCCTAATGCCGAGCCATCCTCTGCATTCCCAGGAGCTATTATTACAGGGCTAGCTTACATTGCACTGCACCTCCTTGAGCACTGCAACTTCAAGCCAATTCTTCCAAAACACACTCACACACACCTCAGATATGGTGATTGTTACGTATTGAGAGAAGCATTTCCAGAAAGTTACCATCTGCTCCTAGGGATACGATGAGGAACCCTACTTGGAGTGAGCGGACTACCATGTTTCTCTTCAATTTTCCATCAGTGACTTTTTAGGCTGAGAAAATGATTGCTAAGACCCTGTGGAAAGGCATCTTTATACTGAGGAGGAACTGCTTCCTGCTTTTTATTAGAAATAAATTGAGAAAAACAGGGCATCTTAGTTTTCATCCTTCTTTGACATACAACATTAATTAGAACCTTAATAATATATTATCTAAAACATATGTGATCTTATATAACAATATAGCATGCAGCCACCTGGATACACTTGGTTAACATGGCAGTGGCTTAAAATGACCTATTTGCAGCAGCAAGGGAAAGCAGCTCTCTTAATAAATTTAATTTTATATTTTCTCCTCCTCTGTAGTAGAATGAACTGCCAAGTGTCCATTGTAGTAGTAGTTTCTTCCATCTTAACCTTGTTCCACAATTGGTCCAAACATTCTGCTTTGTTCTGCATGTCAAGAAACTACTGTCATACTGACAAGATGGCTCAGAGTAAAGATGCTTGATGACAAACCTGGAGACTTGAGTATAATCCCTAGAGTCTATGACAGACAGAGAACCAACTCCTGAAAGATGTCATCTGACAACCCCCACAAACACTCATTTAAATGAAGCAATTTGTGCACCATACTCAAGCGAATGCAAACTTACTTGAAACACTCACCAGGGAATGATGCCCAGAAGTTTCCTAGCTTCATTCTTCTTGTAACTGTGATAAAATACTCTGACAAGAGCTACTCAAAAGGAGAAAAGGTTTATTGTGGCTCAGAACTTCAAGAGACAGTCCATCATGGCAGAGAAATCAATGTGTCAGTAATTTGAAACTGCTAGTCATGAGCAGAGTCAGAAGCAAAGAATGGGCTCAAGCTTTTTGACCAGTATTCAGCTGGCTCTCTCCTTTTCACTCAGTTTACGACCCAGCATATGAAATGGTGCTGTTCACACCCAGAGTGAGGCTTCCTACCTTAATTAACATAATTGAGAAAATCTCTCACAGGCCAACTGACCCACATAATCTCTCACTGAGACTCTCTTTCCATGTGATAATAGATTATGTAAAATTGACAAATAAAACCATATAGATTTTGTTAGGAAAGAGAAATAGAATCGATAGCTATGGATAGAAGGGAGCTAGAATGAGAAGATCAAGTAGGGAGAGGAAGGGAGTGGGGGTTGTGGAAGAAAATACAGGGAGATACAGCTAAAATTAAGGGCCATTTGAGGAGTAGTATGGAAATCTAAAATGTAGGAACTTCCAATACCAGTATTGTGTTACATCTAATTGAGTTGTTGGTCATTGGGTCTCCATGCAAATTCCCAATCAACCTCAGCTGTTGCCAAAACTATTGCTTGTTCTCCACAAACTGTGAGCAAGGCCCCATTGCTGAAGACAGCGACTACACAACTCACTGAACACTGAGATGTCTGGTTGGTGCCTACTTAGAGTCCCCACTCTTACATCCCAGTGTCCTTGGTACAGAAAGATACTCTGCATGATCTCAAAAGAGAAATATAAATACAAAGACATCTACAAATACTTTATGTATAATGGTACAGTACCTGCAAGATATGCTAGCATAATAGTGATACAAAACTTGTGCGAGTAACCAACCAGTATCTGATTTGACATGAGATGGAACCCATACCTGACACTGCATGGGTGACCAAGAATCTGGGACTAGATATCCCAGGCACCGAGGGTAAAACCAAATAATAATGGTCTAAATAAAGAAAAAAGTGTAGTAATAAAATGATTCCTAATGATATTCTGCTTTACTCATAGCTTAATTCCTTGTTCAGTCATCATCAAGAAATTTCCTCCTGCAGCAGATGGGAACAAATATGGAGATCTACACAGTCAGATATTATACAGAGAGTGAGAGACCTTGAAATACCCAACCATAAATTGGATGTCTCCATCAAATCCCTCCTGTCAGGGTTCAGGAAACACTGTATCAGAGGAGACAGAATCTTAGAGCCAGAGACAGACTCTAAGAGCCAGGAGGGATGGAGGGTAACAGGAAAACAAGGCCCTCCAAATCAACATGATCAAAGCTCCTGTGAACTCACACAGAATGAAGCTTCATGCACTGGGCCTCCATGGGTCTGTACCTAGTCCTCTGCATATATGTATGGCTTCCATTTTAGTGTTGATATGAGACTCCTGAGTGTGTTAACTAGCAAGTATCTGATTCTTGTGACTTCTCTTGGGTTCTTTTCCTTCTATTGATTTGTCTTGTCCAATTTCAATGTGACAGATTTGTTTTATCTTATATTTTATTTTGTTATTTTCTAAAAACTAAATGAATAAATGAAAACCTAGCCATTAAGGTAAAGGCTGCCAAAAGAACTGTCATTTATACCTGCCAGGAAAGGGAAAATCAGCTTCCTCCAATGAGAAAATGAAGTAGTATGCCAACATATAATGGATTCTACATGTTTTGTTTTTGTCTTTGTTTTTGTTGTTCATTTTGCGTGTGTGTGTGTGTGTGTGTGTGTGTGTGTGTGTGTGTGTGTGTATTATGATTTTATTTGGTTACAGATTGATGGCTTTTTGGGAGATAGTGTTTCATTTTGTATTTTTGATTTGGGGCTTTTTGTTGCTCTTGTTGTATTGGGGTTTTGTTTCTTGACGAAGAATTTAAAGTTAGGTGATTAGGGAGGGGGAGGGTTCTGGAAGGGGGACAGGGAAAAACGTGATCAAACTATATATTTAAAAATAGTTTCAAAAGATAAAAATTAGCTATCATAGTAATTAACTTTAATAAACCAATAAACAATGTGAAAAAGAAAACGTATTTCACGTGACCAAATCTTCCACATGTAACTCTTAAACTTCCTGAAAATCTAATGTTTCCCTGGATACAACTATTAAGAAATGGCTTATTGTTATGATTATTCCTGGAAGACAGAGAGACATTAATGAAAAATTATATCTAGTTCAAAACCAAACATCAAAGAGAAGTTATGAGGGTCATGAATATGATGATATATATATATATATATATATATATATATATATATATATACATACATATATATATATATATATACACATTTATAAAAGATGATGTGGTACATTTACATAATGGAATACTACTCAGCAGAGAAAAAAATTGAATCTTGAAATTTGCAAGCAAATTGATGGAACTTGAAGAAACCATCATGAGTGAGGTAACCAAGTCATGAAAAAAGAACATGGTATGTACTCACTCATATATGGATTTTAGACATATAACAAAGGATCACCAGCTTACTAATTGACACTGCCATTAAAAGTAGGATAAAAGGAGGAACCCAAAACATCAATATAAGGTCCCATCAGAAGGGGAAAGGAACAAGATCTCCTGAGCATATTGGGAGTGTTGGGAGCAGTGAGTGGATAGGTAATTAGGAGAAAGAGAAGGGGAGGAGAACATGTGGGACCAGGAAGATTGAGTCGGGGGACAAATAGACAAGAGCAAAACAAGCAAGCAAACAAACAAAAACAAAAAGCAAAACAAAACAAAAAAATCAAGAGAGAGAGAGAGAGGGAGAGGAGAGATACCATAATAGAGGGAGCCATTATAGGTTTGAAGATAAAACTGACTAGAGGAATGTCCAGAGACCTACATGGATGACCCCAGCTAACAATCTGAGCAACAGTGGAAAGTCTACCTTAAATGCCTTTCCCTGATAATGAGATTGATAACTAACTTTTATGCCATCATTGAGCCCTCATCTAGTAGCTGATGGAAACTGAAGCAGACACTACCATGGGTCTCAGTTAGAAGGCCTGGGCAGTCTAAGGGACCTCTGACAGTGGAACCAGGATGTTTCCCTGGTACATGAAAGGACTTTGGGAGCACATTCCCCATGTTCTTCCTTAGCCTAGAGGCAGGAGGGAAGGCCTAGACCCTACTCCAAATGACTTGACAGATTTTGATGATCCCTCCTGGAAGGCATCACCCTCCCTATGGAATGGCAGGGGGATAGGACAAAGGGGTTTGGGGGGTATAGGAGGGGGTTGATATATAAAATAAGAAAAAATAATAGATATAAAATTTAACAAAGAAACTAACTCTAGATATAGTTACATAAATATGAGGACTGGATGTGGGAAACTGGGGATTAATATGATATTTCATTGTGTATATGTATGATGTCTTCAAAAATAAAGAAAAATTGAAAAGGCATTGCAGAATGAAATGGTACTCTAGAATAAAAATATTTAAAAATGTAAAAAATCATTCTTAAATTCTAAACTACATTTAATTTTTATATTTATGGATATTTTGCCTGCATATATGTCTATGTGCCATGTGTGTGCCTGGTGCCAATATTAGTCAGAAGAGGGCATCAGAAACCCCACAATTAGAGTTATAGATAGTTGTGAGCCATCATGTAGGTTATGGAAATTATACTTGGATCCTCTGGAAGTTCATCCATTGCTCCTAACCACCAAGCTCTCTCCTGTGGCTAATTTTTTAATTACCCAGCAGGATTATATTCGGTCAATTTCTCACTGAAACTATAGGCAATTATTTCCCTTCCATGAACCAAGAAATGGTGTGCAGAACAGAGGGAAGTTAGAGAAAGATGCCAAGAGATTGGGGGGGGGGGAGAATCAATAGTATAGGAATAAGTATTGAGTCACATAAATCTCATCCCAGTGTCAATGAGAGCTAAAAAAGTCTGATGAAGAGATTGTATAAATAGTTTGTAAATCAACAGACAAAAAATAAATTCTAGTAGAGTCTTAGACTCAACACAAGTCCTAAGTATACACAGAGGGTTTCTAATCATAGCTCAGACATTTGAGGCCATTAATATATGCCAGGGAAGTATGAGTGGTTATAGGGAAGGAGAAACAGATGCATATGTTAGTGCCTATGATTAGGGTAGAAAACATTCAGGCAAATGTTCCCTTGAGCTCTCTCAGAAGAGAAGCAAGGATTTTGTGATTATGATTGCTCACAGATAGCTGAAAAAAATAGGATGATGTGTTCCAGCATTTTGGTGGAATGTAGAGGCAGCTGGTAGGAAATAGTGACTAAAAATATCAACTCAAAAAACACAAATGGATGGTGCTCTGGATGGATGGATCCATGCATACTCATGTAAGCATTTCTGAAGTAGCTCTGGTAGACCATGCTCAGTGCAGAATTTTGGGGTTTACTGGGATGAGTAATAGGTCACACTTACAAGACTAGATGAGACTCAAGGCCATAGATTTGAGGATGCTTTCCCTCATTTTCCCAAGAAGTGACAATGGATTACTCCATAGGAAGTCCTGCTTGCATCCAGCAGAAATATCCCAGCCCCAATGCTTCAAATCCTATCTGACCAAATACATTTGGAAAAGGATCTGAAGAACAGCTAAGGATGGGTGAGCCCCAAGGCACCAGAACAAACAGTGCACACTCAACACTCTTCCTGTGAGTGGCCAGCTGTAGCTGTGCCCATGCTGGTCCTCAGGGTCCTCACACTGGTGTTTTGCCTTTGGTTTCCTTAGATGGCAAAAGTGACACTTCAGGTGTAATCGAGATTGTCAGTTAGGTGAACTGTGTGGCCCTAATGTAATCACGAGAGCTTTTGAAGGCAGGAATAAAAGTAAGTCAGGGTGATGTCAAGCATGGGAAGAATTTAGTCTACTGCAATTGGCTTGGAGATAATGGGGCACCAACCAACTGAATCCAGACCTCATTCCTACATGTGTAAGGAACTGCATATGCCAACTAATAGTAAGCAAGGAAGAACATCGGGGCACTGAAACCTGGAAGACTAAGTCCAGACAATGCATTGATGCCAATATGGTTAAACCCTAAGCAGAAACTCTAACCATGACATACCATATTTTTGCATTGTTTAGTGGGTTTGCCTAAGGTATTAATGATTAAATTTGTATCACAACAAAGCATAAACCAGTGACTCAATTGTTTTGCAGATGTTTTCCATTCATCTGGCTCCCTGACAGGGAAGAAGATCCTGACCCAAGCCACAAATGTCACAGGGAATGAGCAAATTGAGCCTAGAAAGATATTCAGTATAGGGACACTCACAGATGGAGTAGCTAAGCAGATGGCAAAGCATAATGAAGTGAAGTACCAGGAGCAGAGGAGAAATGTAGGGACAGAGTGGGATGATAGGGATATTCAGGCTGCCCCATCAACTCTCAAAATGTCATTGGCTTCTATAAAGATGAGATGCTCTCATCCCTGCTGTGTGACACATATATATATATGTGTGTGTGTGTGTGTGTGTGTGTGTGTGTGTGTGTGTGTGTTGCATTTCATCCTTCTCAAGCATGGTGATACTTTTCTCTCCTTAGATTGTGTTTTCTCTTCATTTTACATGGCACTTTAATATTTATGCAGATTATCGTTATTTGACACTCCTACACTCTTCCTCCTCAGGTCCATGCCTAACCCAACTGGAGAATATGCAAAGCTGGGTGGATAGTGAGGCCATGGAGGCTCAGGCCACATTGGAGAGTTACTAAATCCCAAGTGACTGGTGAGGGTTCTAATATGAATAGCGTAGGCTTCAAGAAAATGGGGTCATTTTAACTCAGGTGCTCTATGGAAGAGCTCTCATTTCTCTCCAATCACAAACTCCAATCTAAAATGGTATAGATAATGGTGTGCCTTTGTGAATTGGTATCTCAACTCCTAAACTTATCAACAGAAAGAATTCATAAAGTCACATAAAGATTGATAAATTATCAGCTCTATGTTCTCCATTCTATTTCACCCCACCTGGGAAGCTGAGATGGGAGGATTGGCAAGAGTTGAGGGCAAGCCTGAGCTACACCATGCTCCAAGACAGTCTTGGAAAACTAAAATAGACTAATTAAATAATTAATAACTTCATCATTCAATTCAAATCATTTCATTGTACATATTATCTCTAGAGCCCTTACTTTGGGCATCCACACAGCTATAAAGAACGTTGAATTGAGCTTAAGGCTTTGGTAAAATTCAGGGTGAAAAAGAAGTGAACATCATAAGCTTGTTAGCCCAGTGAGGTCAAATGGCTTCTATAACTTCTGACAGCAGTTAAGTATCATTCAGGTACCACAAATGTGCAGATGTTACAGGAGTAACAAAATGGACACAGAAGCCTTTGTTCCTTCTTTGAAAGACTACTACCTTTGTGGGCTTCATTTTCTTCCCTGATAAAGCAAAACTGGTCTCTAAAAGTGTGCTCAAACAAAACAGTCTCCAAGTGGATGACATCAGATTTAATTGGATCATTTTTACTCTAAGGGAGATTTTTTTCCCCTGAAGTTCCAAAAATAGCAGGAGACCACATAGTTTGGGCTTTGGATTATTTACAAAATCATTTATCTCACTGGCTTCTTTGCTTTCTTAGCTGGAAAATAATATTATTCTATTGTCAAATGGTGCTAATTCATTCTCTCTGAGAGGGACTCAACATAGAAGATATTTCCAGGGCTAATTGAAACTAGTGGGTAAAAGGAAGAAAAAAGAAAAAAGAAGGAAAGACAAGAAAGAAGGAAGATAGGAAGGAAAGAAGGAAGGAAGGGAGGAAGGAAGACAGTGGGAAGAGAGGGAGGGATGAAGGAAGAGAAAATAAAAGGAAAGAAAAGAAAGAAAAATGAAAGCAGCAGGGACAAATTATTACAAATCTGGATCAAAACAGAGGAAAAGTATGTGCCATTTACTTTGATAAACTTGCAGCATTTATTATCTGGGACTGAGGTTTTAAAGAGCAAACACTTGTTAGAGTTTAAGCAATCAGCCTCTGATTATTGCTTAATGAATGTACTCTTTTGAAGGCTCCATAATAATTAAAATGCAAAAAAATGGGAAGGGGAGGAAATGTCATAGGAGAATTTGAATTTTTAAACACCCGAGTTAAAGCATGGGAAATGTAATATTCTGTCTGCAAAATGAATTATTTCCTTTTCACTAAGCAGTCTTCTCAAACTCCACTAATTCAACAGAGCAAAGTGTAGGAGTCAGCCCACCCCATGAAAATATGAAGTCATGTGATTATACACTTGATTTTATGAGTTCAAGTTGAAATTATTCAAGGCTTTTACACTCTGTACCCGAAGAAGACTAAAACAATAAAGAAATTGTCCTGTACCTGCTGAATTACCGGGTGAGGCAGCAGCTAGAGAGAAGCTGTGGAGTAGTTCTACCAGGTCTAAAAGCCTTCCACGCTAGCTTCTTTATTGATTGCTGTGACCAAACAACCACCATTAAGCAACATAGAGCAGTAAAAATTGTTTGTGACTGTTTGAGGAAAAATTCATCATGGAATGGCATGGCAGGCAGAAAGAAGTGTTTTCAGCTGTGGTAGCGGGGCGTAATGCCGGTTGCTCACATCTTGGTAGATCAGGAAGCAGAGAGAGCAGGACCAGAAGCAAGGTCCAAGTCCAGCAACATACTTTCTCCAACTAGGTCGCACATGTCAAAGGATCCACAGCTTCCAGAAACACTGTCACTATCTGGGGACCAAGTGTTGAGCTCTATGAATTGTACTCTATGGGGGATATTTTATACCCAAACTAACAATATGGTGGCACTAGAAGATCAGGGGTCCATATATCAACACTCTGCCTCCTGAGAAATAGTCTCATGATGACAGTAAGGTCCCACTATACTTTACTTCAGCACAGATCTGTATCACTGAATAAAGTCATTTCCATAACCCATAGCTCAGTCTCCTTTAAGGAATGCCTTGAAACATGGTTGACAAGGAGTCTGGCTCTCTGGCAGCATGAAACAAAAAGAAATAAGCACTCAGTCTGAGCTGAGAAGCCAGCATGCCTACTTGATCTATAGAGCTTGACCAACATTCAAACACTATTCTTACACTGGACAGTAACTGATGTTTGTGGCTGGACACAGAAGAAGAGCGCTATAGCTGGAGCCCCAGGAATAAAAGGACTGCATCTCAACCAAAGTTTCAGCCTATTATCCTGCCTGGGAAGTCTCCTAACAGCTGCTTCAATGGAATCCTGCCTGATGCATTTAAAACCCTAAGGTCAGGTGCCACCCCAGAAAACCTGATGTAATTGGAAGCAAGGGTCACCTGTGACCTGGGCATCAAAATTTAAAAAACAAAACAAGCCACTTGGTGGTGATGTATGCCTTTAATCCCAGTCCTCAGGAGCCAGAGGCAAGCTAATCTCTGTACATCCAAGGCCAGCCTGGTCAGTACAAGGAATTCCATGACAGCAAGAGCTACATAGAGAACCTTTGTCTCAATAAATAAATAAATAAATAAATAAATAAATAAATAAATAAATAAGAAAGCCAAACATACAACAAAACACCTTTTTATATATTGCTTTGCTTTTTAATTTTGTTTGGTTTTCTTTTGGTTTTGTTTGTTTTGCAGAGTGGGATTCTACGGGCCAGACTAGCCTGAAACACATCATGTAGCCCAGACTGGCCTCAGTCTCATGACAATCCACAGCCTGGTACATGCTAGAATTACAGGCATGAATCACCATGCCTGATAAGATTATTTTTATTTTATCCCAAGTGATGCTAATATTCAGAAGAGGTTAGAACAACCAGCATAACACTGATAGTTTTCTGGTAAGTTACAGAAGTTAACCAATATCAAACATTAGGAAGTCGCTTGTAGCTATTGTTAACATAACCATAACACTGGAAATTTAATACAGAACACTGACTCAGGCAGGGTGGCCCTCACCTATAATCTCTGCTGCAGCAGATGACTATGAGTTCAAAGCTATTCTGGTCTACATAGCAAGACCTAGTTCTCCTCCTCCAATTAGTTATTTTTTTAAAAGCAGTAACTCAGGAAATATGGAGCCATGGATTACTTGTGACAAGCACAATATGGTAAGATAAATAAGGACTGAGGGTTGGGGAGATGCCCCAGAAAGTAAAATACTTGCTGTTACAAAAAAAAAAAATGGTCACAGTTTGGATCCCCAGCATCCACATAAAAGCTTAGGGTGGTGGTGAGTGCCTGTAAATTCAGCTCCTAGTTCAATAAGAGACTCTGTCTCAAAAAATAAGGCATTGGTAGCTCATGCCTTCAGTTCCAGATCTGAGAGGCAGAGGAAGCAGGATCTCTGTGGAGTTCCAGGAGAGCCTGGTCTACAGAGTGTGTCCAGGACAGCCAGAGCCACATAGTAAAATCTGGTCTCAAAAAAATGAACCAAACAACAACAAAAAAATAAGGTGTAGAAATGAGTGAGAAAAACATCTGACATCAACCTCTAGCTTCCACATATGTGTGTGCATAGGCAAGCATGAACACATACACAGGAGATGTGGATACACATACACACACCCACACACCCACACAAACACACAAACACACACAAACACATTTTTGAAAGTAGTATAAGTCTAGTATTATGAAAGTATCTCAGTGTTTATTATAGAACACCATTATTAATATTTTAGATTGCTTGATAAAACAGAATGTTCAGCTAAATGTGAACTTCTGATAAATAATAAATATGGTGGGTCCATGTATACCTTAAAATATATATTATTCCCCAAATCCTGCATGATTCATATGTGTACCAAAATTATTTATCTAGATATTTTTTTATGCTGTATCATTATTTGCAATATGTGACCACTCTGTTAATAATGAATCCTATGTGTCCCCAGGATTGTACATACTGAGCTTATGTGTTAGCCACTGTGCCAACATTTAGCATACTGTGACACATTGAACTTTCCCAGAAACTGCTGCTGTACAGATCTGGAGGTAGCCTCTGTTGCATAATAAAGAGAGCTTAAATGGGTGTAGTCTTTACTATCCTGACATTCTAGCAACTTGCACATAGGAAGTGATGGGAGATGTCATGCTGCAAATAGGTTTCTCTTCTTGGTTAATGAATACAGCTCTGCTGGCCAATAGGGAAGCAAGATAGGAGAGACTAGGAGACAAGGAAGATTCTGGGAGATGTAGGAGAGGAGAGTTAAGATGTAGGGATTTGAGAGAAGAGGTCTGGACCCTCTTTCTGGTGAGATAAGACCATGTGGAAACAGATTAATAGAAATGGGTTGATATTTAAGACAGAGATAGCCAATAATAAATGCTAGTAACAGGCCAACAGCTTTATATCTAATATAGCATCTCTGTGTGTTATTTGGGGCTGATGCAGTTCTGGGACCAGGCTGTCGGGAGAGAGCTCATAACAAAAATGGCACTTAACAACATGGATACTAAGAACTTCCACTTAAAACTTGAAAAAGCTTAAAAGGGATTTTAGAAATAAAAGAACAGAGACGAGCAAGTCTTCTTGGTCGCAGCATTTTTCTCAGTTTGGCTCTGTTTTGCTAGAGACAAGCAAAGATTTGCGTGGCTCCTTTAAGGGAGATTTCCTGTCTAAGCATAAGCCGCAAACCCTGCTAACAACTTAATGGTGTGTACAAGAGCTGGCAATGGCAGTGACCACATCTCCAGCCTGTTGTTGGATAACAGCATTGACCAAGGCAGTGAGCACAGCTTTCACTGCTGGTGGTAAACGTACCCCATCATGTTGGATAGAAGTCGGCTAAAACAGTTGTAGGTTTGATTTTAGCAATGTTGCTTAGCAGATAAAGACTCGTGGCCAGAAGGAGAAAAAAGATTTACAGTAAAGATAGATTCAGATAAAGAAAAACCTCTAAAGGTTTACAGTGTGTTTTAAAATATACATAGGCTTGGGAGAGAAAAAGAAACAGAATAAAGTGATTTAAAAGAGATGGAAAGAGAGTAGCTGGGTGTGGTGGCACACACCTTTAATTCCAGCAATCAGGAGGCAGAGGCAAACAAATCTCTGTTATTTCTAAGTGAACCTGGCATACAGAGTAAATTCCAGGGCAGCCAAAGTTACACAGAGAAACCCTGTCTCAATAAATGAAAAAAAAAAAATAGAAGTAAAAGAAATATAGAAATAAAAAAAAGCCACGTAAAAAATGGAAAATACACAGAGAGTCTGGATAGTGTATGCTATTGTGTGGTCTTTAAATCATTCAACTGCTAAGGAAAGAACAACAATTGCTACAATACACTCAATTATCAATGCTGCTGAATTAATCCAATTTATATATTTTAAAAATCCTTTGACTTCAAAATTTAAGTCTAAGGGCAGGTTACTGGGGAAAAGAATTTCTAGTTTTGTTTCTACAGAAAATGAAAAGCTGTGTATTCCTTCCAGACTAACATGGTTTGATCAAACAAAAAACCCTGAAACAGCATCCCAGGTAATCCAACATTCAAAACAGCTAGAACAAGGCAGCCTTGCAGACCACTACAGCCAGGATGTCTGTGTCTTCTTAGGATCCCCATGACCGGGCCCCCTACAAGCAGGAAGAATTTTGGAGAGAACAATGCCTAAATTCCAAAATATTGTTTATAAATGTTTTCTTTCATTTATGTGGAGTTGGTTATGAATGGTTAATGACCACAACCAATCTCTTTTTAAAGATAAAAAGAGGATTATGGTATAGAAATGAATAATTTGTTTTGGAATGGATTTTCATTTATTGATAACAATTTATGTTCAATTTTGTGATATGTATATTTCTCCTTTTGTTTAGGTATTGTGTTTATATAGCTCATTTAAAAATGTAATGTATATAATTTAGTACAGATTATAGATAGTTACCTATAATAGTCAAAACTTATAGTTAGGATTTCTAGATTTACGGAGATATATTTGAGATGGATAAATATTCTTCAAACCGTCCAAAGAACTACAGACTATGGCATTTAAAATGGTTTAGGGATTTTCTTAACAGTGAGACACAACTGCTCCTGGCAGCACCACCTGTGTCAGAAAGAAAGATGGACATCTAAGAAACTCGTTATGGAGTTTATTTCCAATATGGCAAGACTAGCCATTTGGGCAAGATACTGCTCTTATCTGGACTGTTTGACTTTATGCTGTATAAACTGGACGTACAAGACCCACAGAAAATTTAATGCTAAAATAAGATGGACATTGCTGTAGGGATCCTGCTTCATGGGAGAGTCTGCCAGACATCCTCAAGGACACAGAGAAAAGTGACTGACAAACTCCCATTATAGGTGGGACAGTTTGAAATTTCTTGCTTTGCTGAGAAGTCTGCCAGACACACTATGGCCTATAGGCTGAAAATGGAACTTTACAGGAGAACTTGGAGTGACTGACCAGGCAGCAGGTTGTCTCTGTCATTTCTAGAGTTTATATATTATCCTTCTGTTGTCTTTGATTGAGTTGAAGACAAATAGTTCTAGTTTTCCTTATTTAGGACTAAATATTAGTTACTTATAAAACTTTAGAATCACAAAGATATGATAGATGATAGAATATTTTCTTTACTTCTTGATGTTAATGAACTAAATATTATTAACTATAGTTCTTGCTTAGTAACTGTTTTGTTAATGTAATTTTACTATGTTAAATTTAAAATGCCTTTATTTAGACAGAAAAGAGGAGATGATGAGAGATGTCACTCTGTAAATATGTTTCTCTTACTGGTTAATGAATAAAGCCCTGTTGGCCAATAAGAAAGCAAGATAGGCAGGATTAGGAGACGACGGGGATTCTGGGAGATGTAGGAGAGGAGAGTAAAGATGTAGGGATTTGAGGGAAGAGGTCCAGGCACTCTCTCTGGCAAGATAAGACCACGTGGAAACAGATTAATAGAAATGGGTTTACATTTAAGACAGAGCTAGCCAATAAGAAATGCTAATAAAAGGCCAACAGCTTTATATATAATACAGCATCTCTGTTATTTGGGCTCATGTGGCTCTGGGACCAGGCTGGTGGGAAGTCCTTGAAATTTCATTTATATCGAAGAGTTTTGAAACTATGGATTTTATCAACTCAGGATCAAAAATGTCTACAAAAAATTCAACACCATCACAAAGCAAAGTTTGAACTGACTGCAAGTTGAGAGTATATAGCATACCTGGTCCTTCCATTTCACTCCCTCATCTCTCTAACATACAACCACTGTTTGCCTCGAGTCTAATTTGTGTACAGTGTAGTCAGATCCTGCATACTTGCCTCTGCATTGAACACATATTAAGTTTAGTGTCATTATTCCCTAAAAATGAGAATATAGCAAAATTTTACATAGTATTTAAATTTTATTGGGTATTATATGTAAGCTATAGATTATTTAAATTACACTAGAGGACTATGGGAAACACCACACTGCATTAGAATATGCTATGAATAGCATCCACTTCAGAATCTGTGGTCTTTGCTGTGTTTGAGGGAGTCCTATAACAAATGGTCCACTGATGCTGAATGACCAGACTAAAACAAAAACAAAAGCAGAGCTTTGGGGATGGCTCAGTGGGTAAATGTGCTTGCTTTGCAAGCTTCATCCCAAGTTCAGATCCCTGGAGGCCAGGTCAAAAGCTAGCTGTGGCAACAAACATGTGCAAACACCAGCACTACCATGGTAAGACAGAAAGTAGATGGGGACAAGAGAAGATCTGATAGGCTCAAAGACCAGAAAGCCTAGAGTATGCTACAGAGTGACAGAAATAAGAGGCCCTGCCTCAAAACGAGGGGGGGGGGAATCCATTATGGGGTCAATGAGAACTGTAGCACCAGGGAAATTTCCAGGAATCCACAGGGATGACCCCAACCATGAATCTAAGCAATAGTGGAGAGGCTATCTTAAATGACCTTCCCCTATAATGAGATTGATGACTACCATATATGGCATCTTAGAGCCTTCACCCAGTAGCTGATGGAAGCAGAGATTCATAGCTAAGCACTGAGCTGATCTCCTGGGATCCAGTTGTAGAGAAGGAGCAGTGATGAACTAAGGGGTCAAGACCAGGCTGCAGAAACCCACAGAGACAGCTGACCTGAGCAAATGGGAGCTCGTGGACTCTAGTCTGACAGTTGAGGGACCTGCATAATACTAAACCAGGCTGCCTCAATGTGGATGTCAATTAGGAGGCCTGGGCAGTCTATGGGGCCTCTGATAGTGGAACCAGTTTTTATCCCTAATACATGAATGGGCTTTGCAAGTCCATTCCCTATGGAAGGCTATTCTCTCAGCTTAGATACAAGGGGGCTGGGGCTTGGTCCTGCCTCAAGTGATGTGAGAGACTTTGATGATTCCCCATGTGAGGCCTCACCCTCTCTGAGGAATGGATGGGAGGTGGGATGTGGGATGGGGAGACGGGGGAGTTCAGTGAGAGGACCTGAGGAGGGAGATGTAGCTGGGATTAGTATGTAAAACAAGACTTTGAAAAAAGTAAGTAGAAATAAAACATGGTGGAAGGTATGAACCAAGTGCCAAAAAGTTGTCCTCTGACCTTTGTATGTATGCTACAGTATGATCACATCTGTACACACAAAAAGACACAGGCATACACAAATAAAAACATCTTTAATCAAATAAAAGCAAAATAAATTCAATAAAGGAGTTAAGAAAATTTCTTGGCAGGCAATGGGTAATTGGAAACATCATTCTAATAGAGAAGGGAGTGAGGTAGCTTTAACAAAACTGAAGTTGAAGATGGCCAATACATAACAATTTAGTGTAAAGCATGACTAAAAATGGCCTAGAAGCCAAAATGAAAAGGTAAAATCAATCAATTTTTTCTGGGTTCTTTATCTAGTAATAATAGCTGCATGGTTTCTGGGAAAGGGAACAACTCAGCAGACTCTGGCAATGAGATTCACGGTTTATTGTTTGTTGTGGTACTAGGGATAGATAGAAAAGGGACTTTGCAGATGGGTGACGAACACCCTGCCATGGAGTAATACATCTCAAACTCTCATGTATCACTATGCTAATTAATAAATAAGACTCCTTGGATAAAACAGACCACCATGTCACTGTAAACAACAGAAGCATATTACGGATTATACTGTAAATTGTTCAAGAATTATATGCTAAGAATGTGTTTAAGGACAAAAGGCTGGCCTCTGATAGTTTTAGAAATTTTATCGAATATAACTATAGCCTATTATTTTCTAGAATTTTTTTCCTATTCCTATGTAATATATTTTCCCACACTCAGATCCCTTGGAATATTTTCCCAGCCACCCTCAGTCTCTGTGTTTTTTAGGGAGATGGACTTCTGAACACAGGGCTGGAGCCTGGACTCGTAGCTCTAGGCAACCCTGACTTTGTGCTTGTTCCATCTGGCCAAGGCCAAAGACAGAAGGGAACAGCCTTTTCCTGTGAACAATCTAGATAAAAGATCTAAAATACTTCCAACTGCTTTGGCTTGTCCTTTTTGTTACCTTTTTCATTTGTTTTCTCAGTTTGAAAATTTTAAATGAAGGATACTATTGGAAGTAAGCACCCTCTGGACTTGTTGCTGGGTGGACTGTTTTGATTATTGAAGAGAATACAGGGGTTTGCACTGGTTTGTTTGTTTTTCCTTCTTTTTCTTTGATTTTTTTTTTTTTTGAGGAGTGTAAAAGAAGTTTCTCAATACTAGAAAGTTCTTTTATATGCAAAAGTTTAGGCCACTTAAGAATACTTTCTTTAAGGCTATTGTCAAGAAAAACAATGCAATAATAAGGAAAGGAGAGAAGCTATGTTCAACTAACAATATCATGCGCAAAAGCTTGCAAAAAACCAAATTGATTAAGTAAAACAAACAAAAATAATGATGAAGTTGCAGAGGAAGGGAAACATTTATTTACCATTGGTAAGACTATAAACTGGTGCACCCAGTATGAAAAATCAGTATGGAGGTTTCTCAAAGAATAGACTAAGCATATTACCCAGTAATAGCATGCATGAAGATATTTAAGGACTGTAAGTCTTCCCACAGAGAGACCTGCACATCTGTGTTTACAGATGCACTACTCACAATTGCAGGAGAATGGCCATCATAGTTGGCCATTAACAAATAAAAAGAAGAAGACAACATAGTACACTGATATGAGGGAATTTTATGTAGCTGTAGGCAAATATGAAATGATGTCATTTTCAGGATATTGGTAGAAGTGGAGATAAATGTATTGAATGGAATTGTACAGATTTAAAATTGCATATCTGTATGGATGTACCTGTGCATACTTGTACATGTGTGTGTAAAGGTTGTGGAACTAGAAAGAGGATTAGAATGAGGATCTTGATGGAGGAGAGAAAAGAGAGTAATGAAATTGATTTGGCATGAAAGCTGAAAGTGCAATGAATTGGGATAAGGAAGGAAATCAGCCAGAAGGGAACAGAGGGCAGTAAGTAGGACAGTAGGGGAGGAAAAATAAAAACAAAGTATAATGACATATAATTATAGAAATGTGTTATGAAACCATTGTTTGGCATGCTAACTTTAAAAATTATTAAAAACTTTAAACACACTCATTTAGTCTTAATGACAAGAGGGCTTTAGAAAGGGATAGATAGATAGCTGATAGAAATATAGATATGCATACTTGGATATGTGTATTATATGCATATATCATGTATAAAATACATAGAATGGTGAAGGAAGGCAAGAGGTCTACATTGATTCAAATCATTATCTATAAATAAGTCCACACTGAAGAACTTGACTTGAACTTGGCTTCATCTTCCAATTCTAATCTCCAGTTATACCTCATATCAAAATATGTATGTTGAGCCTGTCATACATCACACATATTGGAAAACTTTTCTAAAAGACTGTTTAAGTATGACTCACCTATCACACAAGGTTCACACTGATTGCAGGTTTGAGCTCCAGGGCTGTATTGTTAAGAGAACTGAGAGGTACAGGGCATAAAGTGGTCCTTAGGTCCTTAACTGTGTACCCTCAGAAGAAACTGTGGGTTTCTCTGCTAGTTCTCATGAGATCCCATGATCTAACAACATGAAAAACCTGTTGTTAGACCAAGGCTGACATTTCTGCTTTCTCTGCTTCCTGGTCCAAAATGTGACCCATTGCTCTAACACAAGCTCCTACCAATGCCATCTGCATTTGCTGGGAGGTCCTAAACAGAACTGTGCTAATGCTGGCCATGTAACTTTCATCCTCTAAAACAATGAGCTAAATAAATCTTTTGTCTTTGTAAAGCTTTCTACCTCAGCTATTTCAATATAGTGATGACATTTTAATAAAATGTCCAGTAACTACATTGTCTCTACAGCTATCAAATTCCTGCTTGTCTTTCAAAACCCAGATTTGGGGAGTGAAGTCTCCCCAAAATAAGCCAGGCATAGATGTTAGCCAATGTGGAATTTTATACATACCTATAGATCTTTCCACATTGTCTGACTCTGTTTCCTATTTTATACTGCACAACTTTCATTCTGAGTTTTCCTATTTGGGTTGGGATGGGATCAAGCCAAATTCCAAAATGTGTTGAACTTGAAATCAGCATAGACAACAAAGCAAGCCTTGCACAACTTGACCTTTAAAACAGTATTTCCAAGACCTCATTTGGAAATAAGCTAACAGAATATCATCTATATGGCAACACATACTATGAATGAATTCTCAAAATGAAAATAAGGTTATTTAAATTTTATGGACTCCAAATCAGAGCATAAAGACTTGGGGTATGCTTCCTGGATCTATCTTCTGGTGACTCTGGATGGAGTGTGGCAATGGAGGAAAAGAGGAAGGAGAGACAGAAATTGTTTTAATTAGGTCCAAATATATTGGTTTTTTATTTTGTAAATGTGATGCTAACTTACAGCTTGTATTACATATTGGGTTGTTATAGATAATATTGATTTGCATAAAAGTAGCACAAAGCAGAAAACATAAAATCTACAAACCATTTTTTTCACTTTTATATTTGTCTAAAATTTAATATAGGCTTTCATTTTATTGGAAAGAAAAATATGGCATGAATAATTTACAGTATCTTGTTGTTCTAACATCACTGGAGACTATACTTGGTCTGTTTCCCTGTGCTAATTAATGTCAGCTGTAAAGGCCAAACCACTGGACTGTGACATCTTCACTTTATGCATTTTGTTTGGATTAGTGCTACTCTATGAATACTGTGGAGAGGAAATCAAGGCACAGAGACATCCATTTGCTGAAGCACTGGCAGTGTGAACAGAGTAACAAATTGGCCTCTAATTTTCTATCTACTTGTCAATTAGTGCAGCTCTCTGACCTCATCATAAAATTTTCTTTTCTGCAGTGAATGTTAGTTAACATAGAAACTCACAACTTGTCTACATGTAGAGAATAAGTGTTCAGCCACAAATGGGGACATCTGTATCACCTTCCTTCCTGGAAAGACTTAGGGATTACTGTGAAAAAAGTAGAAGAAAAATTAGAAGGACTAGAGGCTGGTAAGGGCTTGGACAAAAGAGTGTCTTCCAGATATAACAGGACCCTAAACTTATCAACTCCCAGAAGCTCAGTTTGTAGAAGATCAAGCCACTCAATATTCCAGCATAGAGTCTCCACCCCTAATTAATGAGCCATTGACAGTTTGGTGGCTTCTAAGGTGAGTCAGGTTTCTTTAAAGTGTAGCCTTTGGTGGGTCAATACCAATCTAATGGATGGATCCACACCCAACAGTATATTAGCACCACAAACTGGACTCAGTGAATTATTAAAAAGGAAGGAATTGTTGGGAGGGAATGGACAAGTATACAGATCAGGAAGTAGGGAGCTGGGGGGAAGTTGGAGTGAATATGATCAAAGTACATTATAGAATTTCAAACATGAAATTCTTCAAGACTAAATTAAAATATAAGTTTTTAGAGCAGAAATGAATGATTAGAGGATATAAGATAATATAGAAAACTGTGTATTAGCCTTGGAGAACGGCTAGACATTCTATTCTTCTCTTATTTTGGGATGGTAAGTAAGTGAAAGAGGAAGGTGGTATATTGCCATGTTGTTTTCCCCATTCCCCTGCAGACAACTTTGGACCAAAACCAACAAAAGCTTAGTCTGCTGTTGACCCGAGGAACACTCTGGAAGTTGTATCTTATTTGCTTCTTACCCTTGCCATGATATCAGACAGGTTCCCCTTATCAGTGTCTCAGTAAGAAAGACCAGAACAGAGGCGAGATTTGCCAAAGCCAGCACTAACTGGTTCTTGCCTTTTGCAACCCTTTACTCCTACAGGATCTTTGTGTGCACACTATAGGATTATGTCATTGCATATCAGGTCCCCTCCAGCTCTCAGTTCATATGGTATTAGCTGCTAGTTCTTCCTCAGTGTTAGCCTACAGTCAGTGACTTAGGATATGGTGTATAGAATCCCTACATTTCTTTCAATGCTGTACAAGCTACTGGCCTTAGCCACTTAACTTGTGCGCCCACTGGCCCTAATGTTTATCTCCTACCAGGCAGCATGAGCATTGTGAACTATTCCTGGGTCATGTATTACAAATCATTATATTCTCTTACCTTGCATAGAATTCACCTCATGGGAATACTAGGTGAGGGTATTTGTACTGAGTACCTACATCATTTCTGGCAAATGTATAAATGCAATCAACTTGTTAATGCCTCATTTTATTTAAATGATTTTCATGTCTATTTGGGTCAACTGTCTCAGCTCCTCCCTGGACTGTGTGAACTCACTCCTACACCTGCACAGTCATCAAGGCTGGGTTTAACTTGTATAATCCTGCATCATTTATTCTTGGATCTTCTTTGTTCAACTCCTTGCTTGGACCCAACAGATGCTCTCAACTTGTCTTCAGGGTACACTTGAACAGATAGCCAGAATGCTGGTATGAAAAGGTCTTCATTATCTAGATGAACTCTTCTGAGTGATGTCTAGGCTACATCCTCTGATCTCACCTATACTCAACTGCTCTGGAATGCTGGAAAACCCTATTGAAATATATTTGTCTCTTCTCAGAGTCACAATTACCTTAGAATCCTGCAGATCAAGATAGGCTCTTATTTTCATTGAAGTTTCCTGAACCCCACGGACAAGTGTCACCCCAAGGTTACAATTCCCTGCTCTGTGTTGACACAAGTCTCTATAAAAACCTTCACCATGAGATGAAATACATCATGGTGTGCTGTGTGAGGATTTCAACTGAATAGTACCATTTCCTTTTGGAGACTCATGGGGCTTAAGAAAGAAACCTTGTAAGTCTCAGGAAGCCCCTAAAACTTAGAAAATTCGCAAAGCCTCTCCCCAAGATTACATATACAGAACACTTGCTGAGGAGAGTAGACCCTGAACAACTAAGTTTCCTTCATGTCTCCCAGCAACCTCCAAGAGTGCAGCTTTTGTGAATCCTCACTCATTCTGGGGTAGATATTTTGGTTATGCTGCTATATTTGAGTCATCCATGTTCCTGTAAATAATCCTTCACCCATGCTCTGAACGTAAGCCCAATAAACCCTAGGTTCACTGTGATAGGTGCTGGTGGAAGTTGCTTTGGTCTGTCATTGGTGTCACACCTAGGATAAATTGATGCTTGTCCATGTCTCATGTCAGTGAGAGTTTGCACACTCACTACTCAGTTATTTGCTGCCAGTCAGAATTCTGAAGAACGTTAAATTGCTCAGGCATATATGTGATGAACAGAGAACCTGATGAATGGAGTTTTTTTTTAAAGGAATGAACAAATTAAATGACACAGGATTGGTTTCCTGGGAATTAAAATAAAAATGGTGCTGAAGGCAGGGTGAAACACGGGGGAAAACAAAAAACAAAAAAACACTATCAGCCCTCTCATTTCATTTGTCTCCTGTTCTGCTCTGGGTTAGCAGCAGGGTCTGTGCCATGTAAATTCTGAGGGATGGTGAAGAAGCAGGGTACAGGCAGTAAAAATGTGAGAAGTCAGAATAAGGTCTGACCTCATAAATACAGGTATGGATTACAAGGGGATAACAGGAGAGTTACTGAACTTGATAAATAGGAGAGTGGAAGGAAGGACGGGGACCACAAGCCACAAGGTAAGGCCAAGATGCTATATATAAGTGGTGGCACACCTCATGGCTGTTACTGCTAAAATGTGGCAGTGAAGGACAGGTGCCATTAAAGTTACCAGGAACCGGATCTTTTAAAGACATGGATGACTGGCTGAGTCAATAGTCTTCAGAGAAATCTGCTTGTCATCTCACCCCTTGAACTTAGTCAGAGTGGAGCAAGCTTTTGTTCTGTTTTCAAATGTGCTGGTTATAAAAACCCAGAATCATAACAGGGCCATAGCTCAGTTGAACTCCAGACAGATGAGCACAGTCTCTAGACCTAGAGTCTGACTCTAGGTGTAACTAGCTTTACTACTGACTTGGAAAGAAATCAGGGACATGGGAGAGATGCTCAACAGTTGAGACACATGCTGCACTTTCAGAGGACAAGATCTGCTTCCCAGCTCCTAGGCATCGGATGCTATCCTCTTGGCCTCCTTAAGTACCTGCATGCATGTACACACACACACACACACACACACACACACACACACACACACACACACACAGTGAAATAAATAATAAACATGTTAAAGAAAGAAATCAGAAGTTCACCCAATGGAGTATTATTCAGCTGTTAAAACAAGGACACCAGGAAGTTCGAAGGCAAGTGGATGGAACTAGAGAAAATAATTCTGAGCCAGACCATGGTGGCACACACTTTTAATCCCAGCACTCAAGAGGCAGAGGCAAGTGGATCTCTGTGAGTTCAAGGCCAAACTGTTCTACAGAGAAAGTGCCAGGATAGGCTCCAAAGCTACAAAGAGAAGCCCTGTCTTGAAAAACAAAACAAAGCAAAACAAAACAAAAACGTAATCCTGAATGAGGTAATCCAGAGTGAGAAAGACAAACATGTTATTTACTAAATCATAAGTGGATATTAACTGTAAAATAAAGGATAACAATGCTACAATCCACAGATGCAGAGACTAAGAAGCAAGGAGGGTTCATGGGGCAGGAGATGCTATGATCTCTGTGGAAAGGGGAAATAGAAGAGATTTCATGAATGAACAGAGGGAAGGTTAATGGGAACAAGAGAGATCAGGCTGGGTCAGGAAATGGATGGGGAGAGTATTTAAAGAGAGTTTTGGAAATGGTTCCAACAAAAACCTGGTGCAAGGGACTCTCCCAGGAATCTACAAGAATGACCCCAGCTAAGACTTTTAGCAATAGTGGATATGTAACCTGAATTGGTCATCTCTTGTGACCAGATTGATGCTTAGTCCAATTGTCATTAGAGAGGCTTCATGCAGCAACTGATGGAAACAGATGCAGACCCACAGCCAAACATTAGGCCAAGTATGGGGAATCATGCAGAAGAGGTGGGTGAAGGATTATAGGAGCGAGAAGGGTCAAGGACATCACAAGAAAACCCACAGAATCAACTAACCTGAGCTTATAAGGACTCACAGAGACTGAACTAACAATCAGGGAGCCTGCATGGGACTGACATAGGCACTCTGCATATTAGTGACACTTGGGTAGCTTGATCTTCTTGTGGAACTCCTAACAGTAGGACCAGGGGCTGCCTCTGACTCATCTTGGGAACCTCATACTTGGGTTGCCTTGCCCAGCCTTAATTCATGGGGGGAATGTTTAGTTTCACTGCAACTTAATATGTCATGTTTTGTTGATACTCATGGAAGGCCTGCCCTTTTCTAAATAGAAATTGAGAAGAAGTGGATACGAAGGCAGAGACGAGGTAGTGGGGAGAGACTGGGAGAAGGAAGGAGGGAAATATGGAGCCCAAATGTAAAACAAACAAACTTATTTTTACAAAGAAAGAAATCAGGACTGAAAGAGGGTGGGGGTCCTCAATAGCACAGTGCTTGTCAAAGAAGAAAGTATGTGTTGTATCCCTATTACACACTTCAAAAAGATGGATGGAAGGGATATAAAGAGGGGGGAAATATGATGTTGAGCACAGACCTTGTTTCCATACTTCAGATTGTCACCAACCAAGCAAAGTGTTTCAAATTTGGCACATCAATTTTTGTGACCTGTGTGACTAGGATAGTAAGTTTCCAAACTGTCTTGTTTTTCCTGGCTTCTTATGCTGGAAAAGGAAGTTTCAGTAGTGAGAAAGTATATGTGTATAGTGGTAGTGGGGTTACTATAGTTCCAACTTTAAGAAACTTAGTTCCTTCCTATCTGCATGACATGGAAAATATACAAGATTGTATGCTATTGTGGTTTAATAAGGATCTGGATAAACAATTAGGGTGAACTGATGTTTATTCAGGGAGAAATAACTCACAACATAGACAAGTGAACACCAGCAGGTTGCCTGTCCCAAGGATGCCTCCTGAAGTTCTCCTCTCCCTATGCTGCAAGCAAGAGAGCATTTCCCCTTCTCCTCAGACCTAGTTCCACAGGTCACTTCTGCCCCTGGCTCCACCCACAATGGGCGTGGTCAGTGCCATAGAAGGAGACAAAATGAATATCCCACTACAGCAAACCTAAGTCATCCTATCTTCCTCCTGCTTCTTTTGTGGCCTTCATCACTCTTTAACAGTTCTTTTCCTTCTCTGAGTGTGTTGTTCAAACCCAATCTATCCAACCCAGACACCACACATCCAAGAATCACTTTTAATGAGCTCTCCATACCAGGTCATAAGTCACCTGCTCTCAGCACTCCATGGACAGGAACCAGACAATTAAGGGAAGTATCTGTGACCCAGTGTCCTGGGTCTGACCACTCTGCTTTGCTTGTTCCTTCCCAGGAGAAACATGAAAAATACTTTTGCTTACACTGGCTCCTCCCTGCCTGCCTCCTCACTAACTTTGGTGCTCCCCCTGGTGGATCCAAATGGAGCATTTGTCAGTTTTCAGGAGGGCCTTAAATAATAAACTTCAGAAACATCACTGCGAGGTCTGTCTGCTTTATTATACACCAGTATTTCTGAGGGTCTTGTATCTTAGGTGTGCATGTATGTAAGAGGTTTGAGATGTGGGGGTAGAAAATCTGATTGTCTAGTTATCTCTAGAGAAAATGGATTCTAAACATAAACAAAAAAATTTTTTTTTAGGGGGGGAGTTGTCAAACTGCAGTATAGATGTATTATTTGAGAGCAGCTTTGAAGTAAACTCATTGTGTTCCCAGGTGCTCCAAGTCACCTAATGTGCTTGCTTTCTTCTAACCATGTGGCACTAATATCACTGTCCTCTCCATTTGCAAGATATGACTTTCTGGCCTGTCAGGCTGGCAACTTGTCACTACACTCCCTAAAAAGGCTGTCAAATTCTGATTTAAATTATACACAACCCAGCAACAGACTATACAGTAACAAATTCAGGGGCTCTGAGTTGCTTCTTTACCAAATAACCTCAGTGACAGATGCCCTCAAAGCCATTTGGTTGGCACCTTGGTATGGAATGTTGTAAATAATAGGTAGATGCCCAGGTTTCTGGTGGTATCTTAGAGGGTCCTCATTCACTCCTCATCTGGGTCCTTCCCTTCTCTTCTTTTCTTTTCTTTTCTTTTCTTTTCTTTTCATCCACTGAAGAACACCAGAAACCTTTTTGGCATCTCATATCTCCATCACGTCAGTTGATTTATGTGACCTCATAACATTGCCTGTTCTAGGACTCAATGGGAAAGGCAGACATTAGGGTGATACTTGATACCTTGCCCTAGGAACTAGAATGTTGACGAGGCAATCAATTTTTAGATACTAAAACGAATCTCGTTATGGGAATATAATTTAAATTTACAGGTTATTGTTCAGTATGATAAAGAAAGTTTCTGCATGACAGATATTCCTCAGTATTTTCAGAGATCCAGATAAGAATAAGTTTGTCTGTGGGGATTGGGTGTGGTTTAGCAAGCAAGAGCACTATTGGGTCTGGTAAAGGAAGTGGGTTATCTTTTAGCATCAACATGGTGGCTCACAGTCATCCATTGACATGCATGCTGTATACATACATGCATGAAGACAAAAATCATATGTAAAAAATACAAAACAAGGGTTTTTTATTGCTACTGTGATATGACATATAAGAAAATAAGATGTGTTTTTACTATGGTTTAATTGATTTCCATTTCCTCAGTGCTTGCTTCCACAAATAAACTATTCCAAGCCCTTAATTTCAGTAGCAGTGAATGAGAATAAGGTATTTAAGGATGTAACTAAGAGGACTTAAGGCCTGCCCTAAAGCTATGGCGTTTTAACATGATAATGGTATGGTGAGTCCTTACCATGAAATTATTTCATTGCTACTTCATAACTGTAATTTTGCTACTGTTATGAATAATAGTGTAAATATCTGATATTCAAGATGTCTGATATGTGACCCCTAAAGCTGTCACGGCCCACAGAAGGAGAACCACTGGCTAAGGGTGTTGTGACAGCCTAGTAGTGGAGTACTTGTCTAATACACATAAGGTGCTGGGTTCTATCCATAGCAAAGAAAAGTCAAGAATAAAAGGAAGAACGTGTGTCAAGGATCTTAGTTTGAGCTCATTATCTGTTAACTGACTTAACACAAATTCCAGTGGCAAATAAAAGAACTAGACAGAGGAATATTGAAGCTGTAAGTAAAGAAATGCCAGCACAGTTTGAAGAAGTGAGGAAAGATTCTCCCCCAGAGCCTCCTACGTGACCATAATTCTATCAAATGCCTTGATTTCAGATCTTTTATAGAACTGTTAGAGAATATGTTTTGGTGGGCTTAAGCTGGCCAGTTGTTGACATCAGACCTAGGAAACAATATACTGTTCTATGTACATTCAATGTCCAAATAATAATGACAATCAAATATCTTTGTCTCCAAATGTTTACAGATCACTGTATTGAACTCACATCTGGCAAGTTTCATTCAGCACTTTTCTCTGTAAGCAGACAAAGCTAAGTGACAGCAACCAAATCTTATAGAACACCAAATGGAACAGCACCCACAGAGCCTGGTGCTGCATCTGTCTCTTCTTTGGCATCATGATGAGCTTGCTCCCATGGTTTCCACATTGTCACAGAGTGCTGATAACAAGTTCAGCCTGGAACCTTTCCCAAGTTGGCAGACCCTTTAGCTGACAATTTTATTGCTTGTGTCCATAGAAGACTTCCTTTGATAGCACAATGGAAATTACATTGCTCTGACACTTGTGAAAGCCATCTCTTCACCATTTCCTAAGCACCCTTCTAAATATTCTTTTTCATGTCCAGAAAGGCTGACATAGAAGGGTCTCTGGAGCTAAAAGACGTGACAATCTAGCATAATCAATGAGAAACAGGTCTCATGTCAGCAAGAGATCCTATCTCACAAAATAAAAGTCAGACAGATATGCTGAAGAATGACACCTGCTGCTAACCTCTGGCTCTCACATAAATGTACACATGCATATACACACATATTCACACACATACATGCACACACACACGAGTGTCTTATTGCACCATCAGATTTTATGGTGTGCCATATTTCAAGAAAAACATGGTTAGTATTAATTTTGGAAACATGATTATTATACTCAGCTGCATTTCCTCTTTTTATCCCAGAGTAATTCAGGCTTTCCTTTAATGATTATAAGCTGACAAAACAAAGTTAATATCAAATGATGTCTATGATCATTTTCCAAAGATTCTGAGTTTCATTTGGGTCTACAAAGTTCAAAATACTTGTTTATTTTCATGAGTTGAGCTTGTTAGCAGATGAACCCAAGAGTTACCTCTGAGTTTCTCCCAAGTGATTAGAAAATAAATGATTACAGAAAAAGTGTTGACAGTCAGAAAACTGATTTGTTCAAACACAAAATGATTCTTAAATAGATTCAGGTCTTGAAGTTCATTTTCAAAGATGGAATAGCCTTCTCTATAAAGAACCACATTGCATGGGCGGAGCTCATGCCAGCCATCTACTTTTGAACTTGGTGAAGAAATGCAGCAATTAACTACAGCATGAGGAAATTTCATTACCTGGTTCATTTGTGGGAGGATAAAACAGAACTTTCATCAGCTGGTTTATGTGACTCCTAACATCTCAGGAAATGAGAGACTGACAGTGAGTGACTCAGATATGTACAAAATGGGCATTTGTGTAAAAGGACGCTATCACATAAATCATCTTCCCCTCATTTCTCCCTATGTGTTTGGTGTTGATATCAAGAAATAATCAAGCTGAAAACATCAAGCTTACCAATGTACGTTCATGGATGGTCACCCTCCACTAAGCCATCCCCACAGGTTCCAGAGAAATTGTGTATGTTTTAGCTCCACTCAGTTACTGGTTTATCTTGCAAAATTTTACAATTATTAGAATTTGCACTCAACGTATCCTGATTCCTACCATTCTGAATATAATCACATTATCTAATTCATACTAAGGCATACGTGCCTGATATCATTTAGTGTTTGCCTGAAGTGCCAATGACTATTGACACAATGGAGCTCTGTTTGCTTCATCTAGCCTGATATTCTGTCAGAAATAGAAAAAAAATAAAGCAAAAATTGAATAATAGAAATAAATTCTTAAAGTAGAAAATGATAGCATGAAGTCTAAAGTGCAATTTCAGAGGGAGATTCTTACTCAAGTGTGACTAGGAATTTGGTCAAGTCCCTGAACTGGCCTTCAATGTCTACAGCAGTCATCAACAGATGAAGCAGAGCCTTCAGTGTCATGTATGAGACTCTGAGTGCACCCAGTCTTACCCTGGATAAAGCTGTACCTGACTGCACTGAAAGGGAGGACAGGGGAACAGTGCCACTTCTCTCAAATGGCACATCAATGTATCAGTGGCACTTTGCCGATAATATAACAATGTTTTTGGAAGGGACAAAAAGGGATGGAAGACGTGGTTTCCAAGAAATACTTCCAACCAGAAAGCAACAGTTGCTGGGGAGATGGCTCAGTGGGGTAAAGGGCATGTCCTGCAAGCAAGGGGACTAGAGATTCCTGAACCCATCTCAGTACCCGACAGTGTCAGTGCATGCCAAGTATGTGAGAAGCACAGGTTAAAGATCCTCAGAGCAAGCTAGACTAGCTAATAGGTGAGCTCAGTTTATAAGCTGAAGAACAGACAATGAACCTGACACCAACTTCTGGTCTCTCTCTCTCTCACTACACACAAACACAAACACACACACACACACACACACACACACACACACATGCCACACACACACACGTGCATGCACACACACACACACACACACACACACTGAGGCAAAAAAGGTGACATTTACATTCTGGTTATAATTATAATATTTCATAATATTTACATTCCATGTATATGTATGTACCTGTGCCCTTCTCCCAGCATGGTAAATATTCATAAGGAAAAGTAAATGGGAAATGTGCCCTGGCTTCTCATCAGTTCATTTGGATCTGTGTCTATTTTTACAGCTTTTTTTAATTTAATAAATTGAAGGTCAAAAATCAACTCTGGGCTATGAATAGATATCACAGCAATCACTTTTGCAGCATCATGGAAACAGACATCACATTGTCTCCATCAAGCATTGATGATAGCTTCCAGCATTCTGTACTCTTGTTTAAATATAAAATAAAGGCGATAGTTCCCTTCAGGGCTAGCTTTGAAGCATCTTTTACAGTATTGTTGAATATTTGAAAATTGAGTTAAGAAATCATTAGGCAGCCACATTGGGGCAAACGAAAACAATTGAAAGTGTAAGGAAGCAATCATGTTAGTAGCTGCATGCTCAATACTTTCAGGGAACACTCGTCTCCTTGTTCTTAGAGACAGCCAGCACGGAATTTTTCAAGATAGTCTTTCTTTGCTTTAAGAACTATAATGTAATTATCTTTCTCTATGTTTCATAATCTTTTCCTCCTGATGTTTAAACCACGGTAAGTAAAGACTTCCCTCAGAGGCTCCCAGTGACCTGAGCCAGGTATTAAAGATGGACCTGCTACTGAACTGCTGTGGCTGTCAGCTCTTCAAGACAAAATCATCAAAGCTAAAAGCTCCCTTTTACCTCTTTGTAGCCTCTGGAGACAAAGTAGCTAGGAATGGAGGGTGTGCTGGAAAGATCAATATCTCTCTGTGTCTATCTCTCTGTGTCTCTGTCTGTCTCTCTCTCCCTCTGTCTCTCTCTCGATTTATTGTGAGAAAATACATACAGCATAAAAACTTACCATTTGAAGCTCTAACTAATTCAGTTCACTGGCTTTATCTATATGCAGAGTGTTGTATAATTACAGTCACCATACAGTACTGGGAATTTTTCCCCACCTTCCCAAAGTGAGTCTATTATTTAAGTCCCAAACTAAGTCTGTACCTGTTAAATAACCACTCCTTGTTATTTCCTCTCGCAGGTCGTAGAGACCATCATTCTACTCTCTGTGGTTCTGAATTTGACTACCCCAGGCATTTTACATAGCCGAATATCTTCAATGTCATCCATGTTGTAGCATGTCAGATCCCGTTTCTTTTTAAGCTTGAATAATACTCTATATTATACATAGACCAAGTGGTAATTATCTACACCCCACACTCAAATGTTGATGACTAGAGCATTCCCTTGTCACTTTGTTTTGATACTGGCTTTCATTTTGCTACTTAGCACATTGGGATCTCAGGCTCATAGACAAGTTGAAATTCCTTCCTATAGAGGGAAATGAAAATTGCATGAGGAGGACCAAACAATTCACCTATTTGCACACATTTTTAAACTCTCTCTTCTGGAGGAGGATAATCTAAATATGTCTTCCTTTTCCTAGTGCAACTAAGGTAATGAAAAAATCCTGCCATTTACCACACTTTCACTAAAACGTTAGCACAAGAACTAGATAGTATTTAGATATATATGAAATTGGTTGTCTATTTATTTAGAGAATTGCCTCTCTAGTATATAATACTACGAATACATGCCTCAAATGTAAAAAAAGAAAATGTATCAGCAAGATACTAAGCAAATATTCACTTCCCGGGGGGGGGAATCAAACCTCCATTTCCTTATCTTTGGAGAAAAAGTACTTAAGGTACCCATCCTGTAACTATACAAATGACTTTTCCAATTATCATGAAAAAAAAAATCCAAACGTGAAAGTCTACCACATGTGAAAACAAATACATTAAGTATGATCCATTAATATTTGCTCAAGCCATCTTTTATCACAGGGTATTTTGTTCTCTGTTCCTTTAGTGGCATCATGGGGAGGCAATGGCATCTTACTCAGCCACTTGATATTAGTGGATAGATTTTCTAGATCTGGGCAGAATTCTCTTGCATTACTTAATGGAATCTTCAACAGAACACTTTATATAACTGATTAAACAGCTACTTGGAAAAAAATGACAGTGCACCAAATTTTCAAAAGAACAAGAGTGTCAGAACTGGTCTCTTACAGTGTAAGTAGGAACTAAAAAGTCTGGGAAGACTTCATTAAACAACAAAGGAACAACCTCGTGGCCAGCCCTAAATTCAAGATTAACTTTCTAGATGTCTTTGCTCTGACATCTTTGTCAGAGCATGTGGCCTCCATGTGGTTTAGGCTTTTATGGAGTCAGTTTTTCCAAGGTTTTCAAGATCTGCAGGTGACCTCATTTAAGCTGAATACACAAGTACTGCACTGACAATGCATCCAGCTGCCCCATTCTGGATGGTGAAGGGTAGCTAGCCTTGTGTGTTTGTCCTCTCTAGGATTACAGCAGGCAGATCTCACTTCCTCTGAATTTTGTCCATCACATAGAAAAGGCCAATTAAAGCATGGCAAATATGTAATAACCTTGGGTCAGGTATCATTTCTTTCCCAACATGGAAAACACTTATTGGGGATATTTGGGAATTTGTATAGCTATGTTTTGAGAGGGTTTGAGATAGGTGGCCACTAAAACATTTTGGTAGTTAAGTATTTGTAAATGCAAAGCACCCTAGCTCCTGCAATTTACGAAATAGGACCTAGGCAAGCAGCCCATCTGAAGTTTCATTCCCTGCTTTGACAATTAAGGATAAGCCAGATGTGGTAGCACATAAACATGTGAGCCAGAGTAGGCAGGTCTTTGTGAATTCTGAGCCAGGTTGGCTTACATAGTGAGTTTCAGGACAAACAAAGCTTCAGAGTGAGACCTTGTCTCAAAAACACCAATAAACTGGCAACAAAAAAGCAAGGGTAATAACAGTATCTTTGCTCCAGGAATGCCAAGAATGTAAAGATCAATCCTGGTGAGATTCATAGCTACAACAAAATCAGTACTCAGGTAATAGTGGCCACCAATCTCAGTAACTCAAAACGTTTCACAATTGCAGCCATCAATCACAAACAATTATTAGTCTAGTGAAGTTCTATATTCTCATCCAGAGACACATAAGCAAAATCAGTGGAGAAACATCTATGGGAAAGTGCTAAGCCAGGTCCTTTAGGATCTGACATTCATAGAAATTTTAAGCCACACTTTATAAAAGCAAATGGTATAAAATGAAGTATTCAAAATTAAATGAAATACAAGGCCTCATAAGTGGTCCTGTGCAAGTGAAATGCCCGAGAACTTAAGGGACAGTAACTAGCATGTGAATTTACCTCTGCACAGTTTTCTCATAAACTGCTCAAATTATGAGTGTCTCTCAAAAGGTCCAATGGGATTGACTTATGGCATTTAACAAGGGTGACATAAATTTTCTGGAAAGAATGTTTGATAGATGGCTACTAATAGGAAGGAGTCGTGGGATACAACTTCAGTAGTCAGGTGGTCTGGGGACTCAAGCTGGCCAGTTAGTGAAAATTTAGCAGTAGCCAAGGGCTGACATCCCTCTGAGACATGTTTCTCCCTGTGCCATTAGGTCTCCCTTGGCCTAAAATAATTTCTCTTAATCATTAACGAGTTCATTTTGTAGTACTAACTAGGCATTCTACCCACATTCTTGGTGGCCTTATGAGCTGTGATTCTTGAACTTGTCAGGCTGGCTAGCTGATTCTAGGTTCAGAATAATACTCTATAACTTCCTCATTCTAGTTATAACTGAGTATAAGAAAAATAGAAACAACAGAACAAGTTGAATATCTAAGCTCCACTACTTTGGTTAATGCTAAGCTAGATAACAAAACCACAATATAATACATGTATATCCAGAAAACTGTAAATATGCTAATGTGGACAGGGGACTCATAAGACCTTAACTCTACACACAGAACTACATGCAACTAGAGAAGGCTGAGATCAGGAGAAATAGTCTTTACCAGGGAAGAGTGCAATGATTGGTTATACAAATATATATATATATATATATATATATATATATATATATATATATGCAGAAATACTATCATATGGACAGTGCAGGTTACTATATATATATATATATATATATATATAGTGTGAATGCACATGGAATAACTATTAATAAAAAGAGTCAATTAATTTGATAGAGAAAGGAGGGGTATGGGGGAAGATTGGGAAGGAAGAAGGGAGAAATAATGTAATTATAATTTCAAAAAACAAAAGGTGATTTTAAAACAACTGAGGTTTGTGTCATGTCACAAAGCTAACTTTTATGGTGCATTTCTTCAACATTCATATTATCTACATATAAGCATAAAAGTTTAAAGATTAACAAACTTTATCAAATGTCCTATTTGGGATAACACTAGATTTTATTTCTCCATTGATACTCTATAATTTGCTTACTCAACTGTCCCTTTTCTACAAATGCAACCAGAAACTACAATGTGAGTCTATAGTGCAAGACTTCAGAATGGCCATATGGAGGGGGAGGGAGTCACAAGCATTATGGAAAGATGGAAAAGCAATGAGTCCCAGACACTGCAAAGGAGCAGGCACCTCATGCAAAGGCTTTAGAACACTGCAAATCAGAACTAAAACAGAGCATGCTTGAAACAACTTTTGGCCCAACAAATACACTCCTAGATAGACATTCAACATAAATACACTGATATTTACCAAAGTGAACAGCAAAGAGTTCATATCAACATTATTTCTCATAGTTCATTAATGAAATCCACTCTTATCCCCACCAACAAATGAATGGCTAAGTGATTTATAAAATAGTCATTCTAAGAATTTCTACAACAGTGGAAATGAACTGCAACTATATGCCACTAAATGAATGAAAGGAGATAAAAGTTTTCAAAAGGCATCACTAATCCATAGAATTCAGGATAGTATTATGCCTGGCTGATTGGTGGTTGTATGGAGCCTCAGATGACCTACTCATGTTAATTTTCTTGTTCTGACTAAAGCCTCAGCGTTTAGACGCTTACTTTGTAAAGATTTGACTTTTCCATATGCCACATGTACATTTACCTTCATGTATAGCATATTCATAAAAAAGCTGAAATGATGGAAACTTTCAATATGGTAGTATCACAATTTGAAGAACAATGATACAAGATTATGCAATTTCGAAGTCTGGAAACCACTTAATTTTAGGTTTCTGAGAAAGTCACACATAAAAAATCAAATGACATCTTTCCTGTTTCTGGGCGAGGAGCATACAGCCATGAAGTGATGGAATAAGTCACATGGAAGAGTGGCTTCAGAAACAGCTACAAGATCAAAATATTTCATACAAATCTGCACTAAACAAATTTCCCTAGAAAGAAGTGTAGTATTATCAAATTTAAGATAAACACATTTTCTCCAAAGGTCTTTCTCATTTCCTGCCATTTTCTACTTTGGCACATCCTGCTCTGTAATGATGTCCCCTCTTGCAAGGGTTTAATCAATAGACTTAAGAACACTCACTCAAGAAGAATTTTCCATGAACCTTTTTCTACAGAAATTTTCCTTGCTCACCTCCAGTTTTCATTTCCTGTCTCTTGACCTGTTTTTAACTTATTTCAAAGTTAATTTGAAATGTCTAACCTGTTGCAACATGTAGTCCATATCAGGGTAGTTTTAATCAGAAACATCTTGAAAATTTAATTAAATATCAAAGTGTTTGTCTACAGTTCCAAAACAGCCCTCCTTTCCAATAAAGTTGAGGGCACAATGACCAAGACTGATGTTAAGACTTCTATGAGCTGTTTTCAAAGATAAACCTAGTGGTTCATTTACTGAGACCTGGCAAAGACAACAGGTCAGACATTTCATGCTAAAAAGAATACAAAGAAATGAAAAAAAATAAAAAGAAACAAAACACTCAAACCCTAAAGAACAAAAGCATTAGGGAACAAAGGACAGAAGGAAATATATTATGCCCTACCTCTTCTTTAGTAGCAGAGTCATACTTAAGTGGTCTAAAGTGTTCTTGGTAGTGGTGATTTGTTATGGATTTTCATTTGTCTATGTTTGGTTTTGATTTGGTTTTATATGTTTAAATTTAGTGCACACACTCTATTCAGCCACTCATGGGAAGGACTCATACAAGAAGGGTTTGGTTCTTGGTGTCTTCTCTTTCAAAGAGGACAGAGGCCCCTATTTTCTCTTAAATCCCAGCACTTGGGAGGAAGAGGCAGGAGGATGGAAGCATCACAAAAAAAACATAAATAAATATGGCTGCTCTTCAAGTATACTTATTGGGCCTTTTATAACTGCTTGTACTTATAGAGGGCTCTCAGTTTGGGCCACCTTTCAGAGTGTAACCATCCCTGTCATAATGAGCAATTGGGAGTTGAATATATGTTTATAGCTTGCTCCCTTGGCTATACTAAATGTCTGGGATTGTTCCCCTCATTTGCTTTGTACTGTCTGGTATTTTCCATTAACCTATGAGGGGTAATGGTGGGTTATGCTTCCCTGTCACTATTGTGTTCATTGCTGCTGCTGCTGTTTCAGTGAATCAACAACTCCTCATTGAAAAATGTACTTTTTAGTTTTTTTTTTTTTTCCTGGAGAACTTTCCTTTGGCATTTGATTAGCAGAAAGGGGATCTGGGGTAGTATTTTTTTCTCCTTACTCCAGGAAGTGACAAGAAATCACATTGCTTGCCCTGACTCTACCCTGGCACATGAATGAATTACCAGAAATCTCCAATTTCTTAAATACCTCCTAGCAAAGAAAGAAAATCAATCACAAACCATCTCCCTACTCTTTCATTCTCAACCTAAAAAGATGATACCTATTGGCTGTTTCTTGCCTATTTTCCTTACCATCTGGCCAAAGTAACTGACAGGTTGACTCCAAAGGATTGAGAGTCTGCAGCATCCAAATAGGGCATACGCTGATGGCAACGAAAAGTTCCATGTGAAATCTAAAACCTTCCTATCCAACTGTGCATCATTGTGGAAATAAGTTGCTCCCTATAAAAGGGAGAGGGTTGTAAATGTTTTAGATGGTGATAAATTACAGATTTTGTTGTGAAGGCTAATGAATTTCATCAAATGAAAGTTGCCCTAAATATTTTGAGTAGTTCCTCTAAACAGATGTTTGCAAGATCAGTGTCCCCCAGTATGAGAAAGAAGACCTCAGTGCATATGCATTACATACGTATTCTTGTAGTGTTTATTTAAATTAGTACATGATTAGATTTGACAAAATTTGTAATAACTATCAAGTATCTGTCTGTATATTATAATATGAAAAAGTATTTAAATAATAACAACTTAAGACAAGGCATGTTTCATTGTAATATTCCCAAAGAACTATTTCCATTTTGATAAGGCATTTAATTACTAACAATGAATACAATAGCAATACCATTAAGTTGAAAAATAAAATTCACTCTTTTGAAATTAGTATTTATTTGATGCTGTGTTTAGGCATTTATTCACTAAATTTTGTTTGGAATTCTAAAGCACAGTACACCAAAGAGCAACTGTGAAATATTTGGGAAGAATAAGAACTTATTTTTACTATTACCTGGAACTTATAAATATTTCTTCTAAAAATACTCATTTATAATTTCAAATGGATAACAAACTAAATGTTGGATAAAAATGTTTTGTCTATTTCATATGGTGCATTTTAAAATTCTTCATTTTGGGAGTTGGTAAACAGTATAGACAGTATAGAGATTCTTTAACAAACGACCGTGGATTAAACACACAACATATTAAAGACCTGTTTTCAGGAATGCAGTCTCTGTAGCTTTATTGGTCAAAGTGTCTGCCTAGTGAGGGCACATTTTCAAGAGAGAAGGAATATAGTTTAAATTGGATATCACACTTGTCTGCATTCTTGTTCCCCAAACCAGAAGGGACATGTTTTTCTCAATACAGTTAAACCAAATATGCACAACCAGCCTGAATCACCATATTATCATTGCTATCTTCAATTAATTACCTGAAAAGAAAATGACACACTTCCACGGCAATGAAAAGTATTACTTATTTTAATTACTTATCTCAGAATATTGGATAAAACATCCCACATGCTGTCATATCCTGTTTGTAAAGGTCAATTCTACTATTATCAATGACAAAGTCTCTAATTTTTTTATAGTAGAGGATATTATATTATTAACAGAAATAATGGATGCAACTATTAACATCACTAAAATTGTAATTATTTAAACGAAAATTCTCTAAACAAGGGGGGGGCATATCATGAAACTGGTTCCTTTTTTTGACAAAGAATCAAATAAAGCGGAATGAAGAATAAAGATATACATGCCAATTATTTCAGAATTAGGTGGCAGGCCATGGAATATTTGTAAGGGATTCTAAGCTTGTAGAAGGATGGAAGTATGAATTAAGGAATATGTGATATATTAGTTTGAATGAGAATGGCTCCCATTTTAATGCTTGGTCCCCAGTTAGTGGAACTGTTTGGACAGGATCAGGAGGCATGGCCTTATTGGAGGAGGTGTGTCACTGCAGGTGGGCTTTGGGATCTCAAAACTTCACACCATTACCAGTCTCTCTCCTTTTGGAGTAGGATATAAGCTCTTAGCTGTTGTTCCAACACCACGCCTGTCTGCTTGCTGCCATCTCCCCACCTTGATGATCATGGACTAGCACTCTGAAACTGTAAGTCTCCGGTTAAATGCTTCCTTTTATAAGTTGCCCTATTTGTGGTGTTCATCACAGCAATAGAACAGCAACAAGGGAACATGGGTAATATTATTAATCAGCCACACATCAGTTACCTATAGTGAGGATGAGTCTGCAAAGTTTACTGATAGGACAACCTAATCAAAGAAATTTTGGATATACCCTTGCAAGGTTACATCAGGAATATATGCTCAATGCAAGATCAGCCTGAATTTAGGCCAAGGACTATGGTTATGCCTTGTTCTCTCTTCCTTCATTTATATTTTCCAAAGGTAACCTCAGTTTGTTTTTGTTGCTTGTAAAACTTTATTATCTAAAAAAATACTTTCTTTATTCTCTGTTCAATTGTAATTTTTTTTCACTCATGAAAACTTTCATTATCCATCACTATCATCATTCTAATAACATAGCAAATATCTGTTAACTGATTTGTTTTTTCTACAATTGGATTTAAATTTTTATAACAGTGTGAATTACTCATACACTTTCAAGAGTTCAGATATTTAAAGACTTTTTAAGGGAAATATATTCCAAAGGCAGATTATTCAAAGGTTACGGGAAGTAGTAAAGGTACTTCCTGTTTCATAATAATTTCCTGTTCATAAAACAGCTATTAAACATATTTTGGAAAGTTCCTTTTGGTTTTCTAATGTTAGGAAGGAATGGAGGCTCTGTGCTTGTTAGGCAAGCTTTCAACCAGTGAGGTATAGATTCAACCATTAGCTAATACTTTTTATAAATTCAGAGAGAAAGTTACATGACAGCTCCTTGTCAAATTTCTAAGCCTTAAACATACCATAGATCGCTATATTTTGAAAGGCTAGAAAGAGTGACAGTGTTTCATAAATTGGAATAGTTTTAGTGTTCAATAAAGTTACAATTAGCCTAGTAGAACTACATTGGCTGAATAAGTTAGGGATTTGCTGTCAAATAAGTCTCAGAGTACAACACAAATCATATATCCATGTCACACAATGTCAACTTAGCCTCTAGGGAGTAGGTAAAGGCTAATAAAACTCAGGTACATGGAGAATTCTATAGCTTTCCTAATTGTTAAAGATTTACCATCTTTAGTTTTGGTTAATAGTTCATCAGCACAGAGAAGCCGACTGCTACCATCACCTGAGTCTAATTCATTGGGAAATTACTGGTCCTTCCTGCAACTGGTAACAAAGAACTAGGGGGCAGGGAAAGGGTGTGCTTTCTCAAACCAATCTAGGGTAGAATAGGAAAGAAAGCATGAAGAAATTCATAAGTAGACCATTAGAATGTATCTTCCTCTCCTCATAAACTATAGGAGACCATCTCCTTGCATAAATTCCACCCACCCACACAAAAATGAGTCTACCCATCCATCTTCCATCAGCTCACTGGATATCCACTGGAAAGATATCTGACATCATTCTCATTTATTTTGACCATACTTATATATCTTTATACAAAAAATCAAGAATACCTTTAAAGAAATTTCAATTACTGTCCCCCATCTTGTGATATCTGGGTAAGGAGTGGGTAAGAGAATAACTTCTTTCCTTACTATGATTCATCTGAATAGATAGATGACTACTCAGGCACATTCAGCATTTGGAATCTACTAAAGACTGAAATATATATATATATATATATATATATATATATATATATATATATGAATGATTCCATCTAGTGTAAATAAATATATTTGTTTAAAAGCCAGAAAGACTCCATACGAAAACAACTCTCCTAGTCTACAAAGTTCAATAAATTTACACAAATTTAGAAGAAGATAAATACATGCTCTTTGACCAAGAAACATCTGTATGTGATTTATTGAAAGAAGTTCAGCTCTATTTCAATAATTAGCATTAGAAAAATCAATAACTCTATGACAAGGACAAAGAATAAAGCATCCCCCTCCTCCACTAGGAAATGAGGGTGGATAATAAGGAACAGTGATTGGTTTTGACATGGTTCACAAGGGGAGATGTGAGAAAGAAGGCAGAGAAGAGGAAAATAGTGTATCAAATGATAAACAAATGCATTCCAGTGTTTGCAGCTGAGCAAGAAGTACAGGGTAGAAGAAAGGGAGAGAAGGGGAGAGGGAGAAGAGAGGAGAAAGAGAAGCAAGGAGAGCTTTCAACATTTACTGAAATGAATGGGAATTGGTGATAGGCTGTTTAACTAGAATTTGTGGAAATGTTAAGAGTAGAACATGATCCCCTCCACCACACTCACACGCACATCACACAGATCTACATGTCTTCAAGGCCTTCAACAAGGACCAACATTGTTTTTGCAAAGCTTCTTCAGATTGCATTTGTGATTTCTTTAATGGCCTACCCTGCTGAGGCGAGCCTTCAGGCAAGAGTAAACAGCCTAGACAGACAGGGTGAATGTGCTAAGAGATTTCACAGCAATAAGTAAATAGATAAATAAATACATGAATGAATAAATAAATGAGGTACAAATACAAACCATTTCTGAGCCCATTTTAGGCAGTTGTTCTTAATATCAGTGATGTACTGTACTTTAGAATTCCAAGTAAAATGAAGGGACTTCATGCATGAATAAAAGTTCAAATAACAGCACTGTAATTTCTCTGGAAACATACAAAGTTCTTTACAAATGAAAATGACTTAAGGACATGGAGAATGCAGGGAAACCTGCTTTTAGGCTTCACATATAAACTTAATTAAGAATGAGGCTACCGGCTACCATTGAGGTCTTGACACTAAAGTCATTCCATCTAAACAAACAATAAATGTAGAAAACAAATAAATAGGCATCATTAAGGCTCACCACAGTGACCTGTGACGAAACATGTGCAGGTAAAAAATGCTTATGGCTGATTTTTTTTCTCCCATGGAAGGTCAGTAACAACTTTACAGACCAGAAAATGTATTAAATATGAAACAATGGACCTAAAACAATGGACCTTATTGCTAAATAAGCTCTTGGCAGTCTCATAATCAATCCTGAACACTTCCTGGGAGCAGGCAGATGGTTTTGTTGTTTGTTTGATCAGGCTTTTTCTCTCTTTGCTTCTCTTCCCCTTTGAATATCCGTTCAACCCCTTCTCCCACTTTGCAACACATCCCCCTCACATCACTGGACATTTAAAACCTTGGCATCTATCATGAGCTCCAGACCCAGATTTCCTACAGGCGTGCTGGGTCCAGCCAAATTGAAGCTTGCTGACACCTCTCAGTTAGAAGGACCCCTAAATGAATCCTTTTGGCAGTCTGCAGCATTCTCCCGAGCTCTTGTGAATGTGGAAATGAAAGCACATGAATTAATCCTCTAGTCTAAGATTACTGCACAGCAATTAGTAAACAAAATCAAAATTTGAAACTTGAGCTCCCACTTCTAAATCTTACCCATGTCTCATTGTTCTTTCTTCAAGCTTATTTGTTGTCTCTGATGCCATCTTCCCATAGCTCTTGATTATCTCTAACAGAGACAGGGAAGGTGATCTTACAGCCTATCATCCCTCAGACACTCATCTTTTCTTCCTAACATTGTTTCTCGTGGTTGCCAAGTTCACTCAGAATGGAAATACTACCATACTACCAATATATAGCAAATAAAACATAGGCTCAAGACCCAGACTTCTTTGATCCAAATCTCAACTATAACTGCTATTAACTGCATGGTCTGGGAAAGTTTGTATTTGGATTTCCAGTCTACAATATAATGCAACTGGTTACAATGATATAAGGAAATGAGTTAATATGTGTAAAAGGGGTATAGTATTCTTTCAATGTGAAAACCAACTTGCTCTGTTTTGGCTTTGTGGCCACCTACAACCCAATCCTTACTTTCCTATTAACCATAATTCTTCAACTACAGGGTCCCCTACCAGATTGACTTGGCACTGCTCTATGAGTAATTTATTTCTGTCCTCCAGCCTCAGATAGTTTCCCAAATATTTCCTCAGCTTGGTAGAATTTGCCAGTCTCTACTTCTGGTGTGTAGCAGATAAAATTGCCATCTATAACCAGATTTCATAAAAAACAAACAAAAAGAAAGAAAGAAAAACCTCATATCTTAGTCTGGCTTCAAACTAGCTATGTAGCTCAGGGTGGCCTTGAACTTCAAGTCTTTCTACCTCCACCACCCCAGTGCTAGAATTATGTGGTACTGAATATCAAACCCCAGGACTTCATGTATGTTGGACAAGCACTGTACCAACTGAAATACATGCCTAGAACTTTGATTTCCTATTCTTCATATATATCCTAGCTAGAGTCAACTAGAATCCATTGATGACCCCATCAAGGGCATTGTTACAGGTCATGATGCCTGAACTTGAATTTCTGATCTGTCCTGTGAAGTAGTAATTCATTGAACCTGCCTGGACCTAAATTCCTAATGTACAATGAACTCACAGAGACTGACAGCCTGTACATGGCCTGTATAGGTCTTCCCCAGATGGGGTTTTAGAGCTCAAAGAAGGAGGGGAGGGGAAACAAATCCCTCTTAAGGGTATAGGCTACACTCAGTAGTAGATGCAAAATAGAAATTGAACTCAGTAACATCTTTGGGAGTTCTTTGTCTCATAATGCTGTTGGGTACATTTTTTTTTTAACTTTACAAGTCATTGTGTATATATTATGGCTTCTAGTTTTTTGTCTTTATGGTATTCCTATGTGTCTGAGTATGTGTCCCTGCATTTATATGTGTTTCTTATCCCACCCCTTTTTTGACTTTTCTTGTTTGGCTGCTTTGTCATATTCCATTTGTTTCATTTCATTTTATTTTATTATTGCTTTTAGTTGCCTGTTTGTCTTCTAAAGAGAGACAGAAAAGGTGCACATCTCAGTAGGAGGGGAGGTGGGGGGAACTGGGAGGCATTAAGGGAGGGGAAACTGTAATCAGAATATACAGTGTCAAAAATTATTTTCAATAAAAGAAAAAATAAAATAGTACTCTTGTGTATGTGTGGTAGAGAGGAAGAACAAAAATAGAGAGGAGAGAGGAGGAGAGAGATACTATTGAAAAATAAGTGGCTTGGAATGTATTTCATGCATGTTGAAAAACTTAATGTTTTACTATACTGCAAGTTAATTATAAATATATAGATTTCCCAAAATCCAGAGGCTATATCACTTCTTTGGGAACTAATTGCTTTTTCTCTATTTATTTAGGCTTTTTTCTCGTTATATGATAAGGATAGAAAGCAATTCTGTGTGACCTTCCAGACTTAATCGTGAGGCTCTGTGGCATCCTTATTTTAATTTCAAAACCCATGAAAATATCAGAAAGGGGGTATGATTTAAAAGATCTGTGAATCAAGGCCTGCTTACTCCATTGTTGGGAAATGAGAGGATACAGGATAGTGTGTGGGAGAGTCATAAAAACCAACCAGCAAAAGCAAATGGAATAAAGAATGAAAAGCTTAAGAGTAAGAGTCAGAGAGAGTTCAAATCTTGGAGCTGTCACTTACCAGCTGTGTGACCTCATGCCACTGAACTGTGCCTCAGTTTCCTGAACTGTAAGTAGGGACACTAATGCCTGTCTCATTAAACAGCAGAGTGCCTGAAAAATAATAAATACTTAGTAAATGGTGTATGTTAATAACAATAACAGCAACAATAATAATAGCTTGGGAAAACAAACTTGACCTTTTGTCAGCATCATTCATCAAATTACCATCTACTTGCATTTGAGTAGAATCTGAAACCTTACAATAGAGAAAAAAATGCAAGGATCTTAGGACCACTTTTGTTTATGCTTCCTTCCCCTGTTTTCTTTCTTTCTGATCAATATTTTAGTTCATTTCCTAATTAGATACATTTATAAGATGTTGTTCCATAACTTGACAATGAAGCAAGTTGTTCAGAAAGACATGTCTTCATGAAGAACAGACCAGGCCACAGAAGAGAAGGCTGATAGAACTTTGCAATATCAGAGCCTCACATCAGGCTGTTTCACAGATGAAAACAAAAAATAACTTGAAAACAAAGTCTCATGTTGCCCATCTAAGCTGAGACTTACAGCCCTGAAGCTCTGGAAGAACTGTAGTGAGGTAAACAGCATGCACTAGCTGTTGTCATCTACAAAGTGTATATTGAGAACTGAGGAATCAGGTCACAAAGAAAAAAACCTAAAAATGTTTTGTGTTTGGGGCTCAAGTAGGTAAATGTTTAATGTTAAAGGATGAGTATCTGAGTTCAATTCCCAGAACCTGATTAAAGCTGGACATGGTAGCACACATCTGTAATCCCAGAGTCCCTATCGGGAAATGAGAGACAGAAGAATGCCTGGAATGTTGAAAGCCAGGTTAGGCTGCTGTACACAATGGGAAAGGACAAGGGACCCTCTCTCAAATAATCCAGAAAGTGAAGATTAATAAACTAAGCTGATCTGATCATTGGCCTCTATACATATGTTGTTGCACACTAATACCTAAACTCATACAAATGAGTAAATGCAACACTCATACACACATTCACACACAAATACACAAATATTCCAACACATCTGCACACATATAAAGATTTATAGCATTTAGTAATGTACCATAAGTTAAGAATTTTTGGGGGGCTGCATTCATTACCACCCCAAGGCACATAGAGCCTACAAGCTGTGGCTTGGCTATACCTGAAAATGATCTCTAATGCTAGAGGCAGCAAGTTGACAGTAAAAATTTCTACTCAACTTGTCCATGATGGCAATCTAACATAACTAGACTGGACAAGAAGGTTTAGAGTCCACTGAATTTCCATGTGAAAGTGAACATCAGAATCCTTACAGTGGCAAAAGAACGATAAGCCAAGACAGTATTAGCAAAGACATGTTTTTGAAAGCATAAAATGCAAACCATTCATAGAAGAGAGATTGTGTAGACCTTGTATTATGAGGATATAAGGTGGCTGGGAATATAGTTCAATAAGACAGCACTTGACTACTATAGGGGAGAACATAACTACTTCAATTCCCAGTGATTTTGGGGGTGGTATTATGAGGGTAGGAGATACTGGTCAGTTGTTGAGTTAATGAGATAAAAACTGTCACATATGAATCTCAGATAAAGCCTGCAGAGTTTCAAGAGACCCTTCAGAACAGAAATGGCTTCGTTTTTTTAGCCCCAGCTAGTCTATTAATGTCAAAATACAGACTTTATCTTCTTTGCCAAACACTTTCCTCCTCAAATGGAAACCAACATTCACTTCTCTTAGATGGCTTATTCCTCTCCTCTCGCCTAGAAATCCAGTTTCTATCTTTATTCTTTGCCAGCGTTTATAGACCTTTTGTTGTAACTAAAGGTACATATAAATAACATGGCATATCTAAAAACTTCTGAGTATTGAAATGTCATATGCTCTTTCACTTTAAAAAAGACAAACTTTGTGGGATGTTTGTCTGAAGCTAGTAACTTTCACAGCACACTCAACACTGTGTAAGCAATAAGCCTGTGTCATACACTGCGACATACTTGGAAATGTGGGAACTGAGTCTCAGGTTGCCACAAATGGAAAGCCTAATTAGGGAAACACATGAAGCACCAGAAATCTGCATTTGGTCAAGAAGAGTAATATCAAGGAAAGTTGGAACAAAATCTTGGAATGGAGAAAGGCAGAGACAGGGGGATTCAAGGGTGAGATCCTCCCATCTGATGGCAAAATCTGTCTTATAAGATGTGAATGCTGTTCCTGAGGATGATGTACAATATTGTTCTCTGGCCTCCAAATCATATGCATATACTCAAGTACTCACACACATATGATGACTGAAAACACATCACAAGGTGAGGGAAAAGTGAGAGGGAGAGAGGGAGAGAGTTGAGGAATGTTTGTTGTATAGTTAGAAGCAGACACCCATGATACAATAGCAGAAAAGCAACAAAACCATCAAGAACTACTTTACCAACTATCTTTATTGAATTTCATTCTTCAAGCCCACAGAGCTGCTGCTCACCTAATAGGAGTTGAGGTTATAGATGGCTGTTGAAAAGTGTTTGTGTAGTCATTAAGCTCAAAAACAAATTTGGTCATGACAGCTTCTTTACATTGTGTGATCCTCATAGTTCAAGATAGTGGGTTTGATTTTCCTTAAATCCATATTCTAAACAAATTCCTATAAAACATTCACTTAAAATAATGAGTAACACATTCCTAGAATTTATGTATTCTTTATAAATCTAGCTGCATTTTTCCTAGGAAGGTACATGTGATTTCCCTCTGGATTCTTGACTGACAACTCCATATTGCCTAATATTGCTGGATAATGGCAGTGATGATAATTTTAATTTTGATGTTTTTTTGCAGTTGGAAAGATATTTAGCTAATAGATGAATATTAACAGAAAAGTCTTTTAATGAATACTTGCCTACAAAATGATCATCTTTAATTTTAGAATGAATCATGAGGCAAGAATTGCAAATTATATGGATTTAATGATAATATTCATTTATTTGTGCTTTAATTGCTCTGATAGCTTCCTTGTTGGTCAAAGTGTGCACAGTTTCAATGCTTTGGTGTATTCTGCACACGCTGATCTCTTACAACCCTGTCATCTCTATGGTACCCACTTTTCCTCCCCTCTGTGACTGTTAATATTGAAAAGATCTACAATCATCTATGAGATAAACCTCTATATGTGTCTGTGAGTGATTTTGTACATTACGTTAACTGAAGTAAGAAGTCCTGTCCCAAATTGGAGTGACACCATTTCATGGGCTGGGAAACTCCACTACAGCAAAAGGGAAAGAGGAATCGACATTCATTTATCTTTGCTTCCTGACTGTGATCAGCTGCCTTAATTCCCCATGGCTAGCACTTCCCCACTATCATACATTGTATTCCCTAATACTATAAGCCAAAGTTAATCCTACATTCTTTAAGTTCCTTCCATCTTGGGACAGGCACAACGATGAGAAAACTAATGAACACACACACACACACACACCATGTTTTAGCATTCAGTTCCATGCTAACCCCACTAGCATTCATACTTCCCATCACTTCAAAGTCACTGACTGCTCTTCTCCCATCTTATTCATCCTTTAAGTTAAATACACTACTATGTCCTACCAAAAACTTGAAACAGTCATAGCTCCATTGCTCACCCTTTTGAACCCCCCTTTCTGTCTCTGGTGTACAAAAAGCTTGGCTTTGAACTTGAACATTTTTCTCTACCAGCTGTGTGACCTTTCAGGCTCAGCATGGGATTAGTTTGTTCATCTAAATCCAAAACATTGTCAGTTCTCAAAAGACCATCAGAGTTGGTATAGGGAAAGAGACTTTGGCCTTTTCTTCTGAGATCAGTCTGCTATTGCAAAATATTACAGTTCTCTGCACAGTGTCTGTATTTTGACTGGAGGGGCTCCATTTAAGAATCAGCCATGTTTCAGTACCTCTCTGGCACAACTTTCAGGAAAGATATATTCTCTTAACCCTAGTTGGCAAATTCTTCCCATTCCTGGGAGAATGGCCTGGACAGCAAAGACAGGATTCAACTCTCTGAATCCTAAACTTCATTATTCCTTGACAGGCCCCAAAGATATATAATTCTCCAAGCACAGGGTGGATGAGCGTTGGCAAGGCGACTGTTGTTGCTAATATTCAAGCCACCACTAGCAGGGACAACAACTTCTATGTAAAAAGAATTTTTTTTCTGATAACTTTCCTACTGACATTTGGACTCTGAAATGAATCATGTACTTCACTGGTCAGTGTAGAAGGAAATGAAACAAGATGGAATGTATTATTACAGTCTTTGAATTTGAAAATGTCCTTGACTCTGACTGAAATTGAGATGAGCCATGATCTTGATCTCTGCCATATTTTTCCGTATGATACAGAAAAGAATCTTAGAGACAACAAACAATGTTTCTGCAAACTAGATCAAGGGAGAATAAAACTTTTCCATTTGGAACCCCAACAAAGCAAAGGCAACTGTGTCAAGGTGCACATTTAAGCAAGTGCACTGGATCCTCTGAATACAAATAGCTATTGGCTTTGTGCCAATTAGATCTGCAACACGGTATGTACTCACTCATACATGGATTTAGACATAGAGCAAAGGATTGCCAACCTAAAAGTCACACTGCCAGAAAAGCTAGGAAACAAGGAGGACATTAGCGAGACATGCACGATCACCTGGAGAAGGGGAAAGGCACACGATCTCTCAAGAAAATTGGGAGCACAGAGAGAGGGGAGAGGCAGTTAGGAGAAAGAGAATGGGAGAGGAGGAGGTGGGAGGTGGACATGAGGGAGCAGGAAGATTGAGACAGAGAAAGAATAGAGAAGAGCAAGAAAAGAGATACCATAATAGAGGGAGCTATTATAGATTTAAGCAGAAATCTGCCACTAGGGAAATGCCCAGAGATCTACAAGGATGAACCCAACTAACAATCTAAGCAATAATGCCCTTCTATAATAATGAGATTGACGGCTACCTTATATGCTCTCCTAGAACTTTAATCTAGTAGCTGATGGAAGAAGAAACAGACACCCACAGCTAAAGACTAGCTGAACTCCTGGAATCTAGTTGCAGAGAGGCAGGAGTGATGAGCAAAGGGGTCAAGACCAGGCTGGAGAAACACACAAAATCAGCTGACCTGAAGAAGGGGGAGCTCACGTACCCTAGTCTGATAGCTGGGAAAACAGCATGGGAACAACTCAGATCCCCTGAATGTGGGTGTCAGTTAGGAGAACTGGATAGTTTATGGGGCCTCTAATAGTGAATTGTTGTTTATCCCTAGCATATGAATGGAGTTTAGGAGCCCATCCCACACAGAGGGATACTTTCTCAGCCTAGACACATGGGGGAGGGCCTACGTCTTGCCACAGATGGCATGACAGTCTTTGAAGACTCCCCATGGAAGGCCTCATCTTCTCTGGGAAGCAGAAAGGTGATGGGCTGGAGTTTGGTGGGGTGATAGGGAGGGTGGGAGGGTGAGGAAATTGGGATTGACATGTAAAACACCCTTGTTTCAAATTTAAATAAGAAAAGAAAAAGAAAAACAAACAAAATAAATAAATGAATGCAATCTGTGATGGTGTAGAATTAGCACTCAGCACAACACAATAGAGAAAGTGAGAAAAAGAGGGCATGAATGAATGCTCTTAAGTAGCTAGAATCTGTACCTTCACACTCTGGTAGAACAGGATTTTGAATGCTAACCAAAGGGTCTTTGTGGGGAATAGAATAGACTTGGAAACCACACCCACAAAACTATGATCCCCTCTGATCTCAGTAACTGGGAAAGGTTGGGCATGGCAAGTACTTGGATTGGAGGGCAGATGGGGGATGTAAGAGGGCAGAGACTTATGTTTGTCACTGTTTAAGTTGGTGATGAAATGATATGTTATAGTAAAACAAATCATAGTACATGACAAAACCACCTTTTTGTCCAGCAAGATAACTCAAAAGGTCAAAGCACTTGCTGACAAGTCTAATGACCTGAGTTCAATGTCTGGGACCTACAAGTTGTACTAACACACACACACACACACACACATACACACAAGCACACACACATAAAGAAATGTAATATTTGTTTAGATATAGCTTTATAAAACTTTGAGAACTCTAAGAAGGCAGCATACCCTAAATGAACTCCAAATCCACATGTAGTGCTTGCTGCACAAAAGCAGAACCAACTCCTTGGATGGGTTGTGTAAATGAAGCAGGTGTAGAACTTGGTGAATTCCAAAAAATTCCTTGACCGCAATAAAGCACCTATACATCTGAGTAATGTCTTTGTGTCTCTTTCACTTCATAGGCTGTAAACTCCTTGAGAGCAGATGTAACATATCTAGCCCCACAATACAGCTAGAACATAACAAGTGCACAATAAATGCCTGTAACATTGTATTTCAAGAATTAGAACCCTTACTTAATACACACAAGAACCCAAACATTTTTGCAGCTACCTATATACATAAAAGATTCTCTTATTAACTCTTTAATAAGAGTACTGGAGATACAATTTTCATGTATACAGAGAAAGACTCAAGTTAGAACATGGAGAAATGCATCCCAAGAATACATGTTTTGTATAAAGTACATACGGAATATGTTTGCATAACATCAGGTACTTGCTTTGTACTTAGAACACTACCAATATTAAGGACCACTGCACCATCACTGAAATAATCAAGTATTGAACAATTATTTCTGGCCCCAAATACATGGCCTGGTTTTCACATTAATCTGAGATAAATAGGGAAGGAGAGCTGTAGGCAATTCCATTTGCATGCAGATTCAATAACTAGGTTGACATTACATAGCTCATATATTTATACTCTTTTAATGCAGACTTAGTCTCTCCCTGAAATAAAAACATGGGACCAAAAATAAGGATATTGTCAACCATACTTTACACTGAGAGATGGTAATGATGCCACAATGACACTATATGATTTAAAGCCCTATGGTATTTTCTACAATTTCTCCTAAGAGTATATGATTTATTACAGACTCTATTATATGTGTATACACACGAGGTGTATTCTCATGGGAGCAGATAATCACAAAACCTCAGACCGGTTGTATCTTATATATCAGAAAAGTCTCTCCATTATTTAATGATCTTAGAAAACATATCTATCAGCTCTATATTCCTAAAGATTTATTTTTATTTTATGTGTTTGCATATAGGTACTTCTACCATGTATGTGCCTGATATCTACGGAGGCCAGAAAAACTTGTCCATTTAACTGTTACTGGAGTTAAGGATGACTGTGAGATACCATGTGAGTGGTGGACACTTAGTCAGAGTTCTCTGAAAGAAAAGGAAGTGCTGTTAACACTGAACCATGTTTCCAATATCCATACCTACTTTCAGGAAAGTGGGTATCACAATGGTTTCCTGCCAAAAACCATTTAGATTTGTAGATAACCACCATGTTCAAACTTTCTATGCCTAAATTTGTTTCCTCTAGCCAGATACCCATATCAAAGATTTCTGGATCTTAATTAAATTTCACCCCAAATGAGCTTCTTCTGATTAGCTCTTTCAGTTGTTCAAAGAAGGACGATGATTCTTGTCTTTATTCTAGGAAGTTATGGTGACAAGTCTACTCACAGAGTAAACATGCATCAGAGTAAACATGGATTTGGCAGAATGAATACTGAGCAACAAGGTTAAGATAGCTTGGATTTAATTCTCACAAAGTTATGCTTATCATTGAAACATTTCTCTCTTTTTTTCTGATAATTTGGGTAGATAAAAATTCATTTTGTTAACATGATTATCTGTAAAATGACCTTTTTTTCATTTGGCACACTGGTACTAGTCTTTAATTCTAGTACTTAGGAAGCAGTGACAAGTAGGTTGTAGGCAAGTTTGGTCCACATAGTAAGTTCAAGTTCAGGCTGAACTACACAGTGAGATCCTGTGCCTGTGTCTAAGAAAGAAAAATAAATAAAAGTTATGGGGCTTTGGAGATGATTCAGCAGTTAAGAACTCTAACCATGTTCCCAGAGGACCCAGGTCCTAGCTCACAGTCACCTGTACCTCCAGTTTCAGGGGATTTGATCCCCTTTTCTAGGGGATCAGACACAGCCATTGTACACAGAAGGTACATGTGGACAAAACACCCAAATACATTAAACAAACAAAAACAACAAAACATATTGTCTTTTCTCATAATAAAATACAACTGCATTTTATACTTAGGTTGAATTCAGTTAATTTTTATATAGAGCACACTTCTGGAACTCAAAGCCCCAGACAGAAACATATGCTAGTAGTTCTCTCCTTATGAAACATTTGAAATGGAGAATGCTCAATGCACCGCAGGTAATGAATCATACATGCCTGCAAAATTTCAAGTACATAATTGCCTGTCCATAATAATTGTTGAAAATCAGCCAATTTTTGGAGTTTGTACATATGGCTCATAAAATGTTGTCACTTCTTTCTGTGATTCATAGGCTTTATTTCAATGTTAAAGCAAACAGATGTTTATCTTTAAGTGGAGTAGAAAATACAATGCTTTTAAAACTTTTGGTACATTCATTATGGTTAAAAATGGCACACATCTGTGGTTAGGAAAAATATACTCTGGTTCCTCAGTCCTATGGGAAACCACAAATTAGGGGTTGACAAGTTTCAGGTACTTAAAATGTCTGACAACATTGCCATTCCATATAAAATAGGGAACTTAATCAGGATTGTATTTACTCTGTCCATATGTCACTTTTAAGCTGCAAGGGCACCTTGCTTTGTGAGGCAGTGCTTTAAGAGTAAACTCATCAAGAAAAACTAAACATAAAAAGGTCCAATTAATGGCTTTTATTTTTATCTATAAATGGAAAATTGTGTTGCTAAGCAATTTTAAAATTCTATTTTTAAGAACTGCCAGGGAAAAAGTGCTTTCAGTATTCTCACTTAACATGAGACTAAGATTTTAAATTTTATCATTAATTCCAATTCAAGTTTTGTGAAAATAGAGGAACTACAATCTACCTGTTTCCTTAAAGGGAATTAATATGGATAAAAACATGAGAGTGAGTTAGCCATGTATTTAGGAAGTATTCACATTCCATATATCTACTGTATACCCAGTGAGCAGACTTGATGAATACACATATTTCTTTAGATTTATTAGGTATAGTTCCTAAGGCCTGGCTGTTTGAAATCCAGGAATATTAAATTGACAGACAAAATGTTCTTTCAGTCATCAAATTTTTAAATTCTTGTCTTTTTAGAACTTTTTAAATTTTTTAAACTTTTATTTTACATATACATGTGTTTTACCTACATGTATGTATGTGCCCATATACCTGTTTAGTGCTCAGGGCATCAGAACGGGCCTTCCCCTTTACTCAGATTAGTGAATATCCTAATTGTCATCATAGACCCTACATCTTGTAAATGATGGGAACAGATGCAGTGACCCACAGCCAAGCCCTGGGCTGAGCTCCTGGAGTTCAGCTGAAGAGAGGGAGGAGATATCCTATGAATAAGGGAGGTCAAGAGTATGATGGGGAAAACCACAGAGATAGCTAACCTGAGCTAGTGGGAGTTCACAGACTATGGACTGACAGGTGGGGAACCTGCATGGGACTGAACTAGACCCTCTGAATGTGGATGACAGTTACAGGGCTTTATCTGTAGTGGGGGTCCCTGGTAGTAGTACCAGGACATAGCCCAGGTGCATGAACTGGCTTTTTGGATGCCATTCCCCATGTTGCGATACCTTGTTCAGCCTTGATACAGGGGTAGGGGCTTAGTTCTGCCTCAATTTAGTATTCTACAATTTTTTGACTCCCCCGAGGAAGGCCTTCCCCACTCTAAGGAGGGAATGGGGAGTGGTAGAGGTGGAGGTGGGCAGGGTAGTTTTAGGGAAGGGATGGGGAACTGGGGTTGATATGTAAAATGAAAAATAATTTTTTAATATAATCAAAAATGTTCTTTCTTTTTCTTTTGAAAGAACAGATTGCACTATGTAGCTGAGCTGGACTTGAAATCATGATCCTCCTGCTTCAGCTTCCTGAAGGTTGTGAGTCAGGTGTGTAACATCATGCCTGGAAAACCACTAGAGATATTAAAAATATATTAATGCTTTGTGAAAAGACTAAATTAGATGGATGTCATTGTTGCTTTGAATGAAAGCAACTTTATATATTAAAAGCTTGTATTATCACTGTGACCAAATGAATACCTGAAAAGATACAACTTGAGTGACAATTTCTTTCAGCTCACATTTGAGAAGATATAGTCCATGGTGGGGAAGGCATAGTAAAGTTCAGGATGGCAGGAATACAGATTTGGTACTCCTCATATCTCAAAGGCCAAGAAAAAAAAAGGGGGGGGGTACTTGGGCAACAAATAAGGCTACATTAAAACTGCAAAGGACAGATAACCAGTGGCCTCTGCCTCTACCTAGGACTCATCTAAAGATTAAAGGTTGACTTCATTAGCACTTCATTAGATGAGGATTCAGTGTTGAAATACATGGTCCCAAGAGAGATATTTCATATTCAAAACACCACACTTTGCATGTAAGGGTGATTCAGATAGAAATGTATTCCTATGTTCATAGCCTTACCAGATTTGCTCTGAGAATGGTACCCTCTTTAGTGTCTAGACAATCTCTGCACTCGACTACAATTATTATGTTCTTAAATGTGTCTCTGGTGGTATTCTGCTGAGGCTAGTTTAATAACTTACAGTGTTGTATCATCTCAAGAGCAAAGTGAACAAGAGTGTCTTGTGTTTGTTTGCAAATCTCCCAAAGCAGGCATGGTGGGGTATGCCTGTAGGAATTCTAGTCCAGCCTGTGCCATGGAATTATACCAGGTATCAAAAAGAAAAATAACAAAAGCAAAATAAATGAAAGAATCCTGAAAGATTTGCTCTTTAGCCCTTATAAACACTTGAATTTAATTTTTGTCAGCTCAGGGAACAATAAACTAATGCTCAGGAGTTCCAACCAATTTCCCTAACTTACAAATAAAGTTTTATTGGACTACATATATGCTCACTGACATACCTCTTGCCTATGGCTTCCTATGGCTGCATGGGTAGCAGAACCAATGGCAGATCAGAGAGATTGTAAGGCTCTGGAAGCCATAAATAATTCCTTACTGCCTGTCATTTAAAAACAAAGAAGTAGCACTCCCTGTCACTGAATCAGAGTTCTCTTAGATATTGGGTTGCCTCCACAAGGAATATACACACTTCCACTCAGGATCCAACACCTATGGGTGAAAGAATTGAAAACACCAGCAGTAGGAGCCTACACTTCTTGCAGGAAGATGGGGATTAAGGCACTATGGACATGGGAGAGACAACATTGTTTCTGAGGTAAAAGGTGCTTTTGATCCTCTCCTTTCTCAGGGTTAGCCTATGATATCTGAACAGTGTCTATCCATTAATCTACTGAATACATTAAAAAGGCCACTTATCATGAATGGGTTTCTTGATTATAAAAGACTTTGGCCACCAATGTAACTCTACAAATATTGTTCTCTCAAAGCTACACATGGTAATACATAACTGTAATCAAAAAATTTGAAGGTAAGTGAATGAGGATCAGGAGTTCATGCTAGCCAGATCTACATAGTAAATTCAAGGCCAGCTTGGGCTTTATAAGACCCCCCATCTCAAAAAAAAATTCTCTGGGATTTTCTTCTTTTTTTCATTTTTATGGCATCTAATGTCAAAAATTCTCAAACTCTGTTCTAAAGACTTTTTTCTAAACTTATGGGTGCCTTTAGCTCATGTGTTTTCTGAAGTTCACTTAATAAATTATCTAAATCTTTTGTATTGTTCTATTGGGACAAGAAAGTAAATAAAAGTAGATTTTTATCCTCCCCTTTAGACTACTGGATCCTAACTTGCAAAATCTAATGATAAAGCATGGGTACTCTTAGTTGGGTTTGGGGGCATACATTTAATTAAAAGTATTCATGACATGATGATAGGATGTGGTTAGTCCTTGTTTCCCTAATTTAATTTAAAGAAACAGAGGCCTAAGTAGCCACAGAGCTTGGTTGCTAAAATTATTTCCCTTGGGAATGTATAAACAACATCTACCACTTCTTCTAGCACCCAAACAACAATGATTCCACCAAGTTCTCTCTAGAGAACCAGACCATGTATTAAGTTTACATATAGAACAATGGCTGAAGGGTTTAGCAGGAACAGGGTTGGCCTTAATACAGCCACACTGGAAAGTCTGCACTGAGCAGGGATTAGATTTTCCAATGGCTTTGTAGATGGGGTCCCTTCCCCTATATCCCCTAGCCTCTCCCAGAAACTCTGAGTACACATTAATTAGGGCAGAAACACATATAACTATTTGGCAGGGGTGGCTATGTACTCAGGCGAGAGTCTCCAAACCTTCATGCAAAGACAGAATCTTAACAGTCACTGAGATCAACAGTTTGGTGACCTTGGGCAAGCAAGCCTGGCCAAACCTCTGAAGATAGTGACACTTTGGTTTGAGGATAGTCCCACACAAGCTCAAGTGTGGTACCTAACTTCCAGGGAGTGTTCACTGTTCAATTAATAACAGTTGCAGGTTTTTTTTAATTTCCTAATTTCTAAGCACTTAAAGTAAGAATTCTGCATGAATCACCTCATGCAGTCTTCACACCATTCTACTAACATATGCCAGTTTACAAAGAAACAAATTGAAGCTTTAAAGATGTACTTGATTGACAGCTGGGCTGGGAAACACTATCTTTATCTCTGCAGATGCTGCTTGATGCCTGGCTTTTGGCCCTTGGCCAACATAAGGGTAGTGGGATTAAAGGGATATGTTTTGGGGTGAGAGACTTCCTGGCAGCCCCCTAGGTCAGTTCCTTCACTGATAGTTCTTAAGTGCCTTAATTGGTTCCACAACACTGGTTTGACCATGACCAAAGGGATTTAGGAATGCTTTCCACAGAGAAATGCTCTGACCTCACCCTGGGGTAAAGAATTCCCCTGCAGATCCTGGCTCTGTCTGGCCCAGTGTGCACAGGGAAGGGCCCTGGGTTATTGGCCTATCTCCCAGACTTGAGAGGCTTATTGCACCACAGCCTTGATCTTTAAACAAAGGCCTCATGTGTATACTCTGATGGATAGCAGAATCTATCCTAATACATGCCCTTGGGAAATTAATACTTAGGCTCATGTTATTTCCCCGCTGAAGGTAGCATAGCTTAAAAATGGTTGCCCTACAGCTGGCAAAAGCAGACTATTTCTTGACTTCATGGCTACTGTTTACAATCATGAATGCTGATACTTTCTGCAAAGGAAGATTAAGAGAGAAACCTAACATCAAGGAAAGGAATGTTCCAGGGTATAAGGCCCCATTATTCAACTCATCCACCCAAAGGTGCTCCTGCTTTTGATTCTCTATTAAAATAGAAGCCTTTACCACATGACAAACCATCCTAAAACACAGTGTCTTAATACCACAGACATATACAACTTTCTCAAATGAGCTCAAAACTCTGCAGGCTGGCATTTGGAAGGGACCCAGCTGGGAATTTCTAGTCTAAACAATGAATGCTCATACGTCTATAGTCAAATGCTGGTTGCTTAGAACAGATGGCCTGTTATCTTCTACTGGTCTTGCCCCAGCTTAATTTCCCAAGGAATAAACAGTGTTCAAAAAAGAAACCAAACAAATAAGAAGTGTGCAGGCTCTCTCCAGGGTACACCATTCCTGTCTTTACAAACAGCACAAAAGTCACAATGCTCAGAATACAAAAAAGACAAAGACAGAAAGTGTCTGATATGCACTATGGCACAGTGTGTCCTAACAGAAGCACTAAGCTATTTACAATCTTTTTTATTTTCTATATGTCTCTGAGCATTCTCAAGTGATATTGTAAATTGGATGCTCCACGTGTATCTCAGGGGGTACATTCCAGAGGCAATTGTCTGGCTGACCCAGACATACTCCCTCTGGCAACAGCTATTACATACAATGTAATAAATGGCAAATCTGCATGCCACAAATTCATGAAATGACAAAATGGAAAACAAAGTTCAATACTTGAAACTGACTATTTTGATGATTAAATAATACACAGTAGTATTTTTTAAGACAGTAACTGAATTAAGTTTGATCCAACTGGGGAGATAGTGAAGGCTCATCACTACTCACACCAAACTGAGCAGATGCCAGCTTTCCTCTCCACTGGACAGTCATTTTATCAGGCCTAACATGTGATAAGCCAGCCCAGTAGAGACCAAGTGATGCATTTATACAGATACATACATACATACCTACCTACACACACACACACACACACACACACACACACATATATATATATATATATATATATATATATATATATATATATGCCAAGTAACAAAAAATGAACCAATAGGAAAACCTTAATTACAAAGAAGATTCTCCAACTATAAAGGTGTATTCTTCCCAGTTCTCTGTATGTTGCTGTAGAGGATCTTATGTTAAGCAGTTCTGCTTCAAAGTGCCACATAAAGAACAAATATTCAACTCTTTCCCATTTGAAATGACTTAAAATGTAAATAAAAAAGATGTGGAATGAGAACCTACAGGAAGAGCAGGCTGGAGAGCAGATGACCACCTGGGAGAAGGCAACAAATATTGAGAGGATTCAGGGTTAATGAGGTAGGGCATGACCTGGAGAAGTAAGCTAGAGGGACTGTGAGTTTCACTGTGTGTCCCCAGATTTTTACTTCATGACTCACATGGTATCTGGTATTGGTAGGCCACAATGTGAAAGAAAAGAAAATGCTGAAGACTAAAGACATATGTCCTGAGCCTGTAGTTACACCAAGGCAACTCAAGAAGGCACAGATTGGTCAGCATCCTAATAATTCAGTAGATATCAGCTAGGAGCAATTTTATCCATTGTAGTACATATGACAATGTCTGAAGGCAATTTGGACACTGCAACTGGCTATAGGGGCACTATTGGCATCAAATGAAAAGAGGCAAGGGATCCTATCAAGCATCCAAAAATGAATTGATTTGCCCCCACAGCAAAGGATTACCTGGCCCCAGTGCTGACAATGCCAAAGCCAAGAAATCCTGCTGTATTAGGGAGTGACCAAACCCAGAGTTTCAAAGGCACAGAGAAATGGAGTTTCCATTAGAACTATAGAGGCCTCCAATGAAAGGGTCTGCTGATCTGGCATGAGGAATGAAAACACACACCAAACACTCCATGTACAAAAAGGGGGGGCAGCATAATCATGGGTCAATTACAGAAAGAATATAGTCATTATATAAATATGTATACATAGTGATATAGTATTTATTATTTATTAAAGCTTGCCTAAGGATTCAGAAAGCAAAGTCAGCAACACGCTATAAAAAAACAGACACACACCTTTAATCCCAGCAGCCAGAAGCTAGGAGATGGTACATCTTTAATACTAGGACACAGGTTTAAGAGATAGATGGATCCAAGGCCACCCAGATCTACATAAGTGTATATCAGTCTAAAAGAAAAGTATAGCTACCATCTTTAATTCCAACATTAGGGAAGTATATAAGACAGAAGCAAGGTCTCAGTAGAAAGATTCATTCTCCAGCCTCACTGAGGCTGAAGAGCTTGTATGTGGATCAGCCCTTTCAGCCTAAACTAGAGGTGAGAGCTAGCTGCTTTGCTTCCCTGATCTTCAAATTAAACCCCAATATCTGTCTCTGGGTCCTTTTATTTATTCATGTTACCTGTATATATGCAAAAACCAGCCCTACCCAACCCTCCAGACTCAGTAGTGTCCATAGCCAACATTTTCTAGAGTAAGAAATTAGGAAAATTTTTAAAAGGAAAAAAATCTGAGAAGGACCAGAGCAGGAAGGTTACTGGTGGCTCAGATAAAGGGCACCACATTTTTGAAAGCCACAGAGAAGCAGCAGGTTTGAAACCAGCTAACATGAAGCCTCAGAGTCATCAAATACTTAGTTCAAAGAGCTACCTGAGAAGAGACTACTTACTTCACTTTGAAGAGTAGTTTAGAACACTTCTAGTTTGAAGGGGCCTGTGAATCTTTCAGATGGTCTTGTCAAAATATAAAGTGGATGCTATGTTGCTAAGGATCCTTGGGAATACCAAATTTCCTACTGCTCTTTGCTGTTCTTTGAGAATCAAGGCAGCAGATCAGATCCAGCTGGAATTTCTTTTTGTAAATACATTTTTATTGGCACAGAGCTACATCTATTGGTTTACATGCAGTCTGTTGCTGCTCTCATGCTACAAGGCAAAGTTTAATCATGACAGAGATCTTTGCTGTGTCCTCTAAATGCAAGACTTCTATCTGCTACAATGTGATGATATTGGTGCCAAACTCAATTTTAAATACTACTCCCTATGAATTGAACTAGTGGCCAAATAATTAAAAAACTCCAGCTAGGTTACATTTTCTACAAAAGGCCAGATAAAAATTGAGTGTGTATGTGTTTGGGGGAGAGGGATTTATGTGGCCTCTGCATGGTAATGATATCCATCTGTGTTTTCCTTCAAAGTTGTCAGTCAGTCTCTAAATGGAATTGAGCTACTCAGTTAGGGTAGATTTTGTCTTAGTTGGAGTTACTATTGCTCTGATGAAACATAATGACTAAAAGCAAGTTGGGGAGAAAAGGGTTTATTTTGGCTTACACTTCCATATCACCATTCAGTATTGAAGGAAGTCAGGGCAATAACTCAAACAGGGCAACAACCTGGAGGTAGGAGCTGATGCAAATGCCATGGAGAGGTGCTGCTTACTGGCCTACTACTAATGGCTTGCTCTGACTGCTTTATTCTAGAATCTGGGGCCACTTGCCCAGAGAAGGCAACACCCACAATGGACTAGGCACTCCCCTACCAATCACTATTTAAGAAAATGACTTATAGTCCAATCTTATGGAGGCATTTTCTCAATTGAGGTCACCGCCTTTCAGATAACTCTAGTTTGTGTATCAATTTGACATATCACTAGCCAACACAGATTTCAACCTTAAAACTGTCTATGTAGACACTTCAGTATTCACTCAAAATATTGAGTCTGATATAAAAACAGAGTATGAAACTGTTTGATACATTATTTGACAACAAATGATATCTTTCCTTAATGGAAAAAGGGGGAAGAGGTCAGATTCATGTAGAATATTTTCCTCATACAGCATATCTTAATTCCTATTTTGGGTGAGAGAAACACCCCAGAAAATAAAGCAAAAAACCAAATGCAGATACTACTGAAGAGGTTACAGCCAAAGGAAGCATCAGGAAGAATTCTTTTCTTCATTTACAGAATTTTACTGGATCTGTAGAATTTTCCCTGTCCTCAAAACATTAAAAATCATAAAATACCTGTTTGTCTCTGGTCAATGTTGATTTCATATGTAGCCATATCTGTTTTTGTACTTAATAAGCAAATAAATTAGTAATAAAAATTATCAGCTAAATATACTGACTAAAGAAAGGCCCCAAAGCATAGCTGTGCATATTAACATAGTTTCAGGTCAATAAAAGCATGAGTGACATAAAATCTTGGAACTTATTATATGAGATCAGAAATCACTCAATTTGTTAATATATAAGCCATAATAACAAAAAACATAGCAAATTTATCTTTATTTTCCAACACCTTTTCAGGTCACTAGCAGGACCAATTCCCACAATACATTAAAATGATGCTTTAACAAATCCAGATTTTTCCTTGAAAGCAAAGAAGAAACAAACCAAAATATGTCACTTTGTCAATCTCAAGAAAAACCTTTTGCAGTATAAAGTGCTCACTCAAGGACAGAAGTTGTGTCTTCAACACAGAATTAGGCAAAGCACCAATTATCACAAGCTAATTTAGTGGTCTTAGAAAGCCTTCAGTGATGTGATTAATTTTAGTTATAATCTACTGACAATTAATACAAGGCATATTCTGGAGTACATGTTAGAAAAATGATATGTTTTGACTATGTTCAGCTCCTAGGGAAAATGTTATGCAACTTGAACTGTGCATCATTGTCAGGCTAAAAACAAGAAGTTAGCAATGATGGAGCTTCATGTAACCTCAATCAGGAAAAGATGAGTCTGACTTTCATCTCTTTGTGGGCACTGGAGAAATAAAGGCCAGACATTGGCCAACAGATCTTGGAGAAGGGAACAAATACTGAGCTTTGCTTCAAAGCTATGACACAGATTCCTGAGTTTTTCTTGTATTCATATGGTTCACGCCCCTGTGGTCATTTGAACATGTTACCTTTTCATCCTCCTAGGAATGAGATATTGTAAGCAGTCTGTGATCCCAGCATGCCCTCCCTCCTCTTCCTACTCAGGAGCTCAGCCTTGTTGCACAATGAATATTATTCAGGTTTAGATACCCAGGATTCTACAAACAGTAGCAGCCACTGGGACTCCAGCTGCCCTAGTTGCTAGTAGAATCTTGGCCTGACTCCCATGTAGGCTCAGGGACCTAGTTCTTCCCGACATAAGACCCCCCAAAACAGATGAGTGTTTTCACTGAGCACGTTCTCCCAGAACAAATCCTCTGAAGAGGTAATTAAAGACTACATTGAAAAGCGATAAAATGATGGGGCTGGTTAAAAAGAGACAGCAGGGTGATATCAGAACACAGACTATTCCTAATGTGGGGTCCTCAGAGCCATCCTGATGGATTCATGTTATTCAGCACACTTGGACCTGGTTCTTTTTACCACAGACCTTGGTAACTAAGCCCATGTCCATGGGGCACAGAAGGCCAAAGCTTTACTAGTGGTGGGTTACAGACCAGGGAATATGCCTTGAAGATCTTCAGGCCTTGTCAGATCTCAGAATTCTTCTGTCCACTGAGCAACCCTCCATGTCCCAGTTATACTTGGTATAGTTGCCAAAGGCTGTAAGCTTAATCACACTTGTCTGATCTAGTTGCTATGGCCAGCATAACAACAGAACCGGTTCTCAGAGTCCAAAGCCACTAATTTTTCCTTCTAATAAATCACCCATAATGAGGTCATCCAATTGAAGGTAGCATTTTCTCTATGCTAGGCTGTTCCAGTCTTGCTACAAGCCCCCCATATGTATAAAACAGGAACTGTGAGCCACAATTAGAAATGAGTATCACATCACAACCCATTCTTTGCATGCATACATAGAATAGTTGTGCTGTATCTCATCAAATATTAGATGTGAATGTGAAGGGTTAAGTAACAATATGCCCCATAATTCAGATATTTGGACAGATTATCTCCTCTTAGTAAAACTGTTTGGGGAGGTTCAAGTGGTACAGCCTTGCCCGGCAAAATGTATCACTGGAGTAGCTATTGCGATTAAAAGCCTCACAGCACTACCAGTTATTTCTCTCTAATTTGTGTTTGAGGATCAAGATATATCGAGGTTTCTGCTTCAATTACCATACCTGGTGTTCGCTGCTATGCTTCCATGCCATGATGGGCTCTTATTTCTCTGGAAACATATCCCAAAGCAATTTTTCCTTCTATAAGTTGCCTTGATCTTGGTATTGTATCAGAGCAATAGAAATGTAACTAATACATTCCAATAATGGACAGAGGTTAAAAAATGAAAACTATTAATGGTAATGAAACAAATGTCAAATCAAAACTTAATTAAATGATGCACATTAGAAGCACCCCATTCCAAGTAATGTCCACTTATATATTCTGTTCCACTCACCACGATTTTAAATTGAAATGCTGCTTGTGATTAATGAAATTGATTTACTTATCCACTATGTGAATCAATATATAATCTGACATGTTTGTGTGTTTGAGATATATATGTGTGTGCATATTTTATTATATTACATATAATATATATCCACTATAATCTGAAAATATAGGTTACTCGTCCTTGGAGAATTGCGTAGGTTTCCTGGAAGTGTTCACATGAAGTCCTACCTCACAACCTACAGGGCTTTGAGTGACTTGGTTCAGATTCCTTGTAAATGTGCCTGTCTACTTTTGTGCTTGCCCTGGGACCTTTCACAGTGCAGCATCTTTCAGCATATCAGCTGCATGGTCTGCCTTGTGTTACCCACTCTTGAAACCTTTCTCCATGATCCCTATGGTTGGCTCTCCCTCTCTTCTTGTATCAGCTCTGAGTTCAATTCCTCATGCCCAACACCCTTCACCACAACAACTTAGCTCACCAAGGGAGAAAACCCACTTGTATCTTCAGATCTTCTGAGACAGGAAAGTGTTGAACAAGCATGGCTGACGAGCAAATGGCAGCAGAATCTAGAGACCATGCAAACTTGGGTCCCAGATTTGTTTCCTGACTGAGACAAAGAAGGCAGAGGGCCCTTTCTTCTCATCCCCTGGACCATACCCTGATATAGTAAAGACTATGAAAAATTCCCTCTGGGACTAGATAGATGGCTCAGCAGTTAACAGCACTTGTTCACCTTGTAGAAGACCTGGGTTTGTTTCCCAACACCCAAATGGTGGTTCAAAAATATCTATAATTCCAATTCTAGGAGCTCTGACATATTCTTCTGACTTCCAAGAGGATACAAGGGGCACATTCAAGCAAAGCACAAACACAGATAAGATAAAATAAATTAAATTAATCCAAAATACTTTTTAGTTAAGAAAAAAAAGAAAAGAATCCCCCCATTCCGAGTGCAGAACTGTTTACATTACAGGTTAATAAAGAGAAATATGTAGAGAGGATGCTGGGCAATTTTAGCAGCCCTCTACATTCCCAAGATCTTACCTTCCAGTGCACTTATCTACACACACACCACACACACACACACACACACACACACGCATGCATGCACACACACACACACACACACACACACACACACAGAGAGAGAGAGAGAGAGAGAGAGAGAACATTACCTTCCCAGACTTCCCAAAAGCACCATCTAAAGATGAGGGATAAGAGAGAACAAATGACTATGGTATGTCATAATACATACTTGCCATCCACTTGGTCACCAATTTTCCATACCCACCAAATATATGAGTGTAGAGAGTTAGTCAGGGAGATATGCTACTTCTTAAAGATTTCCTAATGTTTGTTCAGAACATTAACCACATCTAAATTTATTTGACTGGCCTCATACAGACACAGATTAATTAATAAAATTCACAATATAATTAAATTGTTATTTTATCTTCTGTTGCACCCATTCAATGAATTCAGTCCATTTCTAAATGACAAATATGTCATATTTACTCATTTGTTGCTCTTAAACTTTATAGATAAATAACAGCAAATGTGTGCTGATAACAAGAAAGTATAATGAACATGCCTTGGGATTAACAGAAACAGGGAGGATATGGGGAACAGTGAGTGAGTAGGTAGGGGATATGGACAAAGTACATATCTTATTTTTTATGAAAAAATTTTTTATGTAACCATTTGTTTATAATAACAAAAATGCCTGAAGGATTAAATAATCAATGACCTTACCTACCAGTGCACAATGCTACAGTACTTGTCTCTCAAGCAATATATGCCCACTGTTGCAATAGTGGCAAGACTGTTTAAGGGGTGACCAATCATTTTCAGAATGAATTTGAAACCTGATCCACAGGAAGGAACAGATGCTTGGTACTGCAAACTTGGTCAAAAATCTATGGTTACAGTGATTTGGTAAATGAGCATTTAGTCAAAATGCCTCCAAAATATTGGTGTTTGTACATAGGGACTTTGGTAGCTCTTCTTCTGGATTGGAATAAGTTTCTTTGTCTGTGGGACTGCACAGACTCATAACTGCTCAAATTACCGGGAATGAGCAGCTATTGAATGCTACCACCAAAACACAGATCTAAGTCTGCCATCCAAGGCCCAGGGGACATATTGAAGAGAGCCTGAAAGAGAGTGAGATCTGAGGATGAAGAAACTCTGCCTCTGGAGGTGCCATGGCTGTTACAATCCTGAACTCACAGCATCTCGAGCTACCTGCACAAGACACATACACAAAATGACATAAAAGAAAGAGCAGGTATGTTGGGAAGTACAGGATCATCAGGAGTGGGGTGGGTAGAAGGCAATAATGAGGTAAATAGGATCACAACACAATATGTATATGTAAAAACTGTCAAAAGTTAAAAATTCGTGAATAAAAGTGTAAAAAATAAATTGTAAAAGCACAATATACTGCTACCCACCATTATATAATTTATAAACCATATAATTCACACTGTTACCCAATACCATCCCACTATGAACACACTTATTCGTTCAGTAAGTGGGAAAAATGCATTTACAAGGCATATATGTCACTAGACACATTGAATGTTTCAAAACAAGTGTTCATATCCTTAAAGCATCAAAGCAATACACTCAATGAGCTGGAACTTTTAATGACCAGATATGGCTCAGTTATGTTTGTGGAAGGAAATCTATCCCACTACCTTAGAACTTACACAGAGAAATGTGAGCTTGTTTGATAATTGATTTTCTAGCTTTGCCTCAGGGACACTGTCAAAAGTGTGCAATGTGATTAATACAGGAACAGTTCCCTGTGGGTACTTAGTATGAAAATTAAAATTTATAATAAAGTCCTAAAAGGAATTACAGATACAATGGATTAAGCTGGGCACATTTCTGTTTTCCTTGAGTTGGCTAGTCAAGATTTCACAGTATTTCCAAATGCTAACAAATTAAATAAACAATGTAAGCATGTATTCCATTACATCACTAAGAACACAAACAGCTCATGAGCCCAGGCCACTGGAGAACTGAAATTAATTCTCAGCTGGTTGAAGGCTCCTACCTGGAGTCCCTGCTTAATTTTAAAGAGCAAAATGTCTGCTTCCCAATGGATCTATTTGAATCTTGCCATTTCAAGCAAAATCTATTCATAAAGTTGAAAAAAAAAGTTTTCCTCAAGGAAGGAACAGCCATTTGCTGTTTTGTTTCACCATAAATGTCTGCAGGGGTTGGTCCACATTTAGCTTATCGCGCAGGGAAGGAAAAGTATTAAGCTGGTACAAAACAGTCAGTAGAGCTGGGGTCCTTGACTTCCAGTTCTCAATGGCTTTTGCCTTGTTGTACAGTTTTGATGAAATCCCCTGTCCTCTTTTTGCCATTTCCTTCATTTTCTCATTTGCAAAATGAGAACAGTACCTGGCTGTGAGAATTAATGAATCAATCATTTTAAGTGTCCAAGATAAAAGTGTTTTAGATTTGTAAGACATTGTATAGGATGTAAACTGCTATCTTCTGAATGTCCCATATGTACCAACTCTATTAAGCTTTAAAATAAAAAGCACCAGTGATTTCACAGCAAATTATACTAAGTGCTTATAAATTCCAGAGGCAAATGCTGATAAAGGTTCTATAAACAGTGTTTACAATGACAGCCAGGCCAAGAGATGCAAAGTAACACTCCCCACCAGGTTTTCCAAAATAGGATTATTACTTAAATAACCTTTAGCTCCTAAGCTGGCATGCAGGAAAAGAAATCAACCATGGCAAAACTTCTAGAACTTGCAGATCATCTTCCATCGACATTTGAATGTTAGATCACTACCAGGATGGTTGCCAATGAATTTTCATTGTGCCATGATAAAAATAGGCACCATAGAGGCAAGAAAAGCTTTTGCACAGACAATAAATGTCCATGAGTTTTAGATTTCTTTCAAGTCTGAGAAACAATGTATTGTGAAGTGGAGATCTTATTTCTTCTTGGCCCTATGCTGGGGAGGTTGAAGGGTATGTATAGTTTAACCATGGGTGCTAACCTCAAGCCAGTCCTCTTCCCACAATGTCTAGGGTCAGTACTTCTGAAATGTCTTTTAGTCATAGAATGTAGGTAAGAAGAATGCTGTAAATCTCTGTAGGACACTGAAGGACCTACAGTCACGTGACTGGGCCAGGCATCAGTCTGTTAAAAACCTCTTTAGACTATTACAGTGTGTGCTTGCTGCCTGTGAGAAGTAGGAGAGCATTATGACATGGGACACAAGGCAGGTTACCTCATTTTCACTGCTGCCCTATGAAATAGTAACAAAGGGTCAGCAAACTTGATGTATGAAAAATCCTTTTGAGTTTTATAGGGCCACAGTATCATTGGCTCAGCTATTCAACACTTCTTTTTCAGCCTAAGACTATGAGTGAACGACAAACCTTGTATGCATGAGGACCAGAATTCATTCTCCACTGAAGCACGTTTTTAAAAAGCCAGGAGTGATGGCACACAGGTATAATTCCAGCCCTTGAGAGGTGGAGACTGGATGATCTACACATCTTGCCAGTCAGCCTAGCCTACTTGCTTAGTCCCAGACCAGTGAGAGACCATGCCTTACACAGATATATGCACACCGGTAAAAGACCCTTATACAGAAACAAGAAATAAATGAAGGGGAGTGGCAAGATTAGGTCCCCCAAACTAGCTTTGCCATCCCAATGTAAACTCTACTAAGTTATTTATCTACCTTATTACACTACTGTATGTGCATTATAAAAGGCAGAGTTGAAAGTTTCCAGTGGACAGAATAATGGATCCTTTAAAAGTGTTTTGATATTATTATTAATCATACAGAATGGGGTCCTGTGGAACCAGTCCCATTGCAAATTTCACAAGGAGAGGTTTATTTTAATATGCCTGATGAAGTTTGGAAATGTTAGTTTTGTGTTAAGGATGCAGCAATCTGCACATCTGGTACCAAGTCTCCTGAAAAATAGCAACCCGTGGCTGTTAGGCTGAAAGAAAAATGATGGAGAGGTGTCAATCCACATGTGAACTGGCTGAATTTTCTAACCTGTGACCTTCTCTTTCCATCTTGTGCCCACTAATCAGCTGTCAATTTTCGTTCAGAACCACTGAACCAAGTTAATTCCCACCTTCCCAGGTACTAATCAGTTGTCCTGGAAACTAATTGAGATTTGTTAATTTTCATAATTTTAATACACGGGTTTAGAACTTACTGAACCCTTCAATCTGGGAGCTCTTTCAACAGGTGACAACATTCTGTATTCAGGATTCCAATCACACAGCTCTGAGAGTTTTGACAAGCAACACCTATCATTTTCATCAACAAAATATTTATTTCAGAATATGTTACAAAGGACACACTGACAAATACCCATTTTCAAAATGG